>NC_136063.1:73045373-73612873 GCF_964261635.1 Lissotriton helveticus
GGTCATTTTCCTTTAAGGACAATTGAATAGTTTCCTTATCAAATTGTTTTGCACGCTCTACTTTCCCATTACTTTGAGTGTGGTACAGTGATGCCTTGCTGTGATGGATGCCATGGATTGCAGAGAAATGTGCCACATTAGCAGAAACAAATTAAATGCCATTGTCACTGACAACATGCAGAGGAAAACCATGTATTAAGAAACTGAAAAATGGAAGCACGTGATGTATGGTACTCTAGGAACTTCAAATCAATCCACGTGTCTATAAATGCAATTTGTACATTAGGTCTATCAAATCTACTATTTTATACCATGTTCCTTCTGGTAGGCTTAGGTGTATAAGGGACCAGCAAGTACTTTTAAATGTTGTCAGCATCCATGCACATCCGACATCTGAGCCTTTTCTTGGTACTTGTCATTCCCACATGCCCTTTTAGAGCAAATGCAAGGAGTTGGGCCTCACAAAATGGGTACCATGTGTAATTTATAATGATTACTCGTCAATACTTAATTCATTTGTATTCTTGCAGTGTGGTCTTAAGCTAAACTCCAAAAATGTCTCTTTAGGCCAAGCCGCAGTAATACATTTGGTTAACATGGCATATTTAGGATGTTTTTCAGATAGAGGACATCAATTACTTGTAACACACCATGTGTTCACCATCTGTTACATCAGCAAACATGCAACAGCAATATCTTCATCCTCTTCACACCTTTCATTGTCACAAATTATAGAGGCCACATGGCTCCCTAGTCAACAGTAATATTAGTTTTGCCACGGATGTTCTCAATGCTAAACACATATTCATGCACCTAAAATGATGTGAGTCTAATGCAGTTGCTCCTTGGTTGTTGTGCTGTTCTCTGCCTCCATAGAGACAATGGTAATCCAGGAGCCAGTATCCTCAAGGATCTCCACATTGGATGTCATTAACCTGCACGACACACCTGGGTTGGCTTTTCTTATCATATTTGTCAATAATTACTACTGGCAAGACCAGGTCTGCATTTTCCTTTTCGACATCTAAGATACCCTTGCCTGCTTCATTAATGGTAAAAACCATCTGGGTGATTACTAGCTATGCAGTCCTTGGAAAAGTGATCATTTTTTCGCACTGTAGAATTTTTTTTCCTTAAAGCTGGACACTTTTTATATGACGCCAGATGGTTATTAGCTCCATAGCAGTAGCATGCTTTCTTTTGCGGTTCCTCAAGTCTGGATCTGTTTGGAGTGAACTCGATTTTGGTTCTGGTTGGATCATTTTTGGCTTATACCAAATTGACTTCAGCAATTTCCAATTCAGGTCTCTTCAACATTTGTATTCCTTTAACTGATCACTGCCCGCTCTTAATAGTACTGATAACTTTGTCTAGGCTTGGGTTTTTGTAGCACAGCAGTCTTTCCTGAGCCTTCGTGCAAGTGGCCCGCATCCCTGTTTGGTCACATATTCTTTCATCAGTGTCCTTAAAAATACAAGTGGATGCTAACACACATTAATTGACTCCCCTGGCACTTGTCCCCAAATCCCCAAGCAGCTATATAAAAGCACTTGCTTTCTTTGAACACTACTCTCCATTCCATAAATAACAACTAAGTGCATTTCAAAGTTCTTACTCCATTGACCCCAGGGTTCTCTTGGTGTCCCAGGGTTTTTAAGAAAGGTGTTTGGCATTAGAACAGCATTCTTGACATTCGGATAAATAGGATAAATGTTGAACATAAAATGAAGTAAAAGCAACTACCGATTATAAGAGTGTAAGCACAATAGACAAAATGCACTGTATTTCCACAGAGGCACAAGAAGATAAACTATGGATGGGTGAATCCTAAATGGACTGTGTACAGTAATAAGCACCACTGCTGATGGTAATCACTCCCAGGGGTGGTGCCCATGGCTTGCTGATGTGCAGAGGCAGGCTTGATGGTGTGCGCGAGTAAGGTAATGCCCACTACATAAAGTGTGACACGCCAGGCACAGGAGAGATCGAAGGGAGGAGGCACAGCTGACACACCAGAAAGGCTGGCAGGAGATTTGCTGGTGGGGAGGCACAGGTGAAGGAAGATGTGACACAGGAAAGAAACCTGCAAGTACAAAGACTCCCCTTGCCTTAGCAGATGTGCCAAAGTATAACAGCTAGCATCCACAACGAGTACAGCCTGTGCTTCATTTGAGCTGGCGGTTTCCGGTGCTCAGCACTGACACTTACTTGTCCATACCAGCACTTATGACAGCTGCCACATGGTGGGGCTATTTGTCTAATCTAGAGATTATCACTATTGTAGTTGTTTATCAATTCATTTAGAATAGAAATTACTAATACCTACCGCCCAAGCCATTCTTATAACTGTGAGGGCCTGGATTAGTCTGAACTGTCACACTTGTAGGTGTGTGATGGTTACTAGTTGTGCTGGTACTTTCATTTGGCAGAGCTGGCAGGGGCAATGGGTGGTGCGAGCTGCAGTGGCCTCCTGTTGAGAGCACTGGCACTTTTTTTCTCTTTTACAAAATAAGCATAGTGTACTGCCCGCACTGCTCATCCACACCATCCAACCTGTGGTGAAGACAGGAGCCATGTATATTCTAGGAAATTTTTGGCATGCACAAGGATGACCGCGAACAGTAGAGGTGGATAAGCCAACAAATTCACAGGGAGAGCCGAGCCAATGAACTGCTTTGGCTCTAAGAGCCCATGCACGACCCGAACCCGGAAAACATGTGGCTTATCAATCATGCACAAACACCATGTTGGAAAATAAGGTCTTTTCAAAATTGAGGAATACGCAGAAGTGCTTCACCTTAGTACATCAGAATTTATCTCTGAAATGAGAAGTATTTTTCGAATGAGAGAGTTTTTATACATAAACTGAGAAGCATTCCTGCCCCTGCACTGATGACAATGCTATTAGTCAACTAGGAGGGAAGTCAGTTGTCATGTGTACCCCATATGTGGCCTAGATTCTTATTATAGTTTGTGTGACATCAGAGGATGTTAAGTCAAACACAAGAGGTTTTGTACAGCACACACACTGAAGCTTGTCTCATATGTGACAGTGAATGAAAAGAAGGCTTGGTGAATTAAAGTATTAGCCAGGGATCACACTATTTAGTCAAGCAGGAAAACCAGGATTGATCCCAGATTGTCCACTTTCACACTGCAATTAAGTCATTAGATGGGTATCTCTTTTTGACATCGAAGGTTAATGGATTTACTTTAATTGTTGGGCATGGATAACAGGTGAAATCTACATTTTCTGGCAGATTAATGTAGCACAGACCTTGTCCAAGGAGCTATGAGTAAATCAGTGTTTTATTTTCTGCACAGAAGGTTTACCGGGATTTGATCCAAGTTCTGCAAGTTACATGGTCGGGTCTGCAGCCGTAGCCACTAGGCCATATTGCTTCCCAAGAAAGTTTGGCTCGTTTTGGGCTTGAGAGTCCATCTCATTTAAGCATAGCTTGAACTTTCAGTGGCTCGCCTATGTCGACGGTCCACCCCTAATTAATTAAGGATAGTCGATGGGCAGGAAAGGGAGAACCTAGACCTTTAACGTTCAGACATCCCTACAATTCTGGAAATTAATTCACCAATGACACAGAGAGAAGTGAGGATGGTTCCAGGAATGGTTGGCTACTGTTGTCAGTGGATTCCCAACATTTTCTTAGTTGCAAAACCAATTACAGAGATTGACTCATAGTGATGTTATAGATTTGGCACTTTAAAATGGCGAATACATAAAGACTTCCTGGAGCTAAGACAGGCTATAAGTATACCACCAGCTTTAGGAATGGCTGATTATGAAAAACTGTTTTATTTATTCTGACAAGAAGGGTGCTTACTTTCTGTTCTTGGACAACTTCATGTCAATGCAAAGAGACCTATTGCTTATTTAACTAGAATCCTTGATCCATTGCTGCTGCATTGCCTGTATGTTTGAAATCCATAGCAGTGACCTTCAGTCGCTGTTGACCACAGTGAGTAAGATTGATTAAATATGAAATGACAATAGTTGCAGCACCACATATATCAATTAAAAGGTGTAGCATTTTAAACCTAGTTACACTTTTACAACTTCTAGAATGTGAAAATGGTGAGGATGTACATAAAAGTGAATACGATTGCGTTGATGTAACAGAATTCTGCACAAAGCCAATACCCGATATTCAGGATGTAAACTTGATTTAGCTGATTTGATTTGATTCGTGGATGGCTCATGTTTGATGAACTCCCAAGAAAGAATACAAACAACATATGCAGTTTGAACTTTGTCATGCATTATGGAGGCATTATAAGTGTGCAATGTAATTTTGGTTCAAGTGACTACAATTTACACTGACAGTCAGTATTGTTTTGGAGCAGTGCATGATTTTGGCGAGTTTTAGCCGCAGAGAATTTCATGACTTCTGCTGGGACAACAATTTGAAATGGACCACACTTTCCTAATTTGCTTTATGCTTTGAAATTGCCAAGGAAAATAGTTGTTATGAACTGTGCAACCCATAGAAATGGCGGTGATCTGATTACAAATGTTTATAACTTCGCAGACGACGTTGCCGATTATTATGCCACACACATTTTAGTTAGGTTAGTACACCCTTGAATAAAGTTTGTTCTATATAGGGCAGTACTAACCTATTTTAATTCACCAAGCACACTCATACCACTACCTTTACTCACGCACCAAACAACTGTCTCTTAAAAGATCTCAGGCAAAGAGCCCCTTCGTGGGAGCCCGTCGGGCATTGCAGCGCCGGCCCGACGAGGAGCACAGCCCAATGATGAAGCATGACATCCTTCGGGGTGTGTGAGGGCAATCCATAAGAGGCTAGTTCACTCTCCCCAGGAACTGCATATCCCTTTGATTAATATAATACTCATCAGCCAGAGGGTGATGTCTTAAAGTTCTCAGAGATGAAGGGTGGTGATGATGCCCGCATTTGATCTGACCAATCAGACTCCAATGATTTGCAAGGTTTCATGCTGTCCATACTAAAAAGCGTAAGTCCTCCGAACCACATTCTAAAATGTAGTCTGAAGATGGTGAGGCATTGGCACTGTTGTCTTTTGACCCTGATGACATTGTGCAACCTGTAAAAACCTGTGTTGGGTCGGGGACAATCGAGATTTGCCCGGCGGTATTGCCTCTGTGACCCACGAATTATTAATCAATGAAGAGGCAGGCGCTGGAGACTGGAAAGCAGGAAACAAGGTTTTATTCTCTCCGGAGGAGAACACAGCAAAACAGACAGCAGGTATCGTTCTGAGGTGCTCTAACTTATTTCTGGGGCCTGGCCCTTATATTCAGTCTTTAGCGGTTTTATTACAGTTTACATACTCATGACAAGGCTTTGATGTACGGAAAAGACATTCCCGGAATCCCCCTTTGGGCCCGTTCCCACACATATTTACAGTAGAAGTCCCCACCCTGGTCACAGCAGGTGATGACTATCGCGCAGCTGGATATTCCGCCAATTCATGGAATGCGGGGTTCGATCGGATCTCATGGGGTGGGGGCTTTGATCAACTCGGGGGTCCTTTGATGAGGGAAGCTTTCTATTGCACGGGGAGGGGCAAGGGATAGTATCGGCAGAGCTGGGTGTCGGCCTGGGAACGAAGAAGACAAACGGGCACACGGGGAAAAAGGTTTTGCATCAAAGGGACGGGGACCAGGAAAGGGAAGAAGGGAGGTATTGCGCTGGGAACAGGATGGGGGTCTGAGGCAGAGCAGCGCTGGAGAGGGGTTTATGATTCAAGGCAGGTGCAAGCAGGGGGATGGTCAGCGTGCAGGCTTGGTGAGGGCGGAGGGCTATGTCGGGGGCCAGTGGCATGCAAAAAGGGCTGTTCTGTTCAAGGCACCTAAAATGGCGGGTGCGCACGAAAAGTGTGGCATCGGGGGGGAAGAGGCAAGATGGCGCAGATAATGTTCACCAAACCGTGCTAATTTTCCACAGTCCTCCCTTTAACATATTCAAGACATCTTGCTGATTCATTTTCCACTCAGTTCTACTCTGCTGGGCATAAGAAAAAGCAGTAGGAACCCTAGGTGAAGGAGTAGTAAACATTACATTTAAGATCTCTAGTTTTAGGAGGCGGACCTATTGATAAACTTTGATAAACTTGTGTAGCAGGAAAGTCATAGTAATGCAATACAAAAATGGTTCGGTAGCGAGCAGTGAGTACATTGCATACAGGTTATTATATACGGGTTCCACCTATATTTGGCTAGAGCATAGTCAATACAATGGTGGCTGGGAAAGAAAACGAGATGTAGCAGAAACGATGATTGAGGGTGTCAATGTTCGAAGTTAATGAGTTCTCAGTACTGTTTGTCGTCCTTTGTTGGCGCTGTGGAGCACCGGCGGTGGAGCTAAGGGTCCAGCTCTGTTCTAGGTCCCGTGTTGCAGGGCGCGACCTTTTCCTCGCGCTTCTGGTCAAAAAAAGGTCTTTTTCGCCCTGTGCCTTTCGGAGTCGATAGTCAAGAAAGTTCAGATGGAAGGAGAGTGTACAAATAGTCCATAGGGTAGGTCGGGGAAAAAGGGGGGATGGAGCGAAGGCCAGACCGAGGACAGACTAGGGGAACGGAAACTTTCAGGTTGGCGGGCTCATGACCGAGTTTAGGGAGCGGGGACCTTTCGGCACACATTTGAACATTAGGCAGGGGCATCAGGTTAGCCCTTTCCTCCCACTTGTCGGAAATAGTGCCTCGTCCTGCAGCTCCTTTCCGTCGCGGTCTCGCCTCGGCCAACGTCGCAGGTGTTCCAAGGTCTGTAGTCAGGCCACGTGCTCCCACATCCGGTTCTTCTTTCCTCCGACAGTCGTACCCTTAAATGAGTTTGAAAAGACAGTCTTTAGAGAATTGGCAGAGGAAGGTAAACACATAAGTCTATTTCTCTTCCAGCTCCAGGCACGAAATGAAGACGACCGTTATATTGAGGTTCACAAGTGACATATACATGGCCGGTGATGGGCCTATTGGATTTACTATGACTTTCCTTTACAACTAGTTATTACAGTTTCGACAGTTCATCTGATGGAGACCCACCTTCGTAATACAAGCCTGACAAAGCTATACCGTTCTTCTAGGGGTTTAGTTTTAAAAAGGGTGTTGTGAGCTATCAACATGGTACTAATAGGTACCTCGCTGAGGGACAAACATAGGCCAAACATTTTTCATTTTATTAATGCATCCTGCCTTTTAACTAAACATTTTCGCTTTCCACAAGATTTATTGCAATGATTTTCGTCGTTTCGGTCTAATCTTTAATTTTGTAAACCATCATTCTGGTCCTTATGCAGTCTCTCACGGCCTGCTTACCAAATTAGAACAGACAGGGGTCTCATGGGGAAATAGCTAGGGACATGGAGAACTGCGATGGGGGGGTGGGGGACATCACCTTACTTTTGGGTTATAAGGGTGCTATCGGCAGAAGGCCACAGTTCAGTTGGTGAGCGTTCAGTGGCATTTCTCGAATTCCAAACTCTGAAATTTGCCTATCAAAAAATCACTTCTAGGAACCACAGCTGGCCTGCGTTAGTTGCAAGTCGGCTCATCTTTTACAATCGGGGGTGGAGGATAGTTAAAAACTCTTATCTGGGGCAACTGAGCACAACTCTGGGTGCGTCCTGGGGAGATGGGAAGGTTTCGATTACCTTTATGGTTTGGGGATTGTGACAATTCGGAACGGGGAAGGTCGCGTCATCTGAGACATTTCTATTTCATCGTAGGGGTCGCTGACCTGTAGTTCCCTTATTACGAGTCAGATTAGGGAACCTCAGTCGTCTTACCTGTCCTTTCCCTTATGGCCAATTCAAAATAGTTTTTCGGAAAGGAGAGGTAGTGGCACAGCGTTAGGGCGATTGCATTAAAGACAAGTTTTGAGCAAATACTGGCGGTATTTGAAGCCAATTGGGTGGTGTGCTAGGGGTGGTAGTCTGCCAATTTCGGAGCTAATCGTTTGGGAGAGTGGGAGTGTGAAGGAGAGAGAGAGAGAGAGAGAGAGAGAGAGAGAGAGAGAGAGAGAGAGAGAGAGAGAGAGAGAGAGAGAGAGAGAGAGTGCAACGGCAGGCTAAATAGTACACGTGCATCAGGAGGGTGGCAGTGTATTCGAGAAAGGCTATTTAGTGCATTACACAGCAAAGGACAGTTATGGGTCTGCGTTAGAATCTTGAAAGCATGCAGTTTGAGGCGGACGAGCATTAGACAGGGTAGAGGGGGCATGCTTTGAGGAAAAGAGGAAAAAAAGAGAAGGTACCGTTGTGTCGCACTTTCTTGCACTCTTGGTCCTTCGACCAGTTGAGTCAACGCTTCAGTCACACACACACATTCTCTCATAGTTTTGAATCATACGTGACATGGGTTCATTCGTGCAGCCTGGTTTAAGGGTGATCATTTTTCATCAGATCATACTAGTTTTACGGGGGTGTGCTACAATGAGTAGTTTGCAGGCGTGCTTATGTGCCATCTTGCATCGTTGGTCCGCTTCGCGTATTAGACGGGGCAAGGCTTCAGATCCTCGCCATACCTCGGTTGCGGCCCCTGATGTAACCTGTAGAGGGAGCAAAAAGAGGGGAAGGGAGGGGGGACAACATTCGCGCATATCAAATACATGGATTCAAGGGTCCTTTACTTACCTCATACCCGTCTTATCTCCTCGGGATAGAAATCCTGAGGTTGTGGATTCCGGAGCCAGGGGGGGGTTGGGGGCAGTGTGTCCTTATGGGCTGTGAGTAGGAAAACGTTAGAGAATCAGAAGTACTTAGCGCGAAGTTTCTAGTTGGCAGGTGTATTTAACTATCGGGGTCCTAAAATCTCTTTCAATGCTGTGACGTTTTGAGGTTCTTTCAGTTTTTTTTTTGGTCCGCTCTGTTCCCTAATACCTTTGAGCGTCGTACCTTGTAACATTTACATCGTTTATTTTACCTTATCTTTGCATTCCATCATTTATACCGTTTCATTTTACCCATCCTCAGAAGTCGAGGTCTTTCTCCACGCGAGAGTTCATGAGTCAGTCGCGTACCTTGAAGGCAGAGTATCGAGTCGTAGATCCGATCCTTCCTCCGGGGCTGGGCAACCATCTTCTAATAACCTTAAAGAGAGAGCAGAGTAGGGTGCACAGAAAAGAACTCTCCCGCCGATCCCATATTTCATATAAAGCATGTAATACTCGTTCATAGTTTCGAAAACCTTTATTTTTGCAAAATCATCTCAGTACGTAGTTTATGAGGGTGCGGTCGTGTTTGGCCGGACACGGAAATGGCTAAAGTGCGTACAGTGGGGGGTTGTTTTGCAGCAATAAAAACATTAGAAAGGCTTATTCACTCATTTGTAGGAAAATAAAAACGTCTATCAATTGACTGGGGGAATCGGGGGCATCTATTTCCTGATTTAGAAGCATAGTCAGACTAGTTGAAATCAGATTTCCTATATGCATACCGTGTGTGTGCGTCATAAGCGAGGTTATACATCAGCTATATAAAAATATAATACATCGTACATTTGTAATCAACATTTTTAACAGGATCCCTTTACATGTTCGTCGGGTGAGCTCTCCTTCTTTCTTGTTAAGTGTACAAAGGATCATATACATGTCTCAGAACCTCAAGTTTTTTTTTTTTGTTTAGCAAAAGAGAAACACCACGAGGTGTTCGTTCGTTCCTATTGATACCGGCGCCATTTTGGGCGGGGCCGGGTTAGTCCGGAAGTAGCATCAGAGAAGGAAATGTTTCTTACAACTGGCAGTTGGACCAGAGTCCTTTTCGGCAGTTCAAGAATTCATGCTAACTGAAGGAGTGGCAATGTCATGTTTGTTTCGTTGGCGATCAAGGCAGTTGTCCCTTACCGGAGGCCTGCAGTGGCCGAGGGATCCTCCGGGGACCTTTGCAGAATCTTCAAGGCTGTGGAGATGTTGTCGGAGGTGGGGGCTCGTGCTCCGGTGGGCGAGCGATCGAGTTATATTGCTGTTCAAAGTTATTCTAGCGGCCGGGACCCGCCTTCCAGCGGACCCAGACGCCATTTTTGAGGCCCTGCTGCGGTCCCCTCTCGTCGAGTTCTGCAAGAGTGGAAGAGACTTTTTGGGATGAACCCATGTCCAGTGTTGCGGAAGTATGGCCACCTGCGGTGCATGTTCGGTGCTTGTGCAAGTATCGGCACCGTTGTATGTTCGGTGCTGCGCAAGTATCGGCACCGTTGCATGTTCGGTGCTGCGCAAGTATTGGCACCACCGCCTGGCTGGAGGAGTTTGGCGCTGGGTCGGGGGCTGGGAAACCTCCTATCCGTGGAGGTGGGAGAGGCTCGTCCGCGTCGCCTCTCCCTCCCAGCCCAACTTGGACAAATTGTTGTGGAGGTACGTGCAGGACATCCCGCCGCCCAGAGCTGCTGCGGCTGTTACGGAGGGGAAAAGAAAGAGGTGCCTCGTTCTTCTCTGGACCGGGATTCCTTAGGTTATCGGTTGCAGCCAGACTCAGTTGGCCCCGGTCCCTGGCCATTGGTGGCCGGACCGGGTGGACATGTGGCGGGACTACCGGCAACTACCTAGGGCCGCTGTGGCCGGACTCCGCTGGCCCCTGCCTCTCCTCCGGCTCCCCCATACGTTGAGATTTCCTGACCAAGTGCTGGCAGCAGGGCCCGCCTTATATGGGTTGCCGCCGGTTGGGCGTAGCCGTAACCCTGCCCTGCTTTGGAAGGTTCCAGAATGTGGGGGGGGTGGTGTTCTGTTGGCTTTCATGTTCTACAGTTTACCGTTCTTGTTTTTCTAGCGTTATTGTGTTTTTCTTTGCTTGTTTATGTTAAAATAAAAGTTCATGTTTATCAGTGGCTTACTGATGTCGTTTTCCCATTTTTTTTCTTTCCAGGTTGTTTCATGCTAAAATTTCTATTAACATAGTTTATGCAACATGGAAGCACGTGCAGGGGGATGACGCAGATTCATATATTACGTATACACAAACTCAAACGGGGGGTGCGGGGACAGTAAAAAGTATGATACACAAGATTCAAAGACAAACATAAAACAGTGATTGGCCATAATTTTTCTCTTTCTGTCTGTTAATTTAGAACTAGGCTGGGTTCCCGTCTTTACATTGTCTGGTCCTAGGAAAATTCGAACATGTCGCTGAAATCGTTCTGGCGAAATCTGTGCCATCGGGCATAATCGAACGTGGTGGTTCTATCTGGTCTGTCCATGCGAGTCTGATTCTTCTTTGCCTCGCGCTTTTTCTCATTCTGCCGGCCTGTCGTTCCTGTCGGCCCTCTGCCCCTACTCACGCTCAGTAGAGTCGGGCATTGGGCTTTCCAGTGTCCGACGTATCTACAAAAAGCGCATTGGTCTTGCCCTAAGTCTGGCCGTCTTTTGCGTAGTGTCGGGGGATAACTTTTGGGTCGTGGTGCCTCAGGGTTGTCCTGTCGGTATGTTTCTCTACCTGATCTGTCCTCGTCTTTTCTCTGTCGTTGCATAGCCTCTCTGCGCCACATACCGAGACTGTCGAGCATAATAGGCGTTGTCTTATTATTGCGAAGGGCGATTTCCAACGTTTCTATTTTACCAAGGTCAAAGGACCCTACCAGTGGCCACTGTTTGTCTTGACATTCTTTGGTATACCTGTGCCATAATTTATTATAGGCTATGGTGACTAATCCATAGTTTATGAACATGTCCTTATTAGGGGTGCCTTCCAGTGGAGCTATATGGTCCACCTCTAATACACGGTCCGGGCTGAACCAATTATCAATCAGTGGGGAGAAGACAGACATGACGGCTCGTAGCGAGGGACAAAAAGTCAGCACTGCCTATCTTATCACTGTGCGCAAAGACTAGACAGAATATTTCTATTCTACGTTGTTTGCGGGCAGTGAATACCTCATGAACAAAAAAATAAAAAGGAGTAACCAGTAACGAGGAACAATCAATAATAAATAAGATAGAGTAGAATCAATGGGGAGAGTAAGTAGGGCGCAAAAGTCTGCGTCCTCTACCCTTTCACTATCCACAAAGAGGAATCTGTTATTTCCGGTTTGCAGACAGAGAATCTCCAGAAGACAATCTGCGACCAGTAGTTCGGGGTCAAAGAACCCAGTTAATCAGTGAGGGAGAGGGAATCTCCCAAAAACCGTTTAAGAAATAATAGAGTAAGTGGGGGAGAAAAATAGGCACGACGGTTGCGTTACCTATCCTTCACTGTTTGCAAGAGGGAAAGAGCCTACTGTTTCTCCGCGTGCAGACAGTGAATCTCCAAATAAGTTAACAAAGAGTAATACTAGTATATATATATTTTTTTCTTCAAACAATCAAGCAATTATTTCGTAATCCGTCGTGTTTACACGACCTTACCCGGACCGTGTGGACAGTTTCTTGTCTTCCGAATCCAGCGCCTGTTCGTCCTCTTTTTCTCGTATTTCTCACGGCACTCCTAATGGTCCCCAGTCAGGACCGTAGATCGCTCGAGAGAGGTCTGTTCGGAACTAGTGAAGTTCGGATGATCGGCTGCCAGACGAGGGTCTATTGGGCAAGAGCTCTCCCGATCGTTGCAGTCGTTCACTCTGTCGTCGGGACCTCTCCCACTGGATCCACGAGTCGCTGATGGGCCCCACGCTTGGGACGCCAATTGTAAAAACCTGTGTTGGGTCGGGGACAATCGAGATTTGCCCGGCGGTATTGCCTCTGTGACCCACGAATTATTAATCAATGAAGAGGCAGGCGCTGGAGACTGGAAAGCAGGAAACAAGGTTTTATTCTCTCCGGAGGAGAACACAGCAAAACAGACAGCAGGTATCGTTCTGAGGTGCTCTAACTTATTTCTGGGGCCTGGCCCTTATATTCAGTCTTTAGCGGTTTTATTACAGTTTACATACTCATGACAAGGCTTTGATGTACGGAAAAGACATTCCCGGAATCCCCCTTTGGGCCCGTTCCCACACATATTTACAGTAGAAGTCCCCACGCTGGTCACAGCAGGTGATGACTATCGCGCAGCTGGATATTCCGCCAATTCGTGGAATGGGGGGTTCGATCGGATCTCATGGGGTGGGGGCTTTGATCAACTCCGGGGTCCTTTGATGAGGGAAGCTTTCTATTGCACGGGGAGGGGCAAGGGATAGTATCGGCAGAGCTGGGTGTCGGCCTGGGAACGAAGAAGACAAACGGGCACACGGGGAAAAAGGTTTTGCATCAAAGGGCCGGGGACCAGGAAAGGGAAGAAGGGAGGTGTTGCGCTGGGAACAGGATGGGGGTCTGAGGCAGAGCAGCGCTGGAGAGGGGTTTATGATTCAAGGCAGGTGCAAGCAGGGGGTTGGTCAGCGTGCAGGCTTGGTGAGGGCGGAGGGCTATGTCGGGGGCCAGTGGCATGCAAAAAGGGCTGTTCTGTTCAAGGCACCTAAAATGGCGGGTGCGCACGAAAAGTGTGGCATCGGGGGGGAAGAGGCAAGATGGCGCAGATAATGTTCACCAAACCGTGCTAATTTTCCACAAACCCTGCTCATTTGACTGGATTCCTCATCTTCAGAAGAGCATTAACAGGGTTGTACGTAATCACTTAAGAGCACAGTGCCCCCATCCTGCGTTGGCTGCCAAGGTTGCGGAGACCCCCTAGATCGGCCCTAATAAGACATTTTCCCAGGGATCCCAAAGAAGGGATAGACAAGTCGTGGAGGTCCTGTCAGGACAAAGTGTTAGATTTGTCTGGACCATTAACTAAAATGTTAGAAATGGCAGTGCCTGCTAAGGAGTCATGGGAGGCCATTGACCCGGATGTACTTGTTGAAAAGGCCCAAAGATCCATATGTCAGTTGAGGAATGCCAACTGTGCCTTGCCGGCAGAATGCAGTAAGTCCATACTCATGAGGATCGATCACAAGCTGGCGGAACTGGGAGAAGCAGAGGACAACCCATAACCAATGGTCTTTTCTTTGGGAATCCTTTCATGAAAGACCTGGGCAAATTTTTGTGAATTTCTTCAATGTACTTGACAAGGATCAAAGTGCCTTAGAAAAAGGTTTTCAACATTTTTACCGTGGCTGGGAAATACAGAGGACGGTCGCCAGGCTGGCCCTTTTACCAATGACCTCCAAGAGTATTAGCTAATTAAAGAAGGGGAAATTAAACAACAGTGGCTGAGGCACATTCTTCCCTTCCTGTTCACATTACAGCCAAAGCTGATACAGTTCGGAGCAGGTTCTGATACTACAGGTAAAACTTATTCAGGCTTCAGAACCAATTCTAGGGGGGGGTTGTATTCAGTGCCTTCTTTACAGTTGGTGTTGAATAACACAGGACACTTGGGTGTTGGAAAACATTAAGGATTTCAAGATCAAGTTTTCTGCGGCACCTGTGCAAAAAACTCCTCCCAGATAGCAATTGTTTTCCTCATCATGAAATAAGTTCTATAGACTCATAAATCGAGGAGTAACCAAACTAGGCAGTGATAAGCCTGACAATGCTTCACCACAGAGGTTTCTGCAGTATTGTTTTTCTGGTGGGCAAGCAAGGACGTTACATGTTGGTACTTAATTTTAATGGAATTCAATGGTTGGGCCCTTTCCAGGCATTTCAAGATGAACGGAATCAACCTCCTCAGAGATTTACTTCAGAAGAAAGATTGGATGGTTCACTTGGATCTGAAAGATGCCTATTTAAGCATTCTAGTCCTTACCCCTTACAGGACATCTCTGCAGTTCCAAAAGCTGCTGTCATAGGTACTCCGTTCTTCCATTCAGCCTGCCCTCCACCCCTTGGTATTTCACTGAGTTTATGAAGCTAATTCTGGATTCTCAGAGATCCAGAGGAGTTTGTTTGATTGTCCATCTAGAGTCTATGATCCTTTCGGCTCAGAAGAGGGTGTTTTAAAGATCAGTTTGACCTGGACAATACATATTTTACAGGATTTGAGGTTTGTGGTGAACAAGACGAAGTCTGTGTTAAGTCCATCAAAGTGCATCGAGTTCTTGGGTTTTCAAGTCACTTCAGTGATGCTCAATTATTCTTGCCAACCCAGAAGAGGAAGGATATCAAAAAATAGATACGTCTGTCTTTGTGCAGAGACATGGTGTCTTTGTGTGTAATAGCCAGGATTGAGGGCCTTTTGATGTAGTCAATCGAAGCCATTATTCTGGGGCCCGTACTTTACAGGGCTCTTCAGAGATTAAAAAGCTAACACCTTCAAAGGGGTCTAGAGTATGCAGACTGGATTCAGCTCTCTCAGGAGGCCGAGGCGGAACAGTCTTGTTGGACGGAACATAAGCAGGCATGGAACGGCAGGGCGACATTTGGTTCCCAGCCGGAGATGGTCATCAAATCGGATGCCAGCAGGTGGGGTTGGGGAGCAAGGTGTGCCCGCTCTCCACTGGTAGTCGTTGGTCAGCGGAGGAATTGATGCTCCATAATTTTCTGGAGCTATTGACGGACTCTTTTGCCATCAAAACCTTGTTCCATCAGAAGGCGAATTGTTGCATTCTTCTTCAGATGGACACTGTGTTGGCAGTTTGCTGTATCAACAAGGTGAGAGGGACAAGGTCAAGGATGTTGGTGTAGATTGAGATTGTCAATGTTTATTGACACTTTTGCCCCCAACACAAGATCTCGTTGATAGCGAAGTATCTGGTATGTAACGTTTACAACGAAATTTTTACAACGCACTACCATTACAACGCAGGTATTACCACGCATACCATTACAACGCATTGCGCTGGGGGGCGCTCTAGGATAGGGAATAAGTTTAATTTTCTATCCAACACCTTCCCTAGTGTCCACGGGGACTGGAGTTGGAATAGAAAATTATACTTGCCACTATCCAGCACCTCTAAGCGCTATGCGTTGTAATGGTATGCGTGGTAAAAACCGCGTTGTAAAGGTATGCGTGGTAAAAGTATGCGTTGTAACGTCATACATCCGAAGTATCTACTAGGAAAGTAAAATGTCGTGGCAGATTGGAACTAAAGGTTCAGCAATTGACAGCTACAGCTGTTTGTGTTAAATTATCTTCGGAGTCTTTGGAGTCAGTGTGGGATCAGCTTATTCGCATCCTATCTCAACAGTCAACTGGAGACGTTTCCAGTTGGAGGCCGGACCCGTTGGCTCTTCAGGAGTGGAGTGGATCTCTTCAGTATTCCTTCCCTTCACTCAGGATGGTCCCGAGAGTAGCTGTTCAACTGAAGAGACAGACAGTGGATCTGATATTAGTGACCCTGTTGTGGAAAATGCAACCTTTGTTTCAGACTCTCCTAGAGCTGTTGTGCGGATCCTCTGGTGTAAATTCTTTCACTTTCAGAGCTATTGTTGGATCCTGTGGGGTCTCTTCATCCCCCAGTATTAGCAGGAAGTCAACATCTCATGGCCTAGAGACTTTCAGGAATTGCTGGTAAATGCCCGCCCTTTCAAAGCAAGCTGAATTATTTATCTCGCAGTCTAGGTTGGCCAGTATCCATAAGTGCTGTAGTTCAGCCTGGCAGAGGTGGGTACATTAATGTGACAAACACCAAGTGGGTCCCATTGGGACAAATTTACATTTACTACTATGGTAAAATGGATTAATGAGTTTGGCTGAAGCAGGAATACATGCAAATAATTGTGGGACGCATTCCGTCTTTGGGGCCATGACATCGAAGCCCTTTGCATTCGGCTCCAAACTGGAGGATATCATGAGGGCCTCAGACTAGTCTTCAGACTCTATGTTTAAAATGTTTTATTATAAACCAATTACTAATATGCCTTCTATAGTAGTGGAAAAGCTTTAAACAAGCATAATCCAAGTCTCCAATCGTGCATTAGAATAAAACAATTTCTAGCTATTGCGTCAGGCATTTTTTAATTCTATTATGGGCAAGAAGGCGCGGATTATCCCACCTGAGTTGTTATAAAAAATTATACACCTAAAAAAACACGAATTTAATGCATTTCTTGTGTATACCTTTGGGTGATTTCTGTTGATTATTCCTCCCTCTCCATATGTTTTTGTGTATGATATTGGGGTAGTAGTTACTACACATCCATTTCCATCCAGGAAACGACCAGAACCAGAAGTGGTGGTTTCCCCTAAAAAGATGTGAGATCATGGTCGAAGTTCAGCCGACAGCAAGGAGGTGATCACTGTGGTCCGGTGAAGTCTTTTTGCCAGAAGAGCAACAAAGTGGGTACTGGTCTTTCTGAGGAGTCTTTCTAGTTTGAAGGATTTCCAGCTTGGTGTTGCATGGTCCTAAGTGCTGTGGTAAATAAATAATTAATTACCGGTACTATTTTTCAGTATAAGCAATAAAACAGGTAGCTCAATAAATAAGAGTCAGGATTCGAGGTATCTTGAGTCTTCAGGCTTTAATCAGGCATAAGAGAAAAGGACAGAACAGCCTGGAAGCACGGGACGGCAGCTGCACGGGAAGGGACAAGGGAAACTGGGTATAATGGGGGGGTTTTGTAACAGTTCACAGTATATATATCAAAACAATTGCATTACATTCAATACAGTAGGCGTGACTCGTAGCAGTCGCGAAAGATAAGGGCAAAATGATGTAACAAGAAGGCGTGTACAGGGCGTAGACATAGACATGTGATGTAAACGTAACAGAAGTGTCATAAATGAGGCGGAAACATGGAGGGGGCTACCGGAGCAGCTGGGACCTCTAACCTAGTGGTGCGCGCAAACGGGCAATGACGTGTTACCAGGGAGAACTGGGGGCTATGACTTCTGCGCTAGAAGAGGAGACTAAAGTCTGGAGTGTCAGAGCGACATGTACCCAAGGCATATCTGGTATCTGGTGTTTAGAGTACATATTGATAGAATCCAAAAGTTATCAGGGCAAAGGCTACTAGACATTAGGACTGATGCGTGCATAATTCTACATGTATTGTGTGTGCGAGGAATATTCTATGAATATTAATACAGTATTTCTCTTACATGGAGACAGAAAGGCTAGACCATGACGGAAACTATTGATGCGATTCAGTAGCTTAGGAATGCAGAGAAGGAGGGCTGGACTGATAACTGGAAGCATAACATACTCTTGGCAGACTGGGAGGCAGAGCCAGGCCGGGCCGGGCACTGCGAGGCATGAAGTAAGCTAAGGGTCAGGGATGCAGGTGGGGGCTGTATCGCTCCTCGGAGAGGGTTCAGAAGACTGGAGCTGAATCTGAATCCGGGCCCTTTTGAGGCCTAGAAACGGGGACAATTCAATGAATTAACGTGCACACTGTGAAATATGGCAACGTAGGTTTACATAGGCCTGATATTCGTTGTTTTCATGATGACTGGAAACTGGCATACTAGAGATGGACACAACTGTAATTGCGTCTTTAATCGATCAGAGGGGAATACATGCATATCGATCATGCACATATAGCATAAGATGGGGAACACGTAGGCACATATAACATGGCAAAATTTACTTTTCCACATTCCCTCCTTGTGCCCTACGTTTCCATCAGGAAACATCAATATTCATGATACCATCTATCATTTCATATAGCATCATTTGTTCGTCTAGAATTGTCTTGGAACGGGACTTAGGACTGGGGATACAAGAGGTAGCACACATGCCGCAAATCGCAGGGCCACATTGTATACAGAGGCAGCAACTGAATATGATCATTACTGCTACACCTAGGAATGACAATACTTTCCATCCCCAAGCAGATATGATACTCCAGAGCCAACCGGACCATGTCCAGGTGCCTGGATTCTGGTGTAACTGATGGGCAATTTTATGAAGTCTGGTTATAGCTGAATAAACAGACGGCGCGTTATTAGGAATGAAAATGCAGCAACTAGATCCGATGACTCTACATGCTCCTCCTCTATCGGCCAGTATGACGTCAAGAACGAGACGATTTTGGAGCACGACAAATCTCATAGCAGATTGCTCTTCGGTTAAGTTACCTAGAGCGGAAGTAGTCTCATTCACTACTGCTTCAAGGGTTCTGGTTAACCTACGTATTAGCTTACTATTCTGGATAGGTCCTATAAAGAAGAAGAAACCTTTATTGAAGTCTTGATATTGTTCTAGAGTAGTTTCAGTTTGATCGACAATTGGGGACTCGATCTCCCTTCTATGTCTGACGTGTACTAGATGTGTGTTTCTGTGATAATCAGATGGGGCTAGAAAAACTGGTGGCAGTAGGAAGGCAATATAACATGTTCCATCCCAATCGAGGGGCAGACGAACATATGCGGTCTGACCACAAACAAAATAAGAATGACGTGAGGCTTTGAAAATAGATTTCCCACTGTCACTATACTCGATAGTAGTAGTACAATCACTATGTCCCACATGTGCGGAACCATTCTTTCTGACACATAATTCGCCTTTGACTGGTAGTACTGAAATGGCAGGTAAATCTGGAGTAGTATCAGACTGAACATTCAGGACCATGAAATTCGAAGAATAATTACCTAAATCATATACTTCATTTTCTAGATCTAACCCTGTTCTATGGGAGAGACCTTGCTTGTCTGGAAAACATGTTCTATTCAGAAGGGACATATCATTTGAGGATGATGTTAACGTGGACCATGCTCCACACGAACCATTATGTGAAAACGGATAAGGAAAGAGTGGCAGAACTCCCTTCGGAGTCTGGAAAGGGGGGAGTCGACCACACACCCAACAATTAGTGGCATTGCTGGTCTGGTGTGAATAATGCAACATCCGGATGAATGTATTATTTCGCATAGCAAGACGATAGGATAGCTCGTGAGGAGGCAGATCACTAAATGTGTGCTCTACTGTAGTGTTAGAAAACATATGTACATGTGAAACTGGAAAACATAAATGTAAAGCATAACTTGTGCAGGTAACCATAAGACTCAAAAATAATAAAAAAACTTAGAACAATGATACATCTTATAGAGTTTTGACTAACTCTCTCACTATGGGGGTCTATCTCATACATGTCAGGGACCTGTCTAACCGTTTCACCCGAGAGGGACTTAGACAATTAAACTGGCTGACTTATTTTACTAGACCGGAGTTTCTGTTTATACTCCTGTTGCGGAGTTTTCTCTAACAAGGGAATTTTGAGTTCAGAGTCAAGTTCAGAGTCTGTTTTTAGGCAGTCTTTTGGAATGAGGCAGTCCTTAGCAAAAGTCTTTTCTGGTAGTCCATGGAATTTCTTTATGTGGGTCAGGTGGACCCATCCTTTTCTCCCCTCGAGCTTTACTGCGGTCCTTGTTGTTAGTAAAACGAGGCGGGGCTCCTTCCAGCGGGGCTCCAGCGGACTTGAACGATCAAAATTCCGCACCAACACCAGGTCGCCTGGAATGACTTCATGCAGTTTCACCTCGGTGTTGTCTGGAAATGCGGCGGCAACCTGTGAACGACAAGAGTGTAGGGCAGACATCAAGGAAGCTAGGTAATCTGTCAGCATATTACTGGAAACATCGGTAATACTGCGGGGTCTAGGTGTACCCCACATGTTTGGGGGGCGGCCGAATACGATCTCATACGGGGACAGACCTGACCTGGAATGTGCAACCATCCTCATAAAAAATAAAGCAACTGGCAGGGCAACTAGCCAGTCTACACCTTTTTCTCTACAAATTTTAGCAATGCGGATTTTCAGAGTCTGATTATGTCTCTCTACGAGACCGGCTGCTTCAGGATGGCGCACACAATGGAACTTCCACTGGTACCCTAACAGAAGGGAAACATGTTTCATGAGCTCAGATGAGAATGGCTGGCCGTTATCTGAATACACGACCCTAGGGAGTCCATAGCGGGGAAAGAATTCACGAACCAACTGCCTGGCAGTGGTCGCGGCTGTGTAATCTGGAACTGGATATGCTTCTGTCCACCTGGACAAAGCGCATACAACTACGAGGACATACTTAAAACCTCGACATCGCTCCATCTGAATATAATCCATCTGGAGGACTTCAAAAGGGTGGTCAGGGGGTTGGAATCCACCTTGTTCCACCGGGACACTTTTACCTGGATTGAACTGACAACATATCATACAGGTACGGACTTTCTGCTTGGCTGCAGCTCGTAAGTGTTTGTTGAACCAAAGGTTCTGAATACTGTCTAACATAGCTTTCTCTCCTAGATGTGCTGGACTATGTGCGGTATTAATAATGACTTGAACCATAGAGTCGGGGAGAAACCATGTGGCTTTTCCCTTCGTCAACCATCCTTGATCTGTCTGGACCCCTCCTTGTTCGGACCATTTCTTGATTTCTTCGGGAGTAGCATGTAACTGTATGTCTATGACATCTTGTGTAGGGTCCTTAACTGTCATACAAGTAGTCGGATCTGGAGTGAGTGTCTGTGTCGTGTTAACTAGAATGTCTGAAGCCTGAGCTGTAAGCTTGGCTGTTCGATCTGCTAGATCGTTACCTTGGGAAATGATGTCAGTAACTTTCGTATGTGCCTTGCACTTCATGATAGCGATAGCTGTCGGTAAATGTATTGCATCTAACAGAGCTTGAATGAGGAGACCATGCTGAATCTTGGTTCCATGAGAAGTCATGAAACCTCTCTCCTGCCAGAGCACTCCAAAGTCGTGTACGACTCCGAATGCGTAACGTGAATCTGTATATATGTTTACTTTCAGGTTCTTGGCACGTATGCAGGCTTGGGTCAGAGCGACTAGCTCTGCTGCTTGAGCAGACAGGGTGTCAATACGATGTGTTTCTATAACTTCGGTTTCAGTAGTCACTGCATACGCGGCTACTAGTTCTCCTGTACTTGTTCTCATACATGAACCATCCACATAAAGTGTCAGGTCGGGGTTAGGTAATGCAATGTCTGTCAGGTCTTGTCTTGGCTTTGTCATAGTGTTGACAACTTCCACACAGTCATGTGTGGCCGGATTTGAAGTAACTGACGGTAACAGTGTGGCTGGATTTAGAATGTTGCAGCGTCTGATTTCTATGTGTGGCTGGAACAGTGTCAGTTCATAACCTGTTAAACGTGCAATGGTCAAGTGTTGAGTCTGGGTTCGGTTTAAAAGAACTTCCACGGAGTGTGGAACTTGTACTGTCAGGGAATGTCCTAACACTATGGAATCACTTTGTCTGATTGCTAGAGCTGTGGCTGCAACTGACTTGAGGCACGCAGGCAGAGCCTGGGCTACTGGATCTAATGTGCTCGAGAAATAAGCACAGGGCTTGTACTGTCCTGCTTGATCTTGTGTGAGAACAGATAATGCAGTACCATCACGTTCTGTAACAAAAAGTGTAAAAGGCTTACTGTAGTTGGGTGTCGCTAGAACAGGTGCTTGACATAAGGCTTTCTTTAATTCATTGAATACAAGTGTATGTTCCTGGGTCCAAGGGAGGACAGTCGATACGGCTGCCTCCTGTGTCGTTAACTGTATCAGTGGCTTGGCTAGAAATGCATACTGAGGAATCCATTGTCTGCAGTAAGAAGTGAGGCCGATAAAAGCTCGTACCTCCTTCTGTGTCTTGGGCTGTGGAAGACTCGCTATTAACTGGATACGGTCTGGTGTCAACTGCCTACCCCACTTGGACAGTAAGTGTCCTAAGTATACCACTTGCTGGACACAGAATTGTAATTTGGAAGGGGACACCTTGTGCCCCTGCTCGGCCAGAAAATATAGAACTGTAAGTGACGCTCGCTCGCAGTCACGTTCAGAACGGGCCGTGATCAGTAGATCATCGACATACTGGAGCAGGGCAGTGTCAGATGGCATGTGAATATTGTCTAGTTGTCTCTTAAGTGCTTGACTGTAAATACTGGGACTTTCTGTGAAACCTTGAGGAGCTCGTGTGAATTTATAGCTCCTTCCATTTAAACAAAAACCGAAAAGGTACTGGCTGTCTGGATGAATGGGGACACTGAAAAATGCATTCTTGAGATCGATAACTGTGAAAAATGTAGCTTCAGAATCAATGGATGTCAATAGGGAAGAAATATCTGGGACTACTGGATACTGAGGTATGATACATTTATTAAGCTCTCGAAGGTCAATCACTAATCGATATACAAGAGGTGCATTTGGATCAGTACGTTTCAAGACCGGAATGATAGGAGAATTACATACATTGGAGTCAGTTTCTACAACCCCTCCTTGAGCAATGAGCTCGTCAATAATTTTGGATAAGGCTGCTACAGCCTCAGGTGGCAATCTGTACTGTCTGATTCGTGGCAAAACTATACCTTGCTTGAGAGTCACACGATGGGGTGTGATATGTATACAACCTACATCAGTTGGACCTTGCGCCCATAAATGCTGTGGTACATTCAATAATCTTGGATCAAAATCACGTAATACATAATGACCTTTAAAGTCTCTCAGGAACAATCGGACCCCTTCTGGGGAGCAACAAATTACTGCACCTAATTCTTTTAATGTCTTAATGCCTAACAAATTTTCTGGACATGATTTCGTGAGTAACAAATCAGTAGTTCGGGACAATGGACCAACTTCTAGAGAAACTGGTTTCGAAATTTTATTAACAATCGGCTTTCCTGAAAATCCAAGGGAAACATTTTTAGAGCCTGAGAGCGGAGCCCCTGGAACCTCGTCATGACTGATAGTAGTCCTACTTGCCCCTGTATCAATCAAAAACTTTCTGTCTTTCCCTAATACTTGACTGTGTACATAGGGACCCTCTTGATCTACAGGTATCTCGATGAGAGGCAAGCCTACCTCCCTCTCTAGGCTGTTTCATGAATATGGCTGATAATCTGGATATTCTGTCTGTGCATACTGGTACATCTGCTGTGTAACATGCTGTGTTGCAGCGATAGGCTGCGATGCTGGAACTGTCTGTTGTGCATTCTGGGGTGACTGAGAAGTCTGTGAAACTTGTTCTTGTCTAGGCGGACGTGGTCTTTCTTTAGTCTTACCAGTAGCTATGTTGTGTTTCAGAACTGCACACTCGTTTATAAAATGACCTGGCTGTTTACAGTAATTGCAGGTCCCTTTAACGGGAGCTGCAGGATGACTGGCTTGATTCGGACCCCTCTTCTGACTGTCTTGTGGAACAGATTGTGCAACTAATACTTTTATTTTCGTGTCTTTCATACGTCTCCTTTCGTGTTCTTGCTCTTCCCTGATTCTATTCTGGTGATACTGGAGCATCTGGAGCATTTGTGACGGAGTATTAGCTTGCCAACTACTTTCGACTTTCAAAACTCGATTTTTAACTTGTGGACTTGAATTCTCGACTAGTTTGGTAACAAAAAGATGAGGGTACGATTCACTACTCGTTTTCAGACCACTATTAATAATAAAACATTTTTCAAATCTAGAATAAAAATCACTAGTGTCTTCCTCCTGTTTCTGTTTACAAGCTGAGATTGCATCCCAATCTTCCTTTTTCGTGGCTAGTAATCTTGGCAAAACCTGGATCAATAACTCGGGCAATTCTTTAACTTTACCCCCAAGACCGGTACCTGGTACTCGTGAAGTATCTTCAGCTTCTAGAGCTGTCCAATCTATCTTTTTCTCTCCCACCTCCCATTCTTTTTCCTTGAGTGTTTCATATACCCCTGCGGGCAACAGGACCTTTAACATTTTAATAATATCAGGATACGTGTATTCTCCCATACGGAGCATGTCTTTTAATTCTCGGTGGAACCCTGCTGGATCTTTGTCGTGACAGGGAATTAACTTTTTCATCTCTAAGAGTTCCATCTTTGTGATAGGGGTGTAAACAAATACTCGTTCTAGATCACCACCCGTTGTCCTAACTGGGTGTACTTCTCGTAACGGATGTTGTCTATCTATGTAAAATGATTTACTTTCTGGAGGTGAGACATGAACAAAATGCGGATTCAGAAACGTTCGATATTTGTGGCGCTGTTCTAGAATGATACTAATTAAATTGGTACCTAGACCTCTCCATCTATACTGGAGTAACTCGTTCAGAACATCATGTAACGGACCTGGATCAGAATGCTGTCCCTCATACAATGTAATGAGGTGCTGGATCATATACATACCCACCAGTCGCTGCTCGGCTGGGGGCAGTTTCAGAAACATTTGTGCCACTATTTCGTCTGGAGAAGTGGTAGAATCAGTAGTCCATCGGACTGCTGATCGAGCTAGTTCTTGTTCATGCATTGTACTCAGTTCACTATAACCGATTCGTGATTTCAGAATGTGATCGGTAGCTTGAAATACTTGCTCAAGAGAACACTGTTCTGGTACTGGAGGAGGGAAAACTTTCTTGTGATCTAGGCGTGAATGTCGGTCGGGAAGTCTAGTACTACCTACATACGCTATCCTGGAGGGATTCTCGTCGTCTATCTCTTCAGTAGAAGAGTCATTCTCTTTCTCGGTTATTCGTTTTGCTTCTCGTTTCTCGTGTATCTTTATTATTTCCCTACGGATTTTCTTGTACATACTCTCTATACAGTTCTGTGTCTTGTGTCTTCTCTCGGCTATATGGTCACTCCACCTGGTCAGGACTTTCATTTCTTCCGGATCTTTATCCGGATAATCTTGTTCTCTTATTAAACAATTAATTAGAAATTTTAAAAGCATGAGCTGAATCTCAACTTTTCTTTGAGCCATGGCCTCGCCAATACTTCCTGGATCTGCTCCTGTACGGATGAAACGATATATTCTGTCTAGATAACCTTTCATATTCGGTAGGGTGTCCAAATATTCGGTCACCCGTCTTACACGCAATGAATACAGGACCATATCATCATCGCCTGGGACTGGATCATAACGGCATTCGGTAAGGGCTCGCTTGATATCGGCGACTGACTGAAGTTTGGGCGAACGCTGTAACGCTCGTGCATGTAGCTCGAGTAGCGTGATACGTCTGGGTTGAGGCGGGGTTCCAGGAGGACTTCCCCCCCGTGGCCCCTAGACTAGAATCGTCAACGGGTACTGTACGTGCTGGGAGAGTGACTGATGTAGCGGGTACATGTACTGTAGGCTGGACCGGGGGTGCCGTAACAGGTGCTGTAACCGGTGCCCCGGTGGCTGGAGGAACAGGAATTACATTATTTACGGGAGCTGGCGGAACAGGATTTGCATATTCTGGGACTGTGTCGTCCAAATAGGACGAGAGAAAAATATCAGCTGCGGTTGGTTTGTGACGTAACTTAATCGGAACTAATGGCGGCGGAAAATTACATGGTGCTTCCGGGGTTGCTTTCGGCAAGCCCTCGGCAAGAAGAGGATACATACCCTTAATAAGGGCATTTCTCTGTCTGTCTGACTGTTCGGCTTTAACTCGTTCACCTACTTCGATTAATTCCCTTTCTTGGGCTCTTTCGGAGGATTCCCTACTTAATTCTGTCTTTCTGATTTCTTTTTCCGTTCTTCTGTGAGATTCTTTGCGCCATAACTCGATGGCATCTTTCTGGGACTGTCTGGATTTCTTTTTCCATATGCTTCTTCTACTCGCATGATGCACTCGGCATCCCACGTACCTGATACAGGCCATCTATATTTCTCTTCTAATTCCTTGGTGTACTCCACCCATAAGTCTAGATATAATATGGCACTTAAGCCATGCTTATGATACATAAAATGACCTGGACTGTCCCTCGGCGGGACAGGAACTGCTTCCTCTAACAATCCCTTTCTGGTTTTTAACTGACGTAACTTCGAGAATAGAGGCATAGTTTAGGCTGAAGTCTGGACACAATACAATGCACGGTAAACACAATAATAACTGGAAAAACAAATCACTCATACCACGACATTGAAGACACATGAAATAACATTTAAAATAACGGTTCGGACAGAACACTTGAATTTCTTGAGAACAGAACTTACTGGAATGACTAGATGCACTGCTAAAACAGCACGAACTTACCGGTCCCATAAAGAGACACGTCAGGACCCGCATCCACCTAGGTGGACACTTCGTGTTGGATCTGTGTACCCAAACCCACGGACCAGAGACAAATTAATTGACCCTGTCTAGATACTACCCCAGCAACGGTACTCACCGGGCAGCAAGAACGGAAGGCCTCGGACTGGACTGGACTGCTACGACGACGGACTACGAACTTCGGACTTCCGTTACAGGTGGGCCTCCGGATACCTCGGACCTTGGACTCTCGGCTTGGGCTCTGGTCGGGACTCGCCGCGTTCCTCACCGCCTCGTCTGGATGCTGGACCGCAACCTCCGTCTCCTCCGTGGGCCTGAGGGATACTTGAAGCAGAAATATCTGCACGTGCACGGTATGGTTCCGTCACGGCTGCAGAGGATCAGGGGGCCTGCGTGGCTTCTCCGGCGCGTGGGGAAAGGGCAAGTCCCTATTCGGGCGCCATTATGTGGTAAATAAATAATTAATTACCGGTACTATTTTTCAGTATAAGCAATAAAACAGGTAGCTCAATAAATAAGAGTCAGGATTCGAGGTATCTTGAGTCTTCAGGCTTTAATCGGGCATAAGAGAAAAGGACAGAACAGCCTGGAAGCACGGGACGGCAGCTGCACGGGAAGGGACAAGGGAAACTGGGTATAATGGGGGGGTTTTGTAACAGTTAACAGTATATATATCAAAACAATTGCATTACATTCAATACAGTAGGCGTGACTCGTAGCAGTCGCGAAAGATAAGGGCAAAATGATGTAACAAGAAGGCGTGTACAGGGCGTAGACATAGACATGTGATGTAAACGTAACAGAAGTGTCATAAATGAGGCGGAACCATGGAGGGGGCTACCTGAGCAGCTGGGACCTCTAACCTAGTGGTGCGCGCAAACGGGCAATGACGTGTTACCAGGGAGAACTGGGGGCTATGACTTCTGCGCTAGAAGAGGAGACTAAAGTCTGGAGTGTCAGAGCGACATGTACCCAAGGCATATCTGGTATCTGGTGTTTAGAGTACATATTGATAGAATCCAAAAGTTATCAGGGCAAAGGCTACTAGACATTAGGACTGATGCGTGCATAATTCTACATGTATTGTGTGTGCGAGGAATATTCTATGAATATTAATACAGTATTTCTCTTACATGGAGACAGAAAGGCTAGACCATGACGGAAACTATTGATGCGATTCAGTAGCTTAGGAATGCAGAGAAGGAGGGCTGGACTGATAACTGGAAGCATAACATACTCTTGGCAGACTGGGAGGCAGAGCCAGGCCGGGCCGGGCACTGCGAGGCATGAAGTAAGCTAAGGGTCAGGGATGCAGGTGGGGGCTGTATCGCTCCTCGGAGAGGGTTCAGAAGACTGGAGCTGAATCTGAATCCGGGCCCTTTTGAGGCCTAGAAACGGGGACAATTCAATGAATTAACGTGCACACTGTGAAATATGGCAACGTAGGTTTACATAGGCCTGATATTCGTTGTTTTCATGATGACTGGAAACTGGCATACTAGAGATGGACACAACTGTAATTGCGTCTTTAATCGATCAGAGGGGAATACATGCATATCGATCATGCACATATAGCATAAGATGGGGAACACGTAGGCACATATAACATGGCAAAATTTACTTTTCCACATTGCTCTAACTTTAGTGTTGTTGGAGTTTGGACAAGTTTTTTTTACTCAATTACTTCCCTTTATTGTTTGAAAATGGCAAAGAAAGAGGAGGCATCATGGTATCTCTAAGAGATATGTAGAGGTCGAGTTTCCCAGATCCATGCATGATGTACTCCAGTCCAGGTATTTTTTTCTTTTAATTCTGAGATTTGTAGTCGTATTTTGTTATGGAATAAACAAGACTACAAGTCCCACAATTCAAAGTAAAATCGGGGACTGGAGCAGCACATCACGTGAATGAACCTGGGTAACTTGACAGGGCTAAATATATAGGGTTTAAGCTGGTTCTGATTGGTTGGAAGGTTTCATGGAAAATGCAGTGGTTTTGTTTAACTATTTTAACTGTTTTCATTGCCTGCTGTAAATTTGGCTGTAAAGACGAAGAAAAAATGTGCGTTTGTAAAGCGCGAACTAATCACCCCCAAGTTTAAGCATAGACCTAGGCACACATACATTAGATGTAACAGTTTGTTAGTGTAGACATATATAGTACATTATGCAAGCCAACAAATACGGAGATGATCTCTTGATGAGTTTCGAATTTGATCAGTCTTTAATTTTCAAGAAAAACCAGCCGACATGTGTTTCGCCGCATGTGGAACAATCTTTCCGCGACTTCCTCAGGGCTGTATCCGAAGATATTAAATCAATGGGTTGTCGCTCAGCCGGTGATAATTCCAAGCCGGCCAGGCCCAAGACAAACTGGTCAGCTTAAATATTTAAACAAAGGATTTGGAGGACCCGTATCGAAATGTATAGAAAACGTTCGTATGCGCTCCGATTTCTGAAATAACTAGGAACACAGTGGCCCGTGGGCCCGACACCGAGGCACACATACTCTAAGATCACTGAGGCTCGAGGAGTTATCCGTTCCTCTTGGTTATTCTCCCCCACGGCGTCCACTGAAACCAACTGTCATATACTGCTTTGGCCATACTAATGCCATTTCCAGTTGATACCTTTGGGTTCCTTTCAGAAATCGAAGCGCATACGAGCGTTTTCTATACATTTCGATACGGGTCCTCCGATTGTACTATATATGTCTACACTAACAAACTGTTCCATCTAATTTATGTGTGCCTAGGTCTATGCTCGAATGTTTTATTGTGAGGGTTATTTCCCACACTCAATTGGGGAGTTACAGGGCGTATCCCCTCACCTATATCCCCTCACGCTACATATAGCGACATTTTTCCTTTTTTAACTATTGCGTCCACTTTTGCTGAGCGCCTAGGAATTTCCCTGATCATTTAAAAACCCTTTCTAGATAAGTAATCACCCCCAAGTGTCTCAAGACTTTGGGGGCCATTGGGAGATTAAGTGAGTTGTTGCCCTGAGTCACATGGTGCAAAGCTGAGATGCCGCTGACTTGGGGATCGCGGAGGATCGCAGGGGATAGAACCGTTAACCCAGCGCTCTGGACTCAGCCGCTCTAGCTACTGCGCAACACCTCCTCCTTGCCTCCCTGTCCGTAATAGAATTGAGAATTCTTGATCTCATAATGAGAAAATGTTTTACTGTGTCCTAGAGCACTGATGTTGTGTTAATTGCGCTGAATAAAAAAAATTCAACCTTATGCGATAAGAATCTTCAATTCTATAAAGTACACAGAGGTGAGGATTATGCTTCTCTCTCTTTACTGCATACAATTACAGCAGCCAATTAAAACAATACAAATGAAAAAAAACATGTCTCATAAACCTCTAGTCTAAAGTAATCACATGCTACAATTCCCGCTAACGCAGTCCTTTAGGAGCAGGCAACTCCATTTTAGAATTCTCTTTCTTTGCAAACCAAAACAAACATCCTGAAACCGAAACCATGCCCAAACCAGGAGGAAGACCCTCCAACCCTCTCAACCAAAGAGGCAGACAAAACAACACCACCTTCAAGGCGGTCCCTGAAACTTCCTCCTCACACCTTCAAGCGCCTCACACATGCCTAAAAAGCCCTACACGACACGGGACCTGCATACCTCAACCACTGCCTCTTGTTCCACACACCCACCAGAGACCTCTGCTCTGCCCAACTGGCCATGGCCGCTGTCTCACGTATCCGCAAAACCACTTCTGTGGAAAGATCCTTCTACCTCGCAGCAACGACCTGGGACCCCCTGCCTCTCCCCCTAAGGCAATCACCATCACTGCCCCAATTCAAGAAGGACCTCAGGACCTGGCTCTTCGACTGAACCACAGTGCCTTGCGACAGATTTGCAAGCCCTCCCCTCCCCAGTGCCTTGAGACCCTTACAGGTGAGTAGTTGCATTTTACAAGCCACTTGATTGATTGATTGTAACTTGCGATGAGGAATGAAGTACTGTACAATAGCCAGACCTCCTGAACAAGCTATGTCTTGTGTGCAGCTGTCTGCCTCAGGTTTGTTTCTGGTCATTTCCTGTGAAGCCAGAAAAATGAAGCCATAATATCTATACCAAGGAAGAAAATTACAGGCATAGAAAAACAGCAGAAAGCACATAAGTATAAACATCACATAGGGGGCGGGAAACCCAGAAATAATCACACAAATTACAGCATTATAACAGACAAAATATACTTAGACCTTAGGTATATGCGCAATACACAAAATCTCAGGGTGGGATAATCCTCCCCTCCATGTCCTTAATAGAATTGAAAATTCTTATCACGTAAGCTAGAAATGTTTTTATGGCAAGAATAGAGGCTCCGTTTATGCTTGTTCGAAGCTGTGCCACCACCACTGAAGCAACATCCACAATCAGCTTATAATAAAAAGACTTGAAGGTTGACTTAGAGGAGCAATCCGCTCCCTTCAATATATCTTCTAAACGTGAAACCAAAGCAAAGAACTTAGAGACCATAGCTCCTTGGCTGAGTGCATGCCAAAAACGGAAACCTCAATATCAGCCTCGGAAAATAACCAACGTATCCCCTTTGCCAACATAGCAGCTGCCATGGACTTGAAAGTTTTCTGCAAAGCAATGAGCACTTGCCCCTCAGGATCTACCCGAAACTCAAAGGTGGTGAGCCGAAACTCACTGGTAGCAGCCTCGTAAGCTTTCAGACATTGCAACTGTTGGACAGGCCCCATGAAGGGCTCGCTCCCTCCCCGCAGGACAGGGCCCGGGCCACCGTCAGCACCATTGCCCGGCCCGGCCGCCATCTTGGACACGGCACCACGCGGCCGCGCGGCCTCGGCCCGACCCCAACCCTGGGCCTGGCCAGGCCCCGACATCCCGGCGCCACCCTCCACCCAGGGGGTGAACGGCCCACTTGGCAGGTCAATGGGAGTACGAAGTGTCGATGGCTCTCCCCCGCCGGGTGCCGAGCACCCCCAGCCTCCTCGGGCGCTGGCTCCACCCCCCTGCTGGGTGTCTGGACTCCCTCATCCCAGACCTCCCGACCTCCAGGAGCGAGGGTCCGGACATCAAAGGGCGCCAGACCTATGGCTGGGGCAGCCCCGGGGCAGGAGGGCGGTTGTATCCTGGAGTCGAGAGACACCGCGACGAACTCATCCTTGACGGACTGTTGGCGCTGCCACAGCCCTGCCTTGTAAACTATTGTCCGGCCTGCTGGCGCTGCCGCGGCCCTCTGCAACCTTCATCCTCGTGGGACCTGCTGGCGCTGCCGCGGCCCGTTGTAACCTTCATCCTCGTGGGACCTGCTGGCGCTGCCGCGGCCCGTTGCAACCTGCATTCTCGTGGGACCTGCTGGCGCTGCCGCGGCCCGTTGTAACCTTCATCCTCGTTGGGACCTGCTGGCGCTGCCGCGGCCCGTTGCCACCTACGACCTCTTCGGGACCTGCCGGCGCTGCCGCGGTCTGACCCCTCCGAACACCGAGCTCGAGGATTGTGAGCTATCACCGTTACACACCCGTACCCGTGGGTACCAAGACTGTCCCGCTACCCCCTTCCCATACTAGAGACTAGAATTGAGAGGATCATCGTGTCCTGACCGCCTTGTATCGTACCACTCTACTACCAGAAGTGCCTATAAAAGGTGTTACCCTAATCTTTGTGTGGTGTCCATCTGTGGGGGGGAAGTTACCTGTCTGTGCGATCACTGTGCTCGGCCGACCCTCCAGGTCCCCGTCTAACATTGGTGGCTAGCGGCGCGATCCGAACCAACGCGTACCGTACAGACAGTAACTCACCCTACGACTAAAACCACAATGACGACCAAAGAGAGCGGATCGGCGGAGAAGTTCCAGATGGAAAAGCTGGAAGAATACAACCACCGAGAGCTCAAACAATTTTGCATGGACTTAGGCATTGCTACCACCGGGCTAAGCACAAAAGAAGACTTCAAAAACGCCCTAGAGGCCTGGACAGAGACAAATACCGCAACCCCCCGGGACCCCGCAGCCCCGGAAGTCAACACCACCCGGACGGAGGAACGGAGAATAGGCCCCTCCCATGAAGAGATCCAGGAGCGGGAAAAAAATAGATTACACGAGTTAGACTTGGCACGACTCAGATTAGACGGAGAATTGAAACTGGCGGAACAAAAAATAAACTTAGAACACTTACGGCTCAGAGAAGAGCGAGAGGAAAAACAGAGACAGAGAGACCTCGAAGAAAAAAGACTGGCATACGAGCACGAGTGCAAACTAGCGGAGATAGAAATACGCAAACTGAACAAAAACCCAGGGGTGCCCGAGCAACCGCACTCCCCGGGTCCTACCGAGCAGAAGGTCCACATCCCCAAGGATGTGGTCCGAGAATATCACCGGAACGACGACATACAGCAGTGGTTCAAGGCCTATGAGATTGCCATGACCGCCCACCGGGTCGCTCGAAGTGACTGGGGAGCCGGTCTATGGGGGAGATTCGTCAACGAGGGTCGTGATGCCCTGCTGCAGCTTCCGGACCATCAAATGACGTCCTATGACCACATGAAGGCCGCCCTCCTCAGTCGATATGGACTTACACCCGAAATGTACCGCCAGAGGTTCCGCAACTGCACCCGGATCCCAGGTACGACGTGGGTGGAATACGTGAACTATTTCAGCCGAGCCTGCGAGGGGTGGATCAAGGGTAACAACGTAACCACTTACGAACAACTCTTCAATCTCATTGTGTGGGAGCACCTCTCCAACAACTGCTTTGTCGAGCTCAGGCAGCACCTCCTCGACAGTAAATTGACTGAACCCCGGCAGCTCGCCACCGAGGCTGACCGGTGGGAGAGCACCCGAGTGGCCCGGAGTGGGCCGAATGAGCAGAACAGAACCAACCAAGGTCACCATCGTCCCCGAGGAGGAGGAGGAGGCCCGGGCCGGGGCAGAGACGCCGCCCCGGCCGCACCCACTAACGCCACCCCGGCCCCAGCAGGCCGGGGAAACCCCCCCGATGCGCCCGGGGTTCCGAGCTAACGTGACGTGTCATCGATGCCAGCGAGTCGGCCACTATGCCAGTGACCCGACCTGCCCGAAGAACCAGGCCCCCGGGCCCCGCCAGATGGCGGCCGCCGCCCTGGGAGAAGAACAAGTCTCCGAAGACACGGAAACCTATGAGTCGGAGCAGTTCGAGTGGGAACCCGCCGCCATGACCCTGGCATGCCTGGGAGGAAGAGACATGGTCCCGCGGACTCCCCTGCCCGCCAACACTCGGAAGTACAGCCAATGGGTGAGCATCAATGGGCGCAAGGCCGAGGCCCTGCGTGACACCGGGGCCAGTGTGACAGCCGTCCGCTGTCACCTGGTGACCCCAGAACAAATCCTACCAAACGTACTTTGCCCCGTCCGATCGGCAGATAACTCGGAGAGCCTGTGTCGGATGGCCTGCGTCCCCTTCGAATGGGGAGGAGTGTCCGGCATGCTGAAAGTAACTGTCCGTGACGATGCCCCCGTAGACTGCCTCCTGGGGAACGATCTCGAGAGCTCCCCGTGGGCCGCTGTGGAAAGAAGAGAGCATCTGGGGATGTTGGGTCTCCCGGACTGGGCATGCGTAACCACCCGGTCCATGGCCACCCGCACCATCCCTAGACCAGAAGAACCAGAATGGGCAACACCTCCGCCCTCGATCACTCCAGAAGAAGACTTCCTCCAGACCGACCACCCGGACCCCACCCCAGAGGTGTCCACACAGCCCCCCGAGCTTCCCGACCTGGCTCAGTGGCGTCAAGAAGGGGGGCCCACCCAGGAACAATTCCGGCAGGAGCAAAAGACCTGCCCCTCCCTCGAGGGATTGCGACAGCAAGCGCTCGCCCAGAGCCAAGGAGACACCACCGGGGCCCACTGGGTTTATTGGGACAATGATCTCTTGTACAGCGAACAGAAAATCGCAGAACTGGGGGCCGGGCGAGTGCTGGTGGTGCCTCTCCACTTCAGAGACTTCCTGTTGAACCTAGCCCATGATGTCCCCCTGGCCGGGCACCTGGGCCAAGACAAGACCTACCACCGCCTGGTGACTCACTTTTTTTGGCCCAAAATGAGGAATGACGTATCCAACCATTGCCGGTCCTGCCCGACCTGCCAGGCCAGTGGGAAGAGCGGCCGCAAACTCAAGGCACCCCTACAACCATTCCCCGTGGTGACCACCCCGTTTGAAAGGGTGGGAATAGACATTGTGGGGCCCCTGGACCCCCGAACAGCACAGGGACATCGCTTCATCCTGGTCCTGGTGGATCACGCTACCCGCTATCCTGAGGCGGTCCCCCTTCGTACGATAACAGCCCCAGTAGTGGGTCGAGCCTTGATGGGGATCTTCTCTCGAGTGGGCTTCCCCCGGGAAGTCGTCAGCGACAGGGGTACGAACTTTATCTCAAAATACATGAAGTCCCTCTGGCAACAGTGTGGGGTCACCTACCGATTCACGACCCCCTATCACCCTCAAGGGAACGGACTGGTTGAGCGGTTCAACCGCACGCTCAAAGGGATGATTGGGGGGTTGGAAGAGCCCCTCCGTCGCCAGTGGGATGTGCTACTACCGTGCCTTCTCTTTGCCTACCGAGAAGTCCCCCAGAAGTCCCTCGGCTTCAGCCCTTTCGAACTCTTGTATGGACACCCGGTGCGAGGCCCGCTCAGCCTAGTCAAAGAAGGCTGGGAAATGCCCCCTCTAAAGAACCCTCCAGATGTTTTCAAGTACCTCCTAACCCTCCGCAACCAGACCAGAAGGTTCAGAGAGATGGCAAAAGCAAACCTGGAGGCCAGTCAGGAGGACATGAAAAGGTGGTACGATCAAAATGCATCCTCCATCGAATTTGAACCCGGCCAACAAGTGTGGGTAATGTCTCCCACCGAACCATGCGCCCTGCAAGACAAATGGACGGGGCCCTTCAAAGTAATCGAGCGCAAGAGCCCTGTCACCTATCTCATCGATATGGAATCTTCCCGAAACCCTCTCCGGGTCCTCCACGCTAATAGACTGAAACCCCACTTTGTACGCTCCGAACTCAGCCTCCTGATGGCAACCGACAATGGAACCGAGGAGGACTCCGAACCCCTCCCTGACCTCCTACGGTCACGGGAGAAGGACGGCTCCGTGGACGGGGTCCGACTCTCGGAGGCCCTCACCCTGGAACAGCGCCAAGGCTGCCGAGTCCTCCTGCTACAGTTCTCCACCCTGTTCTCCCTCACCCCAGGGGTCACCCCCTGGTGCTTACACGACGTGGACACTGGAGACAGTCCCCCTATCCGCCATCGGGCCTACCGCGTACCAGACCGGGTACGGGCCTGCATCCAAGAGGAGGTGGCCAAGATGCTCACACTCGGGATCATCGAGCCCTCAGACAGCCCCTGGGCCAGCCCAGTGGTACTGGTCCCCAAAGCGGCCGCCCCCGGCGCCACGCCGGAGCTCCGGTTCTGCGTCGACTACCGGGGCTTGAATGCGGTCACCAGAACAGACGCACACCCCATCCCCCGAGCAGATGAACTAATCGACCGCATGGGAGCTGCCCGCTACCTCAGCATCTTCGACCTGACAGCGGGCTACTGGCAGATCGGTCTCACACCCCGGGCCCAAGAACGATCTGCATTCTCTACCCCTGATGGCCACTATCACTTCAAGGTCATGCCATTCGGCATGAAGAATGCCCCAGCAACATTTCAGCGGCTAGTAAACCAGGTCCTGACAGGACTCGAAGGATTCAGCGCCGCCTACCTGGACGATATCGCTGTGTACAGCCACCACTGGTCCGACCACCTCCACCACCTCCGAGAGGTGCTACAGGCCCTCCAACGAGCTGGCCTCACGATCAAGGCCAGCAAATGCCAAATTGGCCAGGGGTCCGTGACCTATCTCGGGCACCAGGTGGGAAGCGGTCTGGTGGCCCCTCTGCAACTCAAGATCGCTGCCATCCAGTCGTGGCAGTCCCCCATCACCCAGACCGAGGTCCGCGCCTTCTTGGGACTCACAGGCTACTACCGACGGTTCGTGAGGGACTATGGCAGCATCGTAGGGCCCCTCACGGAACTCACCTCCAAAAACCAACCAAAGAAGGTCAACTGGACCCCAGACTGTCAAGCGGCCTTCGAGAAGCTGAAGGCCGCCATGTGCTCCGCCCCGGTGCTCCAGGCCCCCGACTACAGTCGGGAATTTATCGTCCAAACAGATGCCTCCGACCATGGCGTTGGGGCAGTCCTTTCCCAGCTAAACCCCGAAGGACTTGACCAGCCAGTGGCTTTCATCAGCAGACGGCTCCTGGCCCGAGAACGACGCTGGAGCACCATCGAGAGGGAGGCCTTCGCCGTGGTGTGGGCCCTCAAAAAGCTCCGGCCTTATCTCTTCGGCACCCACTTCCGGGTCCAGACCGATCATCGACCCCTGCAATGGCTCATGCAGATGCGGGGGGAAAACCCGAAACTACTACGTTGGTCCATCTCCCTGCAGGGGATGGACTTCACTGTGGAACATCGACCCGGCCAAGACCACGCCAACGCGGATGGCCTGTCCCGCTTTTTCCGCCTCGACGAGGAAAGTCCCCAAGAAGATGGGTGACTCTCCCCGCCTTCAGCTGGGGGGGACGCATGTTGGACAGGCCCCATGAAGGGCTCGCTCCCTCCCCGCAGGACAGGGCCCGGGCCACCGTCAGCACCATTGCCCGGCCCGGCCGCCATCTTGGACACGGCACCACGCGGCCGCGCGGCCTCGGCCCGACCCCAACCCTGGGCCTGGCCAGGCCCCGACATCCCGGCGCCACCCTCCACCCAGGGGGTGAACGGCCCACTTGGCAGGTCAATGGGAGTACGAAGTGTCGATGGCTCTCCCCCGCCGGGTGCCGAGCACCCCCAGCCTCCTCGGGCGCTGGCTCCACCCCCCTGCTGGGTGTCTGGACTCCCTCATCCCAGACCTCCCGACCTCCAGGAGCGAGGGTCCGGACATCAAAGGGCGCCAGACCTATGGCTGGGGCAGCCCCGGGGCAGGAGGGCGGTTGTATCCTGGAGTCGAGAGACACCGCGACGAACTCATCCTTGACGGACTGTTGGCGCTGCCACAGCCCTGCCTTGTGAACTATTGTCCGGCCTGCTGGCGCTGCCGCGGCCCTCTGCAACCTTCATCCTCGTGGGACCTGCTGGCGCTGCCGCGGCCCGTTGTAACCTTCATCCTCGTGGGACCTGCTGGCGCTGCCGCGGCCTGTTGCAACCTGCATTCTCGTGGGACCTGCTGGCGCTGCCGCGGCCCGTTGTAACCTTCATCCTCGTTGGGACCTGCTGGCGCTGCCGCGGCCCGTTGCCACCTACGACCTCTTCGGGACCTGCCGGCGCTGCCGCGGTCTGACCCCTCCGAACACCGAGCTCGAGGATTGTGAGCTATCACCGTTACACACCCGTACCCGTGGGTACCAAGACTGTCCCGCTACCCCCTTCCCTTACTAGAGACTAGAATTGAGAGGATCATCGTGTCCTGACCGCCTTGTATCGTACCACTCTACTACCAGAAGTGCCTATAAAAGGTGTTACCCTAATCTTTGTGTGGTGTCCATCTGTGGGGGGGAAGTTACCTGTCTGTGCGATCACTGTGCTCGGCCGACCCTCCAGGTCCCCGTCTAACAGCAACACACACAAATTTGCGTTATTAGGGAAAGCCAGGTAAGAGACTGTCCTAGTATTACACTCTATCTAGAAATGGAAAAGAAAAACCCTGGTAGAGAGATCCAGAGCACAGACATCAAATACTCTCTCATATGATATTAAACAAAGCCGCAGCATATTACGTTTGGCAGAGAGCTGCTTGAGAGAAAGGTATTTCTTCTTCGGCCACCTCACCAAAAAATTTAAGACCACATTAACATCCCAAAGCGAAGAGTATTTGGCCTCAGGTGGATTACACAAGCGTATGCCTCTCATGAGCTTACACACCACTAGGTGTTCTCCAACAGGTTTCCCCGCAATGGGGAGATGCCCCACAGATATGGCAGACCTATAAATTGTTAATGGACTTATAAGACAGGTGAGAAGCCACCAAAGAAGAATGGAAGTTAATCACTATGCTGACATCTGCCGAAGTGGGATCGGAATTCCATTTGTCACACTAATGAGGCCATCATCGCCATGCCGAAGCATAACGCATGTGGGTACTTGAAGCCCATGCCTGACTTGATGTCGAAGGAAGCTTGTGGAGAAATGCCTGGCGCTTGCCATTTGCCCCAGAAACCCTCCAGGCTACCAATCGTAGTTGCCAGGAGAGGATCAATGGATGCTGCTGTCCCCCTGTGCCCAGCAATAGGTTCCAGTGAACTGGAATCGAGAGAGGAGTGGCGCACGACAACGCCAGTGCCATAGGGAACCACGGCTGCACCCTCCAGAATGGAGTAACCAGAATGATCTTTGCTTTCTGATGACGCACCTGAGACAGGTCCCTGGGGATCATGTTGAAAGGAGGAAACGCATACCCTAGATGGGGAGATCAGTCCTGTTAGAAACCATGGGTCCATATTGGCTCCGGATCCGGCCTCCAACTGCAAAAGAGGGAAATCTGCTGATTAAGACATGTGGCAAAAAGATCCACAGAGCAAGGGCTACTGAGTTCCTCTCCCTGAGATCCGGTGTTGAAGGCAAAAGTGCCAGCAGTTCTTGTCAATCCCTGCCAACAGCCCAGACCTCGTACCTCCCAACTTGTTAACCACCCGAATCTTCTTCGAGCCGGGGCCACAACGTGGGCGGTTAGTTTACATGCTTTGCTGTTCTCCACAACTAGCACTGTAGGATTGACCTATCCTTCAGTAGCCACCAACAGCGAGGAGTCAACATCAATCTGCATTTTCTATTTGTTTGTAATTATGGAGATAGTTTTTCGCCCACTGCGATTTTAGTGTTCTGTGCAATGCCAATGCAGGAAGTGTTTTATGTTGTGCCTGAGGTATGGTATTCCTTGGCAATTAAAATAGCACTAGCACTTACTGCCCATGAAGTATTTTGCTGATGGGTAGCAGGCTCTAGGATTCTTAGGTAAGTCTTGCATTGTGTTGAAATGCCTTAGTTGCACCGAACTGTACATCCCATGCATTGTGCACCACCCTGCACAGCTTCGGGGCTCCTTCGCAGGCACACACCGGCTTCCCGGCCACAAAAAATATTACTTTCCTTACGTATCACACTAGTGTCCTTTCTGCAGAGGAGGGTCTCCTGCCAGGGAGCAGGATGTCGAGGTCACTGTGCCAGGCTGAACCACTGCATGCCAAGTGCACAGACCAAAATGTTCACATGCAGGGGTGCAGGGTCTGTGAATCTTTTTTCCAGCTGCGGAGGATTATCATCCTGTGCTGCATTCTGTATTATCTATGTAACAGGTATAATTCATATTAACTCCAACCTTGACTTTTCAAAAACACTTGACCCTGTGCATTTTATAATATCGCACGCCCATCAGAGATTCTTGACAAATGCAGCATGCATGTGTTTGGTAGCGCCATTCAATAGTTTTGTTATTACATTAAAGTGATCAGCTGTACCAAAAACTCCTCTGCTGCTTCACTCAGCTTGTGTCAGGCACTCTTAGGGGATGCACTTGTAGACACACAGTCAGGTGAGTGAGTCCAGCACTGACTTAGTTAATTACTATGTAATCTGCTTGTTATCTTTTTATTGACACCTAGGAAAGCACTGGTTCTTCTCTAAAACACAGTGTGGCTAGTGCAAAAGCATAGTTGCCAAAACTCGGAAAAACAAAATCAAGGGACACCTTGCATCACAGGGCTGCTGCAGATAGAAAGTTCTAGTTTGCATACCTGTGTGTAATAAAGAGGAACAGTTTCTGAAACAATATTATACAGGACAGTCTCCAAATTGCCGTGACTGTCCCTGCAAAATTGGGACAGTTGGCAACTATAAACTAGTATGATTCCATGATCTTGGCAGACTAAGTATGCCCCACAGGCACCTTACTCTGCTCATCATAGTCTAATATTACCCATGAGTTTATTGTTGTTTTGCAGAGAACTCTTCTGTTTCATGAATGCCAAAAATAAAAACCTTTTTAGAAAAGCAGTATGAAAACAGAAAGGGGAGAAAAGGTCCCTGAACAATAATTACACTTGAACCTTACAGTTCACATTGAATGATTCTAAATAGTATGCCGTATGTACGATGAATGATCTTCTGGGTGGCAATTTCCATTTCTATGCAGTTTGAAAAGACAAGCCTTTTGCTGGCATGAAAAATAAAATGGTACCGCTCAGATCCTCTTCCTGTTACAATAATATTAGGAGGGGACAGTAGGCTAGTGATTTTAAATTTCATGGGGGCAGACTTACAACTTCTGGCGCATTTTTGCAAATCAGCAGGGATGCGCCAAGAAAGATGCGTCACGCAAAACTACCCGTTCGCCACCATGGATGTGCCACATTTACAATGCGTCGTGCTGTGGCTCACGGTTAGGTAGATGTGTGACCTATCTGCCGACGTAAGGTTGGCGCAGTGCAAGAGTCGTGTCGCGGGCGCGACGCAACTCCAGCACTGTTCCAACCCAGCCGATCTGCAACATGCTGTGTCACGCCTTACGCCTGCTTCAAGTATGCACAAGGTTTTGACACAGCGGTGTCGGAAAAGTGACTGAGTGAATGGAACCTTGTAGATTTCACTGCGTCACTTTTCTGAGGCTTTCCTCCGACGGAACGCCCACACTGCGACGGAATGCCCACATGAAAATTGACGCAGGTTTCATGTGGCGCAGTGCTTTACAACGTGACGCAACGGCATCGTAAAAGTGACGTAAGGGGCTTGTAAATCTGCCCCAGGGCTTTTGCAGCAGCTTCCTAGTCCTTTGGGAGCTTATTATTAGTTAAAAGGCTGTCATTTCTGATATTTATCGCTTTCCATGGTCTTAAGTGCTTGGTTTTATTTGGGGGAAATTGAACTTTCCCCCACATATTCCAGAAGGGTTATTTACTAATGTAACTCCAGTCCTGGAATATTTTGGGGAAAGTTTAAATGCCCCAAGTTTATTTAGGGCGGGTTGAAAAGTAGTAATTTTGAATTCGGAGAGAGTGTTGCCCTGAAGGCACAGCTCAGGGCAATAAAAACTAGGAATACCCCTAGTCAACATAGTTACAATAGTCCGTCCTTTGTGTTTAAGCCGGTCTAGTCCCTTCTTTGTGTCAATGTAATGGATTGACACCGAGCTAAAGTACAGCACTACAACTAGCAGTTTGAGCGCACGTCTCTCTTTTATGTCTATGGTCGATCTGCAATAGTCCCTCCTTTGTGTCTCCTGAAGGCGCTTGTCAGTGTGGTCCACGCCCCCCTCTCTCCGGTTCCACTGCGTTCTGTCGCCCAGGTGACGGCGCGCGGGAGGCCGGTGTGTGTAAACACAAGGCCGCAGCCAGGGACTCGCGCCGGAGCCATAGCAACTGGGGGGAGGCGCGAGGCGCGGAGCGAGCGCAGTCGGAGTCAGAGCGCGAGGGGCAGGCCAGCGAGAGGAGGCAGCACGCGCCGCGGCAGGCTACATCCGGGGAGCAGGAGAGCCCAGCGCGAGCCAGCCGCAGACACCCGCCCGCCGCCGCCATGTTCAAGAACACCTTCCAGAGCGGCTTCCTCTCCATCCTCTACAGCATCGGCAGCAAGCCGCTGCAGATCTGGGACAAGAAGGTGGGCCCGGGGGGCGGGCTGGGCGGGGGCCCCCGGGGGCAGGGAGCGCTGTGGGACCTGGGGGTGCCCGAGGGAGGGGTCCCCTGTCAGGGGGGGGGGGTATACTGTATACTTGTGGGACAGGAGGAGACTATCGTGACACCATGAGAGGGGGTGAGGTGGGGTAGGAGGTGAATCTGTGGGACAGAAGGGGCATCACCATGACACCAGGGGATGTAAATAAGATGCATCCCTGGGAGAGGGGCGGGGACATTTCTGTGACACAAAGGGGCAGATATAAGGTTCACCCAGGGAGAGCAGGCTATGCCATGACACCCCGGGGGGGCGGGAGGAGGGGGGGGGGTTGATCTGTGGGAGAGTAGGGGCATCACCCTGACACCTGAGGGGCAAGGCGAATCTTGGGAGTGGAGGGACATTGCTGTGATCCCTGGGGTGCAGATGCATCTCTGGGAGAGGGCAGGGGCGTGATACCTTTGGGGCAGATTATAAGTGGAAAGGGAGACAAGGGGCATTACTGGGATACAAGGGGCGCATCCCTGGGAGGGGGCTGTGCCGTGGCACCTGGGGGCAGGTCATAAGCGCAACTAGTAACACCAGAGGGCAGGTTAGAAGGTGCACCCCTGGGAGAGAGCAGGGGCATTAACTGTGACACCCAGGGGCAGATATAAGGTGAACCTCTGGGAGACAAGGGGCATTACTGTGACTCCAGGGGGCGCATCCCTTGGAGGGGGCAGTGCTGTGATACCTTCGGGGCCGATTATAGGATGAAAGGGAGACAAGGGGCATTACTGTGATACCAGAGGGTGCATAGAAGGTGCATACCTGGGAGGGGGAGTACCGTGACACCTGGGGAAGGACATACGTGCAACTAGTGACACCAGAGGGCAGGTTAGAAGGTGCACCCCTGGGAGAGAGCAGGGGCATTAACTGTGACACCTAGGGGCAGATTGATATAAGGTGCACCCATGAGAGAGAGCATGGTCATTAACTGTGACACCTAGGGTCAGATATAAGGTGCACCCCTGGGTGAGAGCAGGGTCATTAACTGTGACACCCAGGGTCAGATATAAGGTGCACCCATGAGAGAGAGCAGGGGCATTAACTGTGACACCTAGGGTCAGATATAAGGTGCACCCCTGGGAGAGAGCAGGGGCATTGACTGTGACACCTAGGGTCAGATATAAGGTGCATCCATGGGAGAGAGCAGGGTCGTTAACTGTGACACCTAGGGTGAGATATAAAGTGCACCCCTGAGAGTGAGCATGGGCATTAACTGTGACACCTAGGGTCAGATATAAGGTGCACCCCTGGGAGAGAGAAGGGACATTAACTGTGACACCTAGGGTCAGATATAAGGTGCACCCCTGGGTGAGAGCAGGGTCATTAACTGTGACACCTAGGGTCAGATATAAGGTGCACCCCTGGGAGAGAGCAGGGTCATTAACTGTGACACCCAGGGTCAGATATAAGGTGCACCCATGAGAGAGAGCAGGGTCATTAACTGTGACACCCAGGGTCAGATATAAGGTGCACCCATGAGAGAGAGCAGGGGCATTGACTGTGACACCTAGGGTCAGATATAATGTGCATCCATGGGAGAGAGCAGGGTCGTTAACTGTGACACCTAGGGTGAGATATAAAGTGCACCCCTGAGAGTGAGCATGGGCATTAACTGTGACACCTAGGGTCAGATATAAGGTGCACCCCTGGGAGAGAGAAGGGACATTAACTGTGACACCTAGGGTCAGATGTAAGGTGCACCCATGGGAGAGAGCAGGGTCGTTAACTGTGACACCTAGGGTCAGATATAATGTGCATCCATGGGAGAGAGCAGGGTCGTTAACTGTGACACCTAGGGTGAGATATAAAGTGCACCCCTGCGAGTGAGCATGGGCATTAACTGTGACACCTAGGGGCAGCTAAAAGGTGCACCCCTGGGAGAGAGAAGGGGCATTAACTGTGACGCCTAGGGGCAGATAGATATAAGGTGCACCCATGAGAGAGAGCATGGTCATTAACTGTGACACCTAGGGTCAGATATAAGGTGCACCCCTGGGTGAGAGCAGGGTCATTAACTGTGACACCTAGGGTCAGATATAAGGTGCACCCCTGGGAGAGAGCAGGGTCATTAACTGTGACACCCAGGGTCAGATATAAGGTGCACCCATGAGAGAGAGCAGGGGCATTGACTGTGACACCTAGGGTCAGATATAATGTGCATCCATGAGAGTGAGCATGGTCATTAACTGTGACACCTAGGGTCAGATATAAGGTGCACCCCTGGGTGAGAGCAGGGTCATTAACTGTGACACCTAGGGTCAGATATAAGGTGCACCCCTGGGAGAGAGCAGGGTCATTAACTGTGACACCCAGGGTCAGATATAAGGTGCACCCATGAGAGAGAGCAGGGGCATTGACTGTGACACCTAGGGTCAGATATAATGTGCATCCATGGGAGCGAGCAGGGGCGTTAACTGTGACACCTAGGGTGAGATATAAAGTACACCCCTGAGAGTGAGCATGGGCATTAACTGTGACACCTAGGGGCAGCTAAAAGGTGCATCCCTGGGAGAGAGCAGGGGCGTTAAGCTAGGTGACACCGATGATGAGAACAGGGCCATCCTGGTGAGTACCAACCAGGGGTCCCATTGGTGGTGCGCCCGTGAGGTGTCATATAGCTATTCACACATTTTTTTCAAATGTTGTCCTTCTAGTGGATGTATGTCCTGTGTTGTTTATCAGAGAATGGCTATCTTTTATCTTGGCAATAGACTGGAACACGGTAATAATCTCTAGAATTAGAGGTGTGGATGGAATGATCTTTTGGCAATCCATAGATGTTCACAGTTCCATAAGACAAATTGCCCTTAGGACCAGGTCTTTTTGTGATTATTGATTGACTGAGTGGAGGGCGACCTAGTCCTGTATTTCCCTCTTGACTCCTAGTATATGTACGCATTAACTGTGACACCTGGGGGTGCATATATAAGGTGCACCCCAGGCAGAGGAGGGGCATTACTGTGACACCTGGGGGTGCATATATAAGGTGCACCCCTGGAAGAGGAGGGGGGCATTACTGTGCCACATGGGGGTGCATATATAAGGTGCATACCTGGGAGAGGAATGGCGTCACAGTCACACTAGGGTGGCAGACATAAGGTGCCTTCCTGGGGGTGGGAGGTCATTACTGTGACACCTAAGGGCAGATATAGGAATCATTTGTGGTAGAGGGGGGGTCATTATTGTGACACATGGGGGGCATATAAGTTGCATCCCTGGGAGAGACTTTGGAACCAGCGACACAGGGTTTATACAGACTGGGGAGGAGGAAATGTTGTACTCTGACCTCGTGATAACATACGTTTTGGTGCCAGCTTTCAGCCCTCTCCATCAAGTCTGTCCCCAGCACTGAAATATTTGTACAACATATCATCCGGCTTAAACAGATCCCGGCACACCCATTCTTGCATGCCCGTTCCTTTGTGTCTTCATCTACCAATGTGCGGACAACTCCGAACTCTACAAGCAAATGCCATTCCCTGCTAGTTTGAATGCCTTCATGATAGGCTGCCTGGCATTCACTGACACTCGACTGTTCAGCATCATTGAATTCAATTATCCTTTTATTTGATCAAACATTTATATTCTTCTCCCCATGAAGAAAATAAAGCATGCTACAGTTCAAATCCCAGATCATCGGAGTGTAGAGGTTTAAATGTAGACATTTTATACACAAATAAGATCCGCCTATATTTTGAGCAGTGTAAACATGTTTTCTTAGTTGAGGAATTGGAAATGTTTTGAAAATATAGAATTTTTTAGTTAAAAGCCTTAATAGAATGTGTTAGCTCTGCTACTTTAGAGTCACTGGTTAGAAGTGGGGCCCTTATCAACTCATTCATATTTAGGGTACGTGCTCTTATTGACTGTAACCACGCAGTGAGAGATAGGAGTAAGTGGGGGAGGCACAGGGAGATCCCATTTAAATTTGCGGCAAATCTCAAAGCCAAGGTCAATAAAATGTAGAATAATAAAAAATCTGTTTGTTGTATATCCTCTCTGGTACCCACCCATAATATGTTCAGTAAAGAATTGTAGACGACTAAGTATTTACAGTTGTTTTCCACTTACTGGTGCCCAGTCACATCTTGCACGAGCGAAGTTCAGGTTGACTATAATATCACTTGGAACTGCAAGGTGGAAATGTCTCTGTCTTCATACCTCCCCTTCTGCAGTTTGTGTTGTGGAAACTCCTACTCTACCTGCGTAACTCCTATGCTTCTCCTGTGCAGCAGCTATTGGGGGGCAGAGGTGGGTAAATGAGTCATGGAGCCATACATAATAGGCCTCTCCCCAAAAATGGGTGGCCACCGGCTACCATTTAGCATTGACCCATCTCTGTAACCCCCTAAACACCAGTCACACATAAGGGTGCTCCGATTACCAGAGCCTCTGTGTGCCATAATAATGCCTGAAAGCTCTTCACAAATCCTCATAAGAAGGCATGGTGTGTACTTACAGCTCCAGGTAGGACAAACTGTCTTAATCCTAATCAGAAAAGCATGTTATGCTTTTCAGATCAAGAACTATAGAATGTTATTTGGGTGACCCCAGATTCTACTACTTGAGGTCGGTTGCTAACGGCTATGACAAAGACCTGTGGAGTCTGGGGACTTGTGGTCTGCTTTACAAGTTTGGTGACCCAAAATATAAAAAAAAGTCAGGCTAAAGGGTGTAAATGCAGCCATCAGGCTTTGGTATACAATCAGGAAGGCCCTGGGCATAAAATACTACTCGGATTTCTCCCCTATCTAGGACTACCCGTGCACGCCTGAATGTCTGCAAGAAAGCTGGAGTCTTCCTTTGCGGGACCCCGGAATAGTACTGTGGGCGGGATATCTTCACTGTGCAGGGCCTGGTGCAGGGCCTGGTGCCTTGGGAGGTAGTGTTTAGCGAGACCATGGGCCGGCTTTCAAGGTTCAAATATGTGCAGCTACTTTCTTGGTATATGGCGAGAAGCAAGAAATTGGAGGCCTCCGGGAGGTCAAAAGTAGGCTACAGGACACACATTCTAAAAAGGAGGAGATATCCATGTTCTATTGGATGTTGTAGGATGCCAAGGATAGTAAGTGTCTGGCTAGGGATAGGTAGGATGCCAGGGATGGATTTACAACATTTGTGGCAATCATCTCTCAGGCTCCTATGTCAAGTTGTTAGACCAGCAAATTTAATTTTTTTTAAAATTTACACTTAATAGGGTTTTCTGGTCTCAAGGTGGTGAGATTCACAAAAAAACAAGTTTCGGGGTGTAGAAGATGTGGTCACCTCGAGGAAAACGATGAACATATGTTCTTTTTCTGTCCTTCGCTTATGATGTTCTGGGAAGATGCGAGCATGGTCCTTGCCGGGATTTTCCGAGCTGCTATTGCGATCAATTCCATACTGGTCTTATTTGGGAGAGACATTGCAAACCTGCTATAAGTTAGACGTAGCACAGTGGTCCCTCCTGTTTTATCTGTTGCTTCTTGCTAGAAGGGAAATTTGCTTGGCTCAGTCCCATACCAACATTTCCAAAGAGGGGGCTAAGGGATAATCGCTGGACTTATAAATGAGATACTCTCGATGTTGAGAGAGGAAATGCCACTTTTTGAAATTGTTTTTTGAGATGGGCAGGAAAGATCGACACGTAACATCAAGTTGACCTATGATTGTACGTGGGTGTCAGTATGTTACGGACGTTTAGGGCTCGTCTATGTGGCTATCACTCACACTTGGATGGTGGTCGGTCTCGAATGGATCAGTGCTTGAAGCAGTGGCTTGTTCGGTGATATGAAACTGTCTTGATCCTGTTTTAGCAGATCTGCATGGAGTCGTGCCTAGGAGTGTAGGTTGTTAGGGTCCTCTATTCACTGTATTTCTATGATAATATGCCCTTGAGCGACAGAGAGTAAGACCAGAACTTATTGTAACTGTATGGAGGACATTCCACCTGTTGGGTGAACCCAACCATACGCTTACTACACACAGCATAACAAAGGCACCCACACAGCCCAGATGTGCCTTACATGGCTGGAATGGGATCCCAACAGCACACCACACTTTAACAGCCTCCCACAGTAAACTCCCATTTAGGCATGTTCTTTGTGCATAACACGTCTCCTCTGTCGGGGTGGCTAAGCCTTTGCCACCTCTGTGGTACATCCGTTCACCTACATCCACACAGTGGTTTGTAGAATGGCAACAGGGTGTCATAATTAGGACAGGTGCCTCCAAACATGACAAGCGCTTGAAGCTGAGCACTGAAGAATTAGACAGCAGACCCGAACACACAGCAGGGTCCTCATGCACAGAACCGTAACTCCTTGCCAGTCACTGCTCATTAATCTACTTCCGACCTGCCGGCCAGTAGAACCCGCCTCTAAACAATACGAGTAACATCCCAATCCACTGGCCATTTTACTCTGGTCAACGAGGAGCCCTGATTCCGAAGGGAAACGATGACAATAATTCTGGGCCTTCTAGCACTTTCTGATCTTCCTAAAATTAACACAGGCAATCTGCTTCAACAAGAAAATGAAGATATAGAAATGTTTTTAGCTGATCACTAACCTTCCAATTAGTCTTTTTAGATTTGTAGAATGTTTTAAAAAAATTTTTTTTTTTAATTCAGTGAGGCACAAAGTACTATGAAATACTGAAAATAGTCCAGTAGCTGTCAGAAGGCATGGGAGCTTTCCATGTGTTGATGTAGTGTGTGTATGGAGGTGAATGCATGACCCCAGCTTAATTAAATGATTGACGTACTCTGTGCCTGCTGCGCCAGTGCTCTGTCAGCGGTCTGTCATGTCCTGAACGTGCACAGCCCCGCTGCACCAGTGGTCTGGCGTGCCCTGGATGCGCATGACCCCACTGCACCAGTGGTCTGCCATGCCCTGGAGATACACGGCCCGCTGCGCCCGTGGTCTGCTGTGTCCTGGACGCAAATGGCCCCACTGGTTGCTGTGTCCTGGACGTACAATGGCCCGATGCGCTAGTGGTCTGCCATGTACTAGACGTACAAGGCCCGCTGCTCCAGGGGCCTATTGTATCCTGGACGTTCACGGCCCGCTGCACCAGTGGTCTCGGCCAGACTGGCCGTAGTGGCCCTGGGCGTTTCCCTGGTGGGCTGGATGGGTGGGGGCGGGTTTTGTTACTGGGGGCTGGTTTTGCAGCTGTGCTGCAATATCAGCCCCCTGTAACAAAAGCGGGAGCGGTGTATCTCACTAGTATATGTATGGACAACACAGCCCACAGCACCTGTGGTCTGCTGTGTCGTGGACGTACATTTGCTCTGCTGCGCCCTTGGTCTGCCATATCCTGAACATACATAGCCCCGCTGCGCCAGTGGTGTGTTGTGTCCTGAACATACATAGCCCCGCTGTGCCAGTGGTCTGCTGTGTCCTGGATGTACACGGCCCGCAATGCAAGCGGTCTGCATGGCTCCACGGCCCCAGTAGTCTGCCGCATCCTTGGAGCACACGGCCCGCTGCACCAGTGGTCTGCCACGTCCTGGACGCACACGGCCCGCTGCGCCAGTGGTGTACCGTGTCCTGGACGTACACAGCCCCGCTGCGCCAGCGGTCTGCTGTGTCCTGGACGTACACAGCCCCGCTGCGCCAGCGGTCTGCCGTGTCCTGGACGTACACAGCCCGCTGCGTCAGCGGTCCGCTGTGTCCTGGACGCACACAGCCCAGCTGCACCAGCAGTCTGCCGTGTCCTGGTTGGGGAGAGGTTGTGGTCCGTCGGCTAGACTGCCGACTTTGGTGCTGGAAACCAGGGTTCAAGCCTCGGGGTCGCGTCCACATCCTGTGATTCTGGGCAAATCACTTAGTCTCCCCATGCCTAATTGTGTAATGTAAATACGGTGCTCATGTAAAGCGCTCCAAAACCTTTGTGTCGAGTTCGCGCTATATAAATATGCAAAAAAAAAATGTACACAGCTCAGCTGCGCCAAAGGTCTGCCGTGTCCTGGATGTACACAGCCCAGCTTCGCCAGAGGTCTGCCATGTCCTGGACGTGCGCAGCTGGGCTGTATCGGAGGTCTGCCGTGTCCTGGACGTACACATCTCCACTGCGCCACTGGTCTGCTGTGTGTGTCCTGAACATACAGAGCCCTTCAGCGCCATTGGTCTGCTGTGTCCTGGACATACACGACCCCGCTGCACCAGTGGTCTGCACAGCCCTTTTAGGCGAGTAGCATGGTACTCCGGAACTCAAAAAGGATTAGTGGTGCATTAGTATAGGGAGATATGAAATTAATTTGAGCGTTGGACATGGGAGTTTATTTGGATTGAAAAAGGATAGAAGAGAGATAGAAGAGGGACGGGTTTGCATTTATATAGTGCTTGCTACCCCTTATGAGGGTGTTGAAGCACTTATTGGCGGGTAGCACGCTACTCCGTAACCCAAACAGGATTAGTGGTGAATTAGTATAGGGAAATATGACATTAATTTAAGTGGTGGCCATGTTGGTCTGTTGGATTTTTTTTTTTGGAGCTCATAGCAGTAGGAGGAGGGTGGGGATGAGTAGAGGGGAGGGGGTGGGAAATAGTCAGGGAAGAGTTTAGAAAAGCTTCTTTGGGAGATCTGAATAGTAAAAGAGGTATGAGATGATGCAAGACAATACAGTAAAAGTAAAGACTTGTAAAACCGGAGAGGAGACCAAGTCTTTGAGTGCGTATAAGGCACGGGGATTCAGGGCAAAAATTTGTTTATAAGAAGCGCCTCAACTTCCTTTTTGAAGTCAATAGTTGAAGGGATCGTCCTGATTTCTAGAGGCAGGGAGTTCCAAATTCTCGGAGTGATACCTGAGAAGGCTCGATTATAAGTTTTTGATTTACGGAATTTTCGCGGCTTCAGTAGAAGGGTACTTCTGGAGGTCCTGGTGCCACCCGATAGTACAAGTTTTTGTACGAGGTATGGTGGGTTGTTGCAGTGTAATGCTTTGAGTCATGTAAGCAATTTGTAGTTGTATCCTTGCTTCATAAAGGAGCCAATTTAGGGTTTTAAGCTCCGGTGTAATATGGTGGTATCTTTTTGAGTTGGTGATGAGTCTAGCAGTAGAGTCAAGAGAGGCCCTGAGTGTTCCCATCTTGGATCTTGGGAGTTCACAGAGGGTTGCACTACTGTAGTCCAACTTGGAGATCACCAGCGATTGCACCTCTGATTTGAAGTCTTGGGGGGGGGGGGGGGGGGGGGGGAAGGTTTAGTTTTCCTTAGGATGCTCATTTAGAAATTGGCTCCCTTTGTGAGGGCCGTAATATGCTTTTGAATGTTCAGGCTCTTGTCGAGTATTATGCCCAAGGAACTTGTGGAGTCAATGATACATGGTATGCAGTTAAGAGCTGTTAGCGGATTCATCCATTCAAAGATAACAGGAGAATGTGTGGGTGGGGCTTAAAAGAAATTCCGTTTTCAGAACATTAAGTTTGAGATGAATTAGAGTTAACCAGTTTTGGGCTCTCAGTAGGGTAGTGTTGAGGGTGCTGATATCATATGGGGAGGAGACTTTCAGGTACAGTTGGGTAGCGTCAGCGTACATATGATAGTGGATATTGGATAGTTTTAAAATTTCAGTTAGAGGCTCCATGAACAGATTGATGAGAGTTGGAGAAAGTGATGACCCTTGCGGAACCCCGAGATTGACTGAGAAAGGGTTAGAAATAGATTAGTTGACCTTGAATCTTTGAGTTCTATTGTGGAGAAAAGATGCAAACCAATTAAGGAAGGGCCCTGAAAACCCCATCCTATGTTCTATTAGGTCGAGTAAGCAGTTATGTTTGACTGTGTCAACAGCTGACGATAGGGTGAGGAGGATTAGACGTTGTTCTGATCCAGCATTTTGAGTGCATCAGCAACAATGTGGATGATGGCGGATTCTGTACCATTACCGTGACGGAAGCCAAATTGGAATTGGTCTAGTAGTTAGAAGAGTTCTATGTGATTGCAAAGCTGAAGGTGGACACATTTCTCAATGAGCTTGGCCAAGGTCGAAATGTTGGAGATTGGGCAGAAATTCTTAATGTCGTCTTGATCTGCCCACGTTTTTTTTAGGTATGGGGTAACCTGTCCAGCTTTAAGTGTATGTATGTGTGTATATATATATATATATATATATATATATATATATATATATGTGTATATATATATATATATATAGTGTAGATATAGTAATTTATGTAGATTTAAGTTGTATATAATAAAACTCAGACTTTCTAGTGTTGCTGTAATTTAATTTATTAGTTTTGTAATTTATTAGTGAAGCAATCATAGATAAAGAGTTCTGCTAAAAAAAAATACTTATTTATGTAGTGACATACATGTTAAACAGAATAATATAACCATAAGTAATATATACATTTGTTAAGCTGAACTAACGAATATCTATTTCTAATTAAACATAATTATTATACACGTTTATACAAAGCAATTCCCATATGTGGGTACTCCTCTATAGTCCAAATAAATGCTTATATACAGAGAGATATGCTGTATATTTATGTTTGAGTATGGTGGTTATGCGGGATCAGCCAACTTCTGAGTAGTTTTCTGAAGATAATGTAGTTAGTTATCTGTGGTTTTTAAGTTTGTTTGTGTGTTACACAGTAGTGCTTTAGTGAGAATGAGGTAATTACAGCTAGCACAAGATGTGCCGTGTCCTGAACTTACACAGCCCCGCTGTCGATGTGGGAACCGATGGGGCAACCAGGTAGACTCCTGGTGTTGGCTCAACATCTTGTGATCCTGGGCAAATCACTTAATCTCCCTGTGCCTTAAAAAAAGTGACTCCGATCTTGTGTATTATAATTCGATGCTCTTGTAAAGTGCTCTAAAGCCCTTGGGCACATTCCTGTGGTATAAAAAAAAATACCGCAAAAAAATGTTACGTTCGGGACTTGAATTCGTTCATGGGTGTGGTAGTTTCAGCTTTCATGATGCTCCAGAATTTGATTGAAGTTGTGAAGGAGTAAATGAAGCTTGGTGATGGAACTAAGGATACACGAGGCCTGGAAATAAAGATGCGGGAGGGGCAGAAGAAAGGTATGGCTGTCAGAGCGTGGATTGTGCATGAACGGGGGATGCGAGTCGGTAATGAAAGACACATGGCAGTGGGGGGTAAACCTGTGGGGAGCAGGAGAATTATACAGACCAATGCAAGTGTGAACCCCCATGAAGGGTAAGCACGGAGTGGACGAATCATGTGCCTGATGAGAATTCGATTATTCTCAGGGCACAATCACTCGTCGGGTCAGCCCCCAGGTCAGTGTGTGCCCAGGAAGACACTCTTAAAGTCCTCTGACCCCGGTCACTCACTCTTTCTGAAATCTTTCCCAGTCTGGTCATGTTTGTGTGCTGAGGGGGGCCAAGGGATGGGGGGGGGGGACAGAGCAGGCATCTTCCATATCCCATTCCAATTGAAAGTTGTGCTAGACTCCTCCTGTAGTGTCCCACCCAGTCTCGGGATCACAGCACAGCAGCCCCCCCTCCCCACGAGTCGTCCCATCCACGGGGGTGAGCCCTCACCTGCTTGTATCTCACCCTGGCTTTGGGTATCGTCAAGTGGATCGCGGTCAGTGCGTTCCCAGGTATGAAAGACCTCCCTCCATTGTTCCGCTATGGGGCAACGTCTTATCCCCCGTGATTCCTCTCTAAATAGGACTCGTCCCTCTGCCCCAGCCCACTGAGGTATATCTCTCACCGAGGCTCCCACCGCGGGCCCACCAATAGACATCCAGGCCATTGCTATCCTCCTTCTGGCTAGGACCAAGGCAAGATCAATAAACCTATTCCAAATCTTCCGCTTGGGTGGTCGAGGGAAAAGTCCTAGCAGGCAAATCTCAACAATGGAGTCAAGTGTACGTCCCAATGCGGCACCCACTGCCACCAATACAGCACCGCGTCCCTAAGCTGGCATAACACGATACATGCCCAGGTCACATGTATGAAATCTGCATCACTATAATCGCACCACGTGCAACAGGGTAGTTCGCAACCATAGGAAACCTGGATTTTGTGGGGTGTCATGTAGATCATGTGTAAATAGTTGAACTGTGCGTACTTTAATCTCGTGTTTCTTGAGACTGTCTTGGGGTAAGCCAGAACTCTATTCCAGTCCGAGATTTCCCGATCCAATACTCCTCCCACTGCCGTCGCAGCCTTGACAAAGGTTGGAGTCATCTTAGACAGCGAGCTATAGAACCACTTCACCAAGTGCTTCGTCGAGCCCAGGGAGAGCAAACATAACACACACACAGACTTGAGGTCCTCCAACCCCAGTCACTCTTTCAAACCCCAGTCCCTCAAGTCTTTCAGACATCAGGACCGTGCATACCCAGACACACAACTGGGGCCTACAGAGCCCAGCAGGTTGAGACCATGTGTCAGTATGTGCCCAGGAACACACTTACTTAAGGTTCTCAAACCCCAGCCACTCACTGTTTTCAGACCTCAGTCTTTCTGACATCAGGACTGTGCATGCCTAGTCACACACCTAAGGCCTTCAGAGTCCCGTTACTTGCCGGTTCAGCCCTCCGGTCAGTGTGTTCCCAAGAACACACACACTTAAGGTCCTCAGACCCCAGTCACTCACTCTTTCAGACCTCAGTCTTTCTGACATCAGGACTGTGCATGCCCAGACACACGCCTAGGGCCTTCAGAGCCCAGTTACTTGCCTGTTCAGCCCTCCGGTCAGTGTGTGCCCAAGAACACACACACTTAAGGTCCTCAGACCCCAGTCACTCACTCTTTCAGACCAGTCTTTCAGACATCAGCACCATGCATGCTTGGACACACACCTAGGTCCCTCAGTCTTTGGGACCCCTGTCCCTCAGTCTTTGGGACCCCTGTCCCTCAGTCTTTGGGACCCCTGTCCCTCGGTCTTTGGGACCCCTGTCCCTCGGTCTTTGGGACCCCTGTCCCTCGGTCTTTGGGACCCCTGTCCCTCGGTCTTTGGGACCCCGGTCCCTCGGTCTTTGGGACCCCGGTCCCTCGGTCTTTGGGACCCCGGTCCCTCAGTCTTTCGGACCCCAGCCCCTCAGTATTTCGGACCCCAGGACCGTGTGCGCTCAGACACACATCTAACGATCTCGAATCCCACTAACTTACCGGTTCAGCCCTCAGGTCAGTGCTTGCCTGGTCACGCTCGCCCAGATTAGCCACCTCCGCTGTGTCCAGGACTCCAGTGTCCTGGGTACCATGGTGCTGACATAGTTACGGTGTGTGTTGCTGTTTGCGTGGACTACTGTTTAGCTTTGTTTGGCTGAGCCGTGCTCCGTAATCTTCCTAGTAATGCTGGATGGTGGCACAGTCAATTCTCACTTGAGCCTTTTCAGAAACCTTTCATTGATAAATTCATCAGGAAGGTTTGTGTAGTGCCAAGTACCATCTAATGACAGCTTCAGGGCACTTGTTCTGTTCCAAAAAAAGAGAAGTACAAAATGACTAGAGTCAGGATAGCTGCAGAAGCGTTGTTTCTGAACAGTGTTGTATGTCTGCTCCTGAGGAAAGATGGTTCTGCGCCAGGCGCTATTCGCAGAGTAACCTGTTCCAAGCCCCCTGTGAACGTCACTGGTGTTACAGCCAGCTGATTGTAAGGTGTTGCTGCTCCATGGTGGCCAGCCTCTCAGGGAACCCGCCCTGTGCATGTTGGGTCATTGCCTGCTGTCACTGGGTGTTTGTGAGATAAGCCTAGTATGAATGACTTGTACCCATTTGTCCCTTTTCAAAAAACACAGCTGAATGAGGCATATGAGGTCCTGCGGGTTTGATGTTGCTACACACTTCAGGTTTAGTAAAACTGCATCTTTCTGATGTGTGCCGTGCTTGTTTGTTCCCTGTTGTCCAAGACAATCTTGTTGTTTCTAATTTAATAACGTAGCAGATCTGAAATCCTGCTGTCTATAATGTTTGTCTTTATTTTTGGTAAAGCATAGTTACTTATCGGTGTAGATTCGGTCCTCTGTATTGCCACTTGGAGGCCCAGGCAGATGTAATGTAGGCTTGTGCTGTCTTCTCCTAGTGCTGACACTTGCTCTGCGTCTCATGAGTGTAAAGGTAGTTTCTGCTTCAACCTCCCCCCCGCCCCCCCCCACACTTTCCTCGTACACAAACGATGCCTTCGTGGCAACATCCCAAGGACAGGATCCTAGCAACAGCTTGTGTGGCAAGTCTACTTGACTGGGAGCTGGTTCTCTAGTAGGTGCCCTTTGAGAAGCATGCCCAGTTGCTAAGAGTGACACAATAAGTACACAAAACAGTGATGGGTGCAATGCTTGGATTAATCTCAGCCACTGGTAATCCCTCGGCACCGCATCACAATCCATAGTTATTTTGCACACCATGCCACCTCAGTTTGGCCCAGCCATATCCAAAATCAGTCTTGACCCTGCTCCAATAGAAACGGTCCAGCCCGAACTGCCAAGCCAGGTCCTCTCTGAACCGGAACACAAGCAACCCAGGACCAGTTTCACCCTAGTTATGGGCTCATCAGCCAGGTAGAGATTGGTTCCAGTGACTCAGTGTGCACGGTTCCCATGTCTGGGCATAACGGTCCCACTTAAGGGGACACAGTAACTACACAAAACTATGCTGGATGGAATGCTTGAATTAATTTCAGCCACTGATAATCCCATGGGAACCGCATCCCAATACATCGTCATTTTGCACACCATGCCACCACAGTTTGGACCTAGCCATATGCAAATCAGTCTTGATCCTGCTCCAATAGGAACAGTCCAGCCTGAATTGCCAAGCCTGATCCTCTCTGAACTAGAGCACAAGCGAGCCAGGACCTGTTTCGCCCTAGTTATGGGCTCAGCAGCCGGGTACAGCTTTGTTTCAGTGCGCAGTGTGCACGGGACCCACATCTGGGGATACCCATCCCACTTAGGGAGACAAACTAAAGTATACAAAAAACTGATGGCTGGCATGCTTGAATTAATCCCAGCCACTAGTACTCACTCGGGACGGCATCCCAATCCATTGTTATTTTGTACACCATGTCACCTCAGTTTGGACCCAGCTATATGTAAATCTGTCTTGATCCTGCTCCAATAGGAACTACCAAGCCAGGTCCTCTCTGAACCAGAACACAAGCAACCCAGGACCGTTTTCACCCTAGTTATGGGTTCATCAGCCACTGGGATGAAGCCGTACCTGACTGAAGGGCCCATAATAAAGGCAAAGCTAGTCCTGGGTTGCTTGTGTTTCGGTTCAGGGAGGACCTGGCCTGGCAGTTCGGGCTGGACCGTCCCCTTTTATAGCGGTGTCCAAACTGAGGTGGCGTGGTGGGCGAAAAACAATGGATTGGGATGTGGCCCAGCGATTGCCAGTGGGTGAGATCAGTTCACGCATTCCATCCATCACCTTGTTGTTGTTGCAGTTGCTAGGAGTGACATGAAGAGCAGGCATTTCAACAACTTAGAAAATGCCCCCAGTGCTGCAGTGTGTAAACTATGTGTAACAGCTAGGAGCACTTAAAGTTCCTTAAATGGGGCCCAGTGACCTTGGGCTCAATCTTGCCCCAGTTACTGACCAAGAGATCACTAATCTAGGCTCGAAGAGTAAGGGATCTACTGCTTTGCCTGTGACTTTACTTTGTTCGCTCGTGCCTCCTAGTGGCCGTGCTACACATGCAGAGTATGGGCGAGGGATCTGTTTCTTTGTGGCTTTAGTTTGTTTGCTTGTGCCTCCTAGTGGCCGTGCTACACACACTGATTAATAGTGAGGGATCTCCTGCTGTTCCTGTGTCTGTGACTTTACATTGGTCACTCATGCCTCCTAGTGGGACCCTCATGCCTCCTAGTGGCTGTGCTGCACATGCGGAGTAAGAGTACAGGATCAGCTTCTTTGCCTGTGTTGGTCACTTTACTTTGTTCTCTTATGACTCCCAGTGGCTGTGCTACCCTTGTAGGGTGCTTCTCCGCTCTCTAGACCTTGTATCTAAGCGTCTATCGAAGCATCACAGTCGTGGGGCTCTCTGCTTGCCATACATTACGGGCACATAGCACCTCTCCTGGATCCTTGTTGGCTTATTGTACATACAACCTACATTCTGTGAGACACACCGTCCAGTTTACTGGGAGACACTGGTATCTTCCATTGCCAGGCGATAGTAGCGTCTCCTCGTCCTCTGCCGGGGTCTGTTAATATCACAAAAGACAATCCTGTATCTCTGACCTGTATTGTAACCGCCTCTGTTCAAAGGCCGTTCATTCATCATAGCCTGCCCAGGGTACCACCAGCAGATTCAGAGGGAGAGCGATTTTTTTTTTAAACCAATTTTCTTGATTATGAATTCTAAACACGTCTTGGAAGGCCGACATACAAAAAGAAAAAGACATGAGCAAACACCTGTACGTTCAGCCCCACCCCAGCCTCTACCCATATTCTAGCAGTAGGATGCACAACAATTCTAGGAACTAGACCACGTGTTCCATCCCTCCCAATCCATTCTCATCCCATAAACAACCGAATTTCATCATTCAACATTTGTTGCATAGACCATACAGTTTCTAACTCGATGCCCCTGTAATCCGCCCACACCTGCCGTATCTTGCTATGTTTCTGTGGAGAGCCTCGATTCTTGCACACCGCCACCCCCAAGCCCATACAGTGGTTCATCCCTTTTTATCCCACACTGCCATGGACAGGGCGGCGTGGTCTTCCACTCTCTCCCTATATCTCGTTTTGCTAGAATCTGACCCAGATAAGATAGTGACAGCTTCTATCTGTTACTGCCCAATGTGTTTCTGAGTGATATGGAGGAGAGCAAGTTTCGGGTACATTGGAACTGACCAGGTCATGACCCTGCCCAGGCAAGATGTCACCCTGCATCAGACCCGGTCGAATGCAGTGCAACGCCATACCGTGTGTAAGAATGTTCCATCTATATGGCAGAAAATACAATAAATTATCTTTTTGAATATAAAAAAATAATATTCCATCCTCCGCGCTGCATCAAAGACATGCCAGGGAGGCAATCGCCCCCATCCGCCGTAGTCGGTGGCATGTGAAATCGACCCTGTGGAGGTATTTAAACTGGATCAGCCCCAGTCTAGCCACAAAGGCCACCGACCTAGGTGCCCCCGGGGCCTCAATCTAATCCTCGTCCTCTAGATCCCCCACGTTGGCCTCACTGCTTGTATTCTTTAAATCCACCCTTTATCTACCACTCCAGACCTACAGCTCTAGGGGACTCTGATGGTACCCCAATCCAGATAACCACTTCAGTATATGCTTTAATTCCAGATGATTGTGGAAGTACTCAGGGATGTTCTCATTCACCCTTCTGTGAGTTATGTGATACAGTATATGTAGAGTGCACATAGTTTCTTGGCGCTGAGGGGCAGAGGAGATCATATGGCCAACAACAGCTAGTTAGGAGAAGTGTGGCTCAATGGTTAGAGCCTCTAATAAAAGAGAGGGGACCCATTGTTTGTCAATGGTTAGAGCGGCAGACCCTGATGCAGAGGTCTGGCCCGGGACCAGGGTTCAATTCCCGCCTCGGCGGGTCTTGGGCTCAATTTATTCAGACCTGATAGTTTTCGCCTTGGTGCCTATTCTAATCATGGGTCCCACTCTGCAACTCTGTGCTTAATCTCCACAACGGCCCCAACAGCACTGGGATGCCTGGCTTCACCTTGGGGGTCCCCAGGAGTGGACATTTCACAGGGAAAAGCCAGGAAGGGTTCCACAGCGGTATGCGTACAGCGCCAGGACACCCCAGTTGGGGTATAAGTGCACTTTACAAGTACAAATTTCATTTCATTTCAATCTGCTGGTACCCTAATCCTCCTGTCTGGACAACAGCTTCAGTGTGTGCTATAATTCCAGATATTTCTGGAAGTACTCAGAGAGGTTCTAATTTGGTCTTTAGTAAGTTAGGGTTTGCTTATATATTTCTCCCAGACCTGGAACTCTGGCCGGTACTCAAATGCTCCCCCACCCCGGTCTAGATAACCGCCTCAATGTGTTCCTTGAATGAATGAGTGCTTGTTAACAACAGGTGGTGTCCTTAATTTAAAATATTTATGCACATGCTGTTTGATGTTTAAGTTCAGCCTTTAGTAAGTGGGAGCCTTGTATGATGTGACTACAGTGTGACATCCTCAGTCAGCTCTGAGTAAGTAGAGGCTCTGTTTAGGCTCTGAAAGAGTAAGGTTGTCAAATCAGGCAAAGAGTATCTCACACATGCACCTTGATACAGGTTAGACATGTCTTACACATGAGCCTTGGTACAGATTTCCCACATATTACACATGCAGCTTGGCACCAGGGTCCTCCCATTTTGCACATGCTTAGGATATGCAAGAAACCTGTATTGCAGGATTTTTCTTATTCACGTAGTGTTTTTTCAAAAGTCAGTGGCTGCAGTGTCATTGACTATTTCTTGTAATTTCCACATAGAAAACAAGCATTGGAAATGCAATAGGTCTCGCATTAGGAAAGTTTGAGCGATTGGTATTGTAAATGACACTTTTTTTTAGTTGTGTTGGTTTTGAAAATAGCAAAATTAATAACTTTGTCAGTTACAATGTCAATAGTTTTAACTTTTGCAAATGTGACACCTATAGCATTTGTAATGTAATGTGTGTTGTATTTACGTGACTTACATGTATTGGTATTACAAATAACAATGGCTTTTAATTTTGTAAATAATTAATACTTAAATAAAATTTATTGTAATTTATAATGGCAATAGCTTAAACGTTTGTAAATAAATTTTGTGAAGATTATGTTCAGTGTATTTTATTGTGACGAAAATCCAAGAACATTGCATTTGCACCTACACACACACAGAGCCACACACACATATAGATGTGGTGGTGGATCTGGGGGATATGGTGGTGGTGGATGTGGTGGTGGTGGATGTGGTGGTGGTGGATGTGGTGGATGTGGTGAAGGTGGTGGTGGATGTGGTAGAGGTGGTGGATGTGGTGGATGTGGTGGTGGTGGATGTAGTGATGGTGGATGTGGTGAAAGTGGTGGATGTGGTGGTGGATGTGATGGTGGTGGGTGTGGTGGATGTGGTGGATGTGGTGGTGGTGGATGTGGTGGTGGTGGTGGATGTGGTGGTGCATGCGGTGGTGGTGGTGCATGCGGTGGTGGTGGAAGTGGTGGTGGATGTGGTGGTGGTGGATGTGGTGGTGGTGGATGTGGTGGTGGTGGATGTGGTGGTGGATGCGGTGGTGGTGCATGTGGTGGATGTGGTGGTGGATGTGGCAGTGGATGTCATGGTGGATGTGGAGGTGATGGTGGATGTGGTGGTGGATGTGGTGGTGGATGCGGTGGATGCGGTGGATGTGGTGGTGGTGGATGTGGTGGTGGTGGATGTCGTGGTGGATGTCGTGGTGGAGGTGGTGGTGATGGTGGAGGTGGTGGTGGATGTGGTGGTGGTGGATGCGGTGGATGTGGTGGTGGTGGATGCGGTGGATGTGGTGATGGTGGATGCGGTGGTGGTGGTGGATGCGGTGGCAGTGCCAGTGACGGGGGGATGGAGGGAGTGGGGTTGACTAAGTTGCTTTGGAAGCCTTTTTTTCCCAAAGTGTTTTAATGGAACCGTGCCCTTTTTCAATAATGAAGTTTTTGTACCCCCCAGCACACATCCTTTTTCAGAAAATGTATGTCGTTGGAAAATCATGTCAACTTAATTTTGGGATTCCCTGCCTCAATATAATTGTGTAATATCATAGTTTTTAACTTTTGTATCAACGGCTCATTTTTTTAATGTTATTCACCACAAAGTGTTTCTTAACTGTAATGATTTTAAATAATTAAAGTTTTGTCACAGAGTTGGCCGTTATACACAGCTGGGTATTCTACATGAAACAATATCATGTGTGAATACTACTCAGATATTCAAAATATTTTTCGCAGAGTAATGGCAGGACTTCTATATCAGAGGAAGATAAGAAATGAGAGAAAAGTTATAGCAAACTATGCATTAAATTCAGATTTTAGTTGAGGAGTGCTTTCAAACTGTACTAGGTGCAGTGATACCCAAGGATCAAGGGCACACTAGGCTAAAAGTGATGCAGTGCAACTCAAAAAAGGTGAAACGATTAAAATGGATCAATTTGTGACAAAAATACATCACTGTATGTTTAGATAAGCTTGGTTATAAAAATAATGTTCTCATTAAACTAATCCATGATAAGATTAGGCAAAAGGAGCATGGATATTATAGAAAAGACTTTTCAGTCCTGAACTTTAATTCAGTGGAGTCTTCTTCAGTTCAGAATACATTTTAGGAGGAACAGTAATTGTTACAACCCTGTTGTGTACAGGGAATGGGTAGGGAAGTGGAAGGCATTCTCGATCAAAGCTGAAGAATAAATGAATAAGCCACCGATTGCAGTGCTCTCCACTTATCTGTCGGCCGAGGTACAAGAAACATGCATGCCTGTTTGTGCTCCAAACCAATGCTACTCTAAGAGCAAGGCCCCAAGTAAGTAGATCAAAAGAGTTAAAAATGTGGGTCGATGAAGCACTGACTAACCGAATTACTTTCCTTGGATTTCTGAACAGCAAGAGTACTGAGGAAGTTCTGCGGATATAGTCCGTTATAAACCAGCAGCGTTGTCAACAAGGTAGCCAAAAGAAAAATGTTAAAACGTATGGTAAAGTTTAAAAAATAAACAATAACCAGAGTCTCGGAGAAAGCACACACTTTTTATAACTGACAAGGTAAGTTTAATCCTCTGAAACCAAAATTATAGGGCATAATTTGAAAGTTAAAGCGCTAAACAAAATAATTATCTTACACGGCCGGAGGCCGGCTGTGAAAGCCTTTGATGCCGCAGGGGGGTGGAGCGGCAAACTGAAAACACGGCCAGCCGGCCGTGAAAGCCTTTGATGCCGCAGGGGGTGGAGCGGCACCAAGCTGGGCAACAGATGGCTGACGATTTGATGCTGTGCCCGCGCATTTTAGGTCAATGCGCTTGCGCATTGACCTAAAAGCGCACGGGCACAGCACCAATTCGCCAGCTAGTTAAACCTCTGTTTAAGCCCCTTTATATCTCGCTCCCGCTCAATGCGCATGCGCATTGAGATAGGTCGCTCGACCTAAAAATGGGTTTGAAGGGTACTAATGTTGGTCAGGACCTCCCCCTTCTCTAATGGAAGTTCTAGTAGTGGCATCAACCCCCCCCATATTATCGGCAACAAATCGATTTAGTTCTTCAACTGATTTCTTTGATTGAGACAAAGCACACCATTTGACCCTGCGCCTACTGGTGGTCATTGTTAACATTCTCTAAAAGGGCTCATCATGAGTAGCCAGAGCAACAGGGACCAATGATCTCATAGCAAGGGCTAGAGCATTGTGGTCACTGTCTTGCCGGGGTATAATGACCATATCAATTAATTTCGGCCAAAGCCGTACACCAACCAAGAAATAATCTATGAGGCTTGTGCTCTGCAGGCGATTAAACATATAGTTCTCTCCGTATCCGATTTAGATCTGCCATCGCAGGCCCTGGTTCAGCATGAATGCGTTGAGTTGTCTAGCCAGTGGGGACCATTTTTTTTTTCAAGAGGGGGGGTCGCTAACTCAGGAGTAGACCATAGGAGATCTCCCTCAGTTGTGTGGTGGTTCATACTAGCATCAAGCGGTTCAAATTGACAATTGAGGTCTGCTCCCACGATTTTTAAAACCTCAACTAGGAGTACTGCTAGGTGCGGGGACAACACCTCAATTACCTCTGCTTTGTTGCCTACAGATCTAAAGTAAACATTATGGATATTACAAACACTATTATGCGGAAGACCCGTGCTAACGCCCATCAAGTCTTGTGAGCCTAACTTGTTTACCTTGATCCTACATAATATGGTGGTTTTAGTCCAAATTGTGATATCTCCCGATGGTCTACCTTTTCCAGAAGTAGCAGCTTCCCGGGATTGTGTGGTTAATCCTACCCGATACAAAGGTGTCATTTACCAGGTTTCTTGGAAAAGACACACATTAGGTGTTAATATAAGCGCACCACTCTGGGCAGACAAACTTTGGGTGTAGCCCTGTCACATTACAGGAAATCAACTTGTCAGAACTCTCTCTGAACAAGCACCCATTTCTGCCAGGGCTTCAAAGTGGTTAGATGTCAGGATACCTGGGAAACCGATAGCACCTGTGCTGATGGAACTACGAGGGGTAGGTGCTGATGTCTTGGGAACCCCTAACTGGCCCCAGTTACTTGCCGGACGCATAGAAAAAATAACTTAAAGGTAGCAGTGTAATAATACTCTTGCCCTTTTGGTGACATGGGTGCCTGTAGAGTAAACTCTGCACTAGCAGGGCCGATCTAAAATTCACAATCCCACACTCCCCTTTCCAAAACAACCACTTATGGGCAGGATTCGGGGGGCAGGGTTATCACCGGTTGGAGGGCCATTTGGACACCTCTCCAATCACTCGTTCTGTTTTCGGAGTAGTAAGGTGATATATATCTTAGTGTGTCCTTCTGTGATTCGCCCTGTAAACATTAACCTTCCTCAAAGCGTGCTGCTAAGAGAACCTACCTATTGTACATTGATGGGAAAGCTTTCATGAAGCTGGCTGTTCAACACATGATTTGTCAACCTTGCATAAAATGTTTGAGACATTTCTGTGTCTCGAGTAGTTGGAGTTTGCTGCTGCCTCTGGTTAGTGATCGGGTCTGTGGTGGCATTGTGAACTACTTATCTCCTGAAAGCTTTCTTGGGCAGCTCACGCGTAGTGACTCTGTGGGCGCGGATGCATACGCATTGTGGACTCCACTTGACTAATACTTTTTGGCTGGACTGGTGAGGTAGTCCTCTTGCCCAATTGGAAATTATGTCCATAGGCCTCTAACTAGTTAGGGAATATTCCACTGCAATTTCTGTTATGAAAAATGTCCCCACACCCCCATCAGTGTCCCCTGGTTTGGCTGGGTTGGGTGTGATAGCGCTCTCGTGTTGGGCCCTCTTGGCTATCTGAGTGCTGTGAATGCAGTGCTGGCTGTTAAGGTAGGCTGGACCATTGGAGAACATAGGGGGATTGTGTCTTTATGACTTCTCAAGGGAGTGTGGGATGGTGGTTCTTGGTAGTCCTGGCTGGTCATGAGATGTGGCACGTCCTTGCTGGTCATGGGTTGCCCCTTCCGTACAGCTGTAGAAAGGGTTTGTCTGTCATTGCTTGACTGGCTTTTGAACCCAATACCCCCTTAAGCAGACTACAGCTCCATAAGATCCATATGTCTGGACAGTGATCTAGAAGTGTTGATAGTGGTGGTGATGAGAAATTCTTGAACATCAAGAGTGGGACTTGCGACCTCCTCTCGTTTCTACCGCCCCATTTTTTTTTTACATCTAAGTCTTTCCACGAGTATTTTGCCAACAGCCAACCAGTTATATTCTGCCCAGACCTCTGCTGGAAGCCCAGCCGACGTGTTTGGCTCAATGGAAGCATGTTTTATCTCACTCCTTACTTTCTCACCCACAGGTCAGAAATGGACACATAAAACGAATTACAGACAATGACATCCAATCTCTGGTGCTGGAGGTGGAAGGAACCAATGTTAGGTAAGAGATGCTGCATGGTTCTGTGTGAGGACAGACACAATCTACATACTCCATACCCCCAGCAAGACGGCGAAAGGCATTTATGGACAGGTAGCAAGCTACTCCATGGGGGAGTAGTTGGGTGCAAGGATGTGGCGTTTGTAGTGCAGTTTATATGGGAAGTGATTGGGCGCTGTGCATGACTGACAAGTGTGGTGCTCTTATCCTGTCTTGGGTGGGGTTCGAAAAGAGTAAGAGACGGAGCATGTGCAGTTTATAGAATTCTGCTGTTAGAAGTAACATGACCACTACGAGTTTTGTTTATTTTTATTTCTGTGTGTGAATGTTTGAAACTACCAGCACACATGGTGCTTATCGGTTGAGGAAGCATTTGAATGCTCAGGTGGATTGCCTAGAACAATGTCAGGGCGGCTACTAAGGAGCTTGAAATAGTCAGTTGTTTTAAGCAGCTGGGAGTGGTGTGTAATTGTGGTCTATTGCTAAAATAGTGACAGTTGTCAGTGAGTTTGCAGTTGTTGGAATGATCTGATTATCAACACATTAGAAATGTTAGCAGTTTAATGTATCTTGCTAGCAAGAATCTGTGTAGCACCATAAAAGTCAGCTCTGTATTGAATGAGTTGCATAAAAACATATAGCCATGTAGGCTCTTTAGTCTGCAGGTACAGCGTACCCAGTTGTGCTTGGTGAGAATCCGTGGCCATGTAGCCACAGCACACAACTGCAGCTCTCGTTCATGGTCAGTTTTCCCATTGGGTGTGACTGATATTACAAACCTGCGGTGGGAGCAATGAGGGCCATAGGCGGGTAATGTTCAGCCTTCAAAAATAGGTTATAGTCAACCTTATGGAATACACAGTACATACCTTGCTGCCTGTGACTGTCTTTGGGTTGTCCTCTTAGGCTACCATCCACTATGGCTTGTGATTGGCCTTGCACTCTTTGTAACGAGTACGAACATTGAACCAGCCTTTGCTTTGTGCGAACAGTAATCTTCACTTTGTCCCTCAACCTTAGTTATTCGATTGCCAACTTCCTCTCTCTACAGATATAGTTCATTCGTGGGTCACACAGAGTTACTGGGAATTTATTTTAAGGTTCCTTTCAGCCGTGTGACTGCAGTAGTAGGTCTGGATTGTTGATTTCCCTGATTTTCTGGATGCGTTCTTGCAGAGCAGCTCAAGATGACCCTCTTGTGTTGTGTTTTTTAGTACCACCTACATCACGTGTCCGGCCGATCCAAAGAAAACTCTGGGCATTAAACTCCCCTTCCTCGTGATGATCATCAAGAACCTCAAGAAATACTTCACGTTTGAAGTGCAGGTAAGGGTAGCGCTCTCCGTTCTCTTTTAGTATGCTTAGTATGCATTATGTTGAATTTGAGTACGTGAATTATTGGCTCGGTTGCATCTCTCTTGGAGTGATTCTTGTATCATAGCACCTACTTAGTCGAACACCGTTCGAGGTCACTGAACCTGGCAAGATTGGAGGAGTTGGTGAGGCCTTGTGTCAGCTGAAAACTGTCTTGTTCACCGTGATGCCTTTCAGACCAGTCTGATCTCATACTAACACTGGTTTAGTAGTTCAGTAACACTTGCTGCTAGAGCACACGATTGGCCATAGCTTCATAATAAAATGCTCTTCTCCTCGGTTACATGGGGTTTTCATGATAATTAAAGGTATTTCAAGCGGTTAGAATGGAAAAGACGCGGAATTCAATTCCCAATACAACTCAAACTAGAAGGAACACCACACACGTTCAACAACCTGGGGAAAGAACACAACCTACCAAGCATAGAACTCTATAACTTCTTAGCCATTAAAACAGCCCTAACGAAAGCAAAACTACACAGACATACACCCTCTATATTCCAACTATTAGAGAGCATAGACAAGATAGGTCACCAAGTCTCATGTCTGTACAAACTGCTCCGTCCAGCCACATCTCATGCTTACTGATGGAAAAACGGCTGACTGCTTTCTCCTCTCCGCAGCAACTAAATTAATACTAACAAACTGGAAGGACACCTCCAAGGCCACCTTCAAGGGCTGGCTTAACTGGGTGACCTTCCTAAGAGGTGCAGGCACCCTCAGAAACACGCCAGGCAGATTTCACAATAGGGCGATGTGGAACAAACTGGACATGCACATGGACTCCCTCAAACCACCATATTCACACCCCTACCTACAACAAAAAATGTCCTCTGATCCTCAACATGAACTGGTCTCATCTCTGTCTAACCATCTTCCACCAGACGGGTTACGTTATTATGTTTTCTGTTTTAAACGGCGACGAATACTAATCGAAAGTCAGCCAGTACATGTTGTATGTATGCGTTTGTACCTTGTAAATACCAATAAAAAGATTTTTTAAAAATATATATATATACTATCCTAGTTTTTGAAGGTAAGTAAAACGTTATTCTTTTTTGCGAAGGACATTCTGTATTCTTTATTCTGTTCTGAAGTGGATTACAGCCTGCTTAGACTCTAATTAAAGGCATCCACTGGGTTTTGTTTAAATGGAAAAGTTCCTAGTTTACCATGTCCAAAGCCAGTGTCTTAAGTCTGTGTCAGTGAAAAACAAACCTTTTAGGCCTATTGCTTTGCCAACGGTTTGTACTCCTGCTGTGCAGCATGCCTGAAGAAAAGAAGAAAAAAAGATGCTATGTTGCAGCTGTCACATAATTTTGTAGGTCCTCGCATGTGCATGTCTACAAAATCACACAAGAAGGTTTTTTGTTTTTTTAATTTACTGAGATTGATCAGTAAATTAATCAAATGAATAACTAGCACAAAACTTTTTTTTTTTTCTTTTTTTCTTTTTTTTTTTAGAGCAGGGGGTAACAGAAGAAACAGATGGTGGGAGTGGAGAAAAGAAGGGCATATGTGGGGTAAGCAACACAGAGGGTGGGAGTAAGGAGTAGAAGCAACAGACGATAAGAAGGGTGTAGAGGAAAGCAACACGGAGGTCAGGGTTGGAAGGAGAAGATTAGTGCAAGAGAGTAGATAAGGGCACTGTTAAGGGAGGGACATGAGGCAAGGGGTGCGGAGGAGAAGCAATGGGATGAAAGAAATGTGAGGCAATCGGGGAGAAATAATAGGGCAAGAAAGGAACAGAGGATAGTACACAAAAGCGAGCGCAAGTTGGAGGGGCTGGGGGAAGGACACGGGCGACAAAGCAACACAGAGTGCAGGGGGAAAGAAGGGCATGAGAGAGAAGCTGGAAAACACATGAACTCTCATAAAGTGATCAGCCCAAGAGAAAAAAAAAGTAGTTCTTGAAAAGCAAGCAATGGAAGCACAGAAGCGAAACAATCGAATGATGGTAAAGATGCTATGCTCCGTGGGAGAGGCAAACACAGGACTGACAAGCTGGGACACTAATAAAAATCAAGCAAATGAGTGATGGGAAAGCCAGCCAACCAATGGTAAACAATGGGCAGGCTCCAAGCCCCTGTATATTCTTGGTAAGCCCACAATATGTCTTTCACAACCAAACCGCTGTGATGTCTCGACCTAATGGTGATGGTTGAATGCTTGAATTTGTCTTTGCCTCTGGTAGTTACTCAGGCTTCATTACATCCCACCGTTGTTTGTGCATTTCCAGACAGGGATCCAACCTTATTCAAACTAGTCGTATTTCGGTTCCAGTAGGAACAGTCTATCCTAAATTGAAAGGACATGTCTGCTCTGAACAGTGAAGCAAGCCGTCCTAAACCAGTTATCCTTTATCTTACTTAAAACAGCTGCGTATTAGACTAATGCCCCGTGATTGATAATTTCTGCCCTTATTACAGATAGGCAGCGCTTTTCCTGTTTGCGCCACTGCACATCTTTAAATAGGTGCGCCGTGCGCAAGCAAGGAAAATGTACCCTATTACATAGAATGTGCTGCCCTCGGAATCTGCAAACTCATGCTGACTTGGGAGCAGCACGTTCAAGTGAAATACGGAGTGGCTGCTTCAAAGACGCTCAGTGTTTCACTGTGCAAGGGGCAACCCACCTGCACTCTGTGGAGGGATTAGAGATCCCTTTGCAGACGAGTGCTGTAAGTGACTGCACCAACCTGCAAGGGAATGTCTGGGTGGCCATGGGAACTCTTTTCCCCCCTCCTGAGGTCTGCCATCAGGAGGCGCACTGACAGTGTGCCACCTTTTATTGTTGCACACTTTCAGTGCTCCTCCCGACAGTTTCTTCCCCTTAGCGCTAACTTCCGTAGTACAGCCCGGGTGCAGTGGCAAAGAGATTTCCTCGCTAGATAGTTGGCGCTACATGTACAGCAGCGCTATCGGTATTACAGAAGGAGCTGCACAAGCGTCTCCGGCCCCTTCAGGAATACCAAAGTGTTCCTTGGGCACACAAGATGGGCACACATGCCCATTGAGCCCCTAGGTCACTTTCTCTAATACTATCCCAGGTGTACTTAATCTGAATGCTGAGCGACATGCCTGTCTTTTTCAAGCAATGATTGGAAATGCTCCAGTTAAACTGAGCTGTGTCATAACTCCCCGTAGATGTTGTAAAGAGAAGCACTTGGTTGGGGATAAGGTTGGAAATATTTACATGATATAAACTCACCCTTCTTCCGTTGTTGTTGTGCCAAGACTGTGAACGGATTGAAAAGTTTATGACCCTTTGGGTTAAACATCTGCCTTGCAGAGATTTGCCAAAGTACTTTTTCCCCTCTGCTGCCGGATCCCATTTGTCCCTGTGGCAGTGCAGTCCTTGAGGTGCTTTCGCAGCTGCTCTGCTTTTTGCTCCAGTGTGTCTGGAAAATGTGTATAAAAGTGGGATCTAAATCATCCCCTTTGTACCAGCTCCAAGTTCTTCATGACCAAGAAAGAGCGTGCTAAGACTGTGTGACTCGGGCTGGTGTCTCCCAGAGATGAAGACACCTCGCCTGAAGTCTGCAACCCGCTGGAGAAGCTGAGTTGTGCCTGAGCTCCAAGAAGCCTGCCTGCTCAGAGAGGGAATGAGAGTGCATGGCCTTGCAGGAGCAGAGACTGTACAGCGCGTGTTCCGTTGGTATGTGGCGCCCAGAAGCAACTGACTGCTGAGAGGGCGCAAAACCAGTAGTGATCTAAAGTCTTGGGTGCTCTTGGTCTTCCTTGGCAGCTCCCACATTGAGCTGCATATAGCTGTATTCTCCAACTTGACTGTGTGCTGCCTAACATTCCCTCCATCAACCCTGAGGGCTTAGTCCCGCCCTGCCACCTAAGGTGCTGCATTGGCCGCCTGACAAGTGGCTGCCTGTATGAGACTCCAAAGCTGCAGCTGCTAAATTCAAGCATCCCCTGGCACTGGCCACAAATGCAGATGATGAATGCCGGTCTGCGTTGGCCCAAAGGCCACGACCACCTGCAAGCAAGCTGTGTGCATTCCTCAATGCCTGTAATCCTGAAGAGAGCAAGACTGCTCTGTGACATTTCTTGTGCTAGTGCAAAAGAGTGTGAAGGCGCTGATAACGCCCGCCTGCGTCTGTGATTCCTTAGCCTCACTGAGCAGTTTATCTACCTGGGACTCCCTAGGTTCACTATGCAGATTACACGGTAGTGCGTCTGCACAATCTGAGAGACTGTGCTTGAATGGGAGCAGAGGAAAACTGTTGCTGCTAATGCTAACCACATGGATTAGTTGGTCCAAAATACAATTGGATTGACCTACGGGCCAATAATTTTGGTAATCCCTAGTGACCTGCACCCTTATTTTTGCCTGAATGACGCACAAAAGAAGGATAGAGAAAGCGGGCACCATTTATTTTATTTATTTATTTTAACAGTTTTATATAGCGCGAACAAGATCTTCGCAGATATCAGAGCACTTTACATAGAAGGGTACATGAGGGAACATAGTCAAACAAGTAAATCAAGCTTTACATAGAAGGGTGCATGGGGGAACATGGTCAAACAAGTAAATCAATAAATCACAGTACAAATAGTACAACTAAGTGACTACAAAGCCAATCATGTGAATGATAAGACAACTCATACAAATAAGGGGTCAAACATGTAATACAGATCGGTGCAGGATGTTAATAGGGTTCGAGATAGTAGTTCAAGTGTATTTAGCCATGAGGATAGCTTTTTAAAGAGTGTAGTGGAGGAGATAAGCCTGGTTTCGGGAGGGAGTGAGTTCCAGATCCTAGGTGCCATTCCTGAGAAGGAGCGCTTGTATGTTTTTTCCTTCCGGAATCTTCGAGGTTTCAGCCATTCACCATGGGGATATCTGTATGTTATTAGATCCCATAGGGGTTGAACCACCTTCAGAATGTGTAGTAACTAGCTATGCTCTGTGACTAAAGTTGTTGCTGTTACTTAAAAGACTAGCACAGGTCTGGACAATAGTGTGTCTGTTGGTTGGCTGTTGAGCCTGTGATGGCTCTGCTTGCTATCCAGAGAGTCAAGTGTGGAAAGGGTGTATTTGGCCCTGTATGCAGAGCCATAGAAGGACAGACCCCCAGGACACCAGTGGCAAATAATCTCCGCTACCTCAGTCTTGGCCTAGTAGCCCCTTTGTGCCCTGTTCCTGCCTGAACAGTCTCTGGCAGTATATCCGTTAAATTTTTGGTGATTCTTTGTTCTTGCCTGTCCTTCACCTCATAAGGCCTTGACAGTAAGTCTGTGTGTGTACTGTGACTTCTGTCCTGTCTGCTATTGTTCTTGTGGCTGGTGGATGATGATTCTGCTTATACTCTGACCTTAATCTGACTGTACACTGATCTGTCTGCCTTCTCCTTCTTCTAGGTCTTGGATGATAAGAATGTGCGCCGGCGATTCCGTGCAAGTAACTACCAGAGCACAACACGAGTAAAACCGTTCATCTGTACAATGCCAATGCGGCTGGATGATGGCTGGAACCAAATTCAGTTCAACCTGTCCGACTTTACCCGGCGAGCGTATGGCACCAACTACATAGAGACGCTGCGTGTACAGGTGAGGCTTGTACCTTGGCTGCACGAGTTATAGTTCCAGATGCGATGAACCCAGCCTGGTTAAGGAACTCTAATTTTTGGTTTTTATCCTCTCTAGATCCATGCCAACTGTCGCATTCGAAGGGTGTATTTCTCAGATCGCCTGTACTCCGAAGATGAACTCCCCGCAGAATTCAAGCTTTACCTCCCGGTGCAGAACAAGGCAAAAGTGAGCATTAACATCCACTTCTCTACAATGCGGACTCTTGACACTCTCATATCCTCCTCCTCCTTGATTAGTGCCACTTTACAGATCTGCAGTCCGCTTCACTACTGTATGCCATGCTGACTGTCATAAGCTGAAAAAGTTGGTATTTTTCACTGTCTCCCTCTGATGAAGCAGGCGATGGGCTTCTGTCAGTTCCTGGGCTTTCTTTCACTGCACTGTTAGTCACCCAGTCATCCAGATGAAGACAAAGTCTGTGCAGTTAGGAAATGAAAGAGAATAATCAGCTCTTCCCTGTAAAGGTGCTATCTGTAGTGCCTGCAAGGGGTGAGATGGAGGAGGCTGGGCATAGTGAATACCACCCTCTATCTGCCAGGCACACAACGCCACCCTTGGGTGGCAGATGGTTGATCATTTCAGTTAAAAAGTAGGCTGAGTGCACAAAGCCTACCCTGTGGTCATGCATTAAATCTCCTCTGAGATGGCCGGTTCATCGATGTACACTCGGTGGGTCACTTGATTGGCCCTAAATGAAGGCTTTGCACTTTTGCACCACAGCCGACGTGCATCTCTGAACACCCTAGGGAACCCTCTGCCTCTACCCTAGAAGTCTTGGTTTCTTCCCCCAAAAGCGGGTCTTTAGGTGTAATCCCACTATTAACTTAGTCAGCAGGCCCGTTAAAATTATAGTTTGATGACATTGCTCTGTGTCTTAAACTTTCCAAACTTCTATGCTTGTTTTGGTTATTTGCATCCTGTGGGGATGACTTTTGCCCCTCTGCTACGAATGTGTATGTGTTTTTTTTGGATTTTTTAATATCCTATTTTATTTGTTTTGGCCAACGTCGTGCTTATTGAGCCATATTATACACATAAGAGCATAAATTTAGAATTGGCACATTTGAACGATATAGTATTTTGTAACATAAACATGCTGCGATGGAAATAAAAGGACTAGGATCAGGGAGAGCTGTCTGTGCCCCTCTGTCGCGTCCCCGGTGAACAATCTCAGTCGCCAGTCGATAGGCAGAGAGTATGTTCTGAATGTTAGCCATGAAGCAGTACCTCCAAGTCTGATGCTGCAGCTTTTGATGTCGATGGTGTCAGGACGATACTGCGGTAATCGGCCCTGCGCTGACATATACATGCATGTTTTTGGGGGCAACCCAGTGTCTGAAGCACTGGCTTCTCCAAGCCCATACAAAAATCCAGCCCCCTCTTCCTAACGCCTAGCAAGGGTGGGAATTCTGCTTTCCAGGAGCGGGTTAGGTCATGTTTGGCGAGGGTAAAACCCAGGAACAGCAGATGGCGCTTATCCCTCCCTCCCCTTTTTCTGCCAGCCTATACGGCAAAGGGACTGTCGCCTTATTGTCAGCACCACTTTAGTAGCTGGGGGAAGAGCCCGGATAGTTGGGTGGCCATATAAGTATTCATATAGCGAAGGGTCTTCTTACAGTGAATGTGTATATGTTTGCCACATACTTTGTTTATTCCTTTGTTAGAACAAAGGGGTTGTGTCAATGCTCTAGCACCAGCCTTGATTTTTGGGCAAAAAAACCCAGAGATGTTGGTTCTTGACTTTTTTGAAATATCAATTTAGGAAATGTCTTCAAATTGTGTATTGTACAAGATTGGACTGCCTCATACCAGGGATTTGACATCAGACTCTTTTAATGGGGTAGTTTGCAAATTCTTGTAATCCGCATGTACTTTACATGTATGTCCTTAGCTTTATTTCTTTTACAAAAGTGCTTTTAAGTTGTAATCTATCAGTCGCCCTTTTTTTTGGTCGCACTGCCTACGTTCATGGAGAAGAAAGGACCTGCTGCTAATTTCCAGATTCTTTGCAGTCTATTTCCTCATCAAAACAATATTTAAAACCACAATGCAGCATCAACTCTAAATTTTCGGTCCAGTAAAAAGGAAAAAAATAACCTGCAACAAATTAGGGGAAATGCAGGAAGAAGGTAGCAGCCCTGAAAAACCAGACGTTGGTGCATTACAGTGCCCACAGCTTCCATGTCTCGTTATGAGTTGTACTGGCATTTGTTCAACCGGTTCATATGGATCCCTTGTGTAGTAGGTTGTACCAGCCACAGTCTGGATGGTGCAGAGGTTGAATCCATGAAGGTTGCAGGCTTTTTTCTAGGTTCAGTGAAGATACTTAAGATATAAATGGGGATTGCAAGTAACTGTTCCTTCTGAATTGTAGAATCCTAGTTGATAGTCATAGACATTTGGACTGCAGGCATATCCCAAAACCCTGCAGTTCAAGGTGGTGAAGCCCAACAACTGACAATAGAAAACTATCAAACAAACAAGTTCCTAAGAGTCTTGGTCGCTAGTGAAAGGGTGGGCGGATCTCCATGCACACACCTACTTTGCACATATCTCGAAGGCCCATTTCTTGTCCAGGGTATGGTAGCTACTTTGCCTCTGGCGGTGGGAGCCTTTTGCTGAGCCTGGTAATGGTTTTATTAGCCAATTAATTACAGTAACTTTACTTACGATGAAGAACTAAAATAACAAGTAAGTAAGTTTTCCTTCTGACCCAGGGATTGACTGCATTGGGCTGAGAGTGAGTCACTTGTCTTCAGCATTGAAAGCAGTCACTCAGTAATGAAGTGTTGCACCAAAAGTGATGAAGACAAGTAAAACATTACAATTTGCTAAAAAAGCAGTCTTTTAACTAAACTATCTGAACATCATTAGAGTCTTAACGACAAAAGTGCACCTTTGCAACCTAGATTGGTGACTATAGTTTGTGTGTTTTACCAGATGCGTTTGGTGGCTGTAACATGTCCTCTTGTCTTGTCTCTTGCAGCAATGAGAGGAAGACCGCACCCGTTTTGGACCTCAGAGCCTCATCAAGGATATATATATATTTGATAGTGTTACGAAGGGCTGTTCACACAGATCCGTTTTATAAATTATGGAAAGAGTGTTTCTTTGAAGTCAACTAATGTTTTATTTGTTCATTTTTTGTAATAAATCATTTCCCCATGGTATCTTTTTGTACATACCATGCCTCGTACCTTCTGGGCCATCGTGGGCTGCCGGCCTTAGGACCCATCTGGACAATTTGAAAGGCATGTGGTACTCGCCGGTGCTGCTCGATCCAGACCCTCCGTTCCTGCCGTGCCTCTTCCAGACTGCTTCCCGATGGTCTATGAGGAGGGCATCCTACTGAGAGGCTTGAGGGTAGGACATGTGTTGACTAGTTTGAGGACTGAACAGAACTCTAGTGGATTTATGCGCCGCCTTTACTGTACAGTGAAATCGACCCTTCCTGCACCCTCTCCCTAAATAAAGACTGCGTTGAGTGAAGGACTTGAAAAGTGCTGTTTGTATGCCAGACATCTTGCAAGAAGCTGCAACACTTTGTTGAAAAGGGCATTACCAGCTCCCAAAGATAATGCCTGGGTCATGCTGTTGGTTGAGCCACGCGCCTCTGCTCTCTTTTAGTAGCAATGAACTACTGTGCAACTCACAGTAGAGTGTACCCCATAGAAGCTGGTATAGCAAGAAAGGTTTACCTCTATCAATCTACTGAATATTCTTGTTGTGTTACGTTTCTGGAGCATGCCACTTGGTAACCTCTTAATTTGGTTTTGATTTCAGTGGTAGCTAGTGCCATCCCCTTTTCCTGCTGCCATAGGTCCTGGGAAGGACCTCAGACACTAGGGAATGGAGGTGAAGCATGGCTGAGCTGCGGCTGCCACTTGGGGTGTAGTATGTTGCCACTATTCCCTGCAGCCTGATGTCACCTCCTCATTGGACATGACATCTGGCTACAGGCACTCTGGTGGACAGAGTAAAAGTATGGATGCTAAGCACGAGTTGGGTAACTTACTTATGTATTAATTTCCTACTTATGCATTCTAGTACCACATCTTAGAGGGCTGATCTTTCTCAAGGACTCGCTTCTAAACTGCTGATTAAAAAAACTTTTTTACTAGTGTTCTATAAAAGTGGGCTCCGAATGTAAATTCCACTCATGATCTTATCATAGACAAGGTTGTCTAGTTTAGCTTGCACACACATGCCCTCAATTGTGATACATTATCAATAACAATGTTTTCAGGATTTCTTCCAGTCTTGCTGATGGCTTACAAGAAAGAACGGCTGTGTTGGGTGTGCAGGAGAGGGCTGCAACTTTGGAAGAGCTTGTACCTCTGGGCCTTCACGCTCCAGGGATGAAAGGTTCCATCAAAACAATCAATACCTAACATTCAAAACTTTTATGCAACCGTTAGGGATGATGGCATCATGCATTGTATTAGAGCCTCGTGCAAGATTACATGTGCGCCCCCTACAAGAATGCATAGCATATTTGTGGAATCAATCGCAGGGTCAATTAACAGATCTAGTGTTAGTAGACAGCCGCACTCATCGCTCTCTGCAGTGGTGGAACCCACAAAACCTATCCACCTATTCATCGACCCAATTTCACAAATCATGCTAACGGATGCATCTCTCACAGGTTGGGGTGCCCATCTTCAGCAATTAACAATTCAGGGTACATGGGACGCCAACCAAAAAAACCACATCAATTACTGGAGCTTCTAGCTGTTTGCCTAGCACTAAAAGCTTTTCCGCCTCACCTGTTAATAAAAGTTGTCTTAGTCCGAAAGGACAATATGACTGCTATGTACTACATACAAAAACAGGGGGACACACACACTCTACAATTGTCACGCCTATCTCAGACCATTTGGCTTTGGGCAATACATCACAAAATTGATCTACTGGCAGAACACCTTACAGGCATGAACAACCAATTTGCCAATCTCCGCAGGATGCGGCAACAAGTACATGAATGGGAGCTTCATCCCCAAGTTCTCCTTCCCTACTTCCAAAAATGGGGGTTTCCACAGATAGATCTCTTTGCCACAGCAGAGAACTCAAAATGCCCAAACTTCACCTCTAGATTCCCATACCATCTATCCACAGGCAATGTCCTATGGATGAACTGGTGAGGGATATTTGCTTACGCTTTTCCGCCTCTTCCTCTCCTTCCATTACTGGTTCGGAAACTCAGGCAGCCATCTCTCACACTGATTCTAGTAGCTCCGACATGGGCCTGTCAACCATGGTTCACCACACTTCTAGAACTGTCAGTGGTTCCACGCCAAAAGCTGCACCTCACTTCCAACCTTCTCACGCGGAACCAAGGAGAAATCAGACATCCAAACCCCAAGTAGCTCAACCCAGCGATCTGGCTCCTGAAGTCATAGAGTTTGGATACCTAAACCTACTACCAGATTGTATGACAATTCTTAAAGAGGCAAGGAAACCTACCACTAGAGCATGTTATGCAGCAAAGTGAAAAAGATGAATCTTATATTGTAATAATACAACTGACCCATTAGATGCATCTATACAAAATTTTATTTGTTACCTTTTGCATCTACAGTGAATTGGCTTAGCCTACACATCTATTCGACTACACTATTTGGCAATAGCTGCATATCCACAAAACAGACATTTATCCTTATTTAAGGTTCCAGTAATTAAAGCCTTTATGGAAGGCCTTAAAAGAATACCACCTAGAATACCACCTGCACTGGTATGGAACCTTAACTTTGTTCTCACAAGGCTTATGGGTCCACCTTTTGAGCCATTACACAATTGTGAATTACAATTTCTTTCATGGGATGTTGCCTTTCTCGTTGCTGTCACTTCATTAAGGTGTGTTGGTGAGCTACAGGCATTATACCTTAGAAGAACCTTTATTTCAACTTCACAAAGATAGTGGTTCTTTGTACAACTCTAAAATTCCTTCCAAAAGTAGTTTCTGCTTTTCATATTGACCAATTAGTTGAGTTACCTGTGTTCTTACTTCACCCTGATTCGGTAGCAGAAAGGGCTGTACACACATATGATGTCAAAAGAGCACTATTGTACTATATTGATATAACAAAAGATTTTCGCAAAACAACTTTTTATTGCATTTGCTCCACCTCAGTGGAAATCATATCTCTAAATCCGGTATTTCTAGATGGGTTGTTAAATGTATTCAAACTTGTTATGTTAAAGCAAAAATAACTTTATACCTCCTAGAGCACATTGTACTCACATTTTTTAGGTAACATTCCGATAGCTGACATATGTAAAGCAGTTCTTATTATTCCTGTTACATACACTTGGACATCTCTGTAGTACACTTACTCACTCATTCTCACCCTCTTGCGGGAAAATAATCTAACAACGGAGTCGATACCCTTGCGCATTATCACCGAAAGGAGGAGTCACCTTACCTCGTGACTAGAAAATACTTCTTAGAAGAAAAACAACTTGCAAACATCCGGCCCCAACAGTAGATGGCAGGAGTATGGAAAGCATGTGCATCCACAGCTCTACATGCCAAGAAAAGAAGCTTACAGGGTAAGTAACATAATCCTTTTTAGCCAGTCCCAGAAACATAGAGAGTTTTTCTGTAGTCTTAAATGTGCAGGGAGGTCATGCTCTATATTAACATGGAGGCATCTCATTGGCGTTTCTGAACACCCTTCTGGTACTTAAAATTCTTCAGTCAGCGTAAAGTACAAACTTTTTAGGTCACCTCAGGTCAACTATGCTACAAGGTACTTGTGGACCCTTGGTCAGTCACTCCCTCGACGTGACTTTCAAGCAGCCCGTTAGCTATACTTTGCTGTTCATCCTTGTGTACAGGGACCTGCTCCTCTCCAATCAACAGGCGGGGCTGTTCACGAAGGTACATTTACAGTTGTGAGTAATTTACACGTATATCTTACTTTTACACTTGTGGGCAAATTTACCACTTTTGGGTATTCACCAAATCCAACTGTAAAGTTACTCAAAAGTGTAGACTTGCACAGCTCCTTCCCCTTAAAAAGGGTGTGAAGACAAATTTACGAGTTCAAGTTACTTTAAAAAAAAGTACAGTAGTAATTCCAGCGCCACACATGGCTAAACACTGGTACTGCTACACCCTCCCATAGAACATAATGGAGTTAGAGATTTACCATTATGTCCTATGGGTTTGTATTTTATTTTGTTATTTAAAGTAGTTAAAATGGGAGGTGGAGGAGGCAGGGCCCACCTGTAAAGCAGGAGGTGAAGAAAGTGATGAGAGATGTACTTGTATCACTGTTGATCTTAGTGCTGCTGTCTTGTTTTGTATCAGTGAAAGAAATAAAACACAATAAAAATATAGTTAAAATATAATTTTATGTTAATCAAATAAATACAAATAGTACATATTTGTTATTATAAAATATTTTAATCTTTTATGCAATTGAAAAATTGTCACACATGATCAAAAAGTTACATTTATTTAAATGAATTCCATAGATCGCTTTTAATAATTATTGCATTATTGCTTTTTTTACATGAGGTTTGAATTTATTTTTTAATTTAAACTTGAAAAAGTAATTTTAATTCAATATATTAAAATTTAATGTTTAAAGGAAAATTAAGTTAATAGTGATGTAGTTTTTTCCTTTAGTTCTACATTTAAATTAAATATATAAAATTTAGTTACATTTATATTCAACGCAAATATTTTTTTTAACTTTTTAAAAGTTTTCTTCACTTTTTAACTTTTTGCTATCCTTTACCATGCAGATATCTCCACTACAAGGGTGGCGATCTTTCCATGGTAAAATTTAGCTTTCCCCTATACTTTACTATAAGGAAATCTCCCCCTCTACTGAAGAGTAATCCTATGGCAGAGTATACGGAAAAGTGAAAATAAAATGTTAAACTTGAGAAAAGTTTGTAAAAAATATTTTTATCTTAAATGTTAATGTAAAATATTTTAATATATATTTTTAATGTAGCGCTAAAGAAACATGCTACTTTACTATAAAGTCATTTAAATTTGTTTTTTATTGTAAATTTGATTACATTAATATTTTCTCAAGTTGACATTCATGTCTATTTCTATACTAGAAGAAAAATGAAAATTGCACAACCTACTGTCAAAAGTGTTGTTAAAAATCAGAAAAACAAAACTGGAGAACAACGGCAGATTTATTTTATTTTTTTATTTTGAAAGTTTTATATAGCGCGAACAAGATCTTTGCAGATAACAGAGCGCTTTACAGAGGCAGGTGTAATCATCATCAAGATCATCACGTTCCAGGACATAGCAAAAATATTTCGTATAGTACAGGTATGAGGAAGCCAGGCATAGTAGGAGTGTATGACAACAAAAACGCTGCGATTATACAGAGATGGAGAAAAAAAAGGATCTAAGCATTTCAGACTAATATAGGTCAAAATCATCATCATCAAGATCACCACGTTCCAGTACATAGCAAAAATATTACGTATAGTACATGTATGAGGTAGCCAGGCATAGTAGGAGCGTATGACAACAAAAACGCTGTGATTATACAGAGATGGAGAAAAAAGGATCTAAGCATTTCAGACTAATCTAGGTCAAAACACACGTGCAGAGGAATATATAGGCTATATCATAATAAAATACTGGAGTACTGTTCGCAGTGTAAGTCAAACGCATTGTTCAAGTGTATTTAGCCATAAGGATACTTTTGACTTCTTTCTTAAAAAGAAGGGAGGAGGAGATGAGCCTCGTTTCAGGAGGGAGTGCGTTCCAGATCCTGGGCGCCATTCCAGAGAAGGAGCGTTTGTAAGTTTTTTCCTTCCGGAATCTTCGCGGTTTCAGCAGAAGATTGTTTGAGCTCCTGGTAGTTCTGGACCCCCCGGAAATTGTCAACTTATGAGAGAGGTAGCTGGGTAATTTCAGGTGTATAGCCTTGTGCGTCATGCAGGCAATTTTCAGCTGTATTCTGGCTTCAAGAGGCAGCCAGTTCAAGGATTTAAAGTCAGGGGAGATATGCGAGTGTTTTTTTGATCCAGTGATGAGTCTCGCTGCCGCATTTAGTGACGCTCTGAGGGGTGCAGTTGTCGTTAGGGGGAGGCCGCAGAGGGCCACGCTGCCGTAGTCTATGCGAGGAATGACCAGAGCTTGTACTGCTATTTGGAAGTCTTTTGCTGGAAGGAAAGGTTTCAGTTTCCTCAAGGTATTTATTTGGAAGTTCGCCCCCTTGGTAGCCTTGCTGATATGCTGCTGCATGTTGAGGTTGGTGTCAAGTGTTATGCCTAAGGATTTTGCTGAGTCCACGATGGTCGGTTGGACATTGAGTGCTGTTAGGTGTTTAAGCCATGTTTGAGCGGAGGATATTTTCGAGGGAGGTGAGATTAGGAGGAACTCAGTCTTCATAGCATTGAGTTTGAGGTGGTTATCGGCCAGCCAGGATTGGGTGCTTCTGATCGTTGAGTTCAGACTCAGGATGTCATTGGGGGAATGTAACTTGAGATATATTTGAGTGTCATCGGCGTACATGTGAAAGTGCACATTTGATTTTTGTAGCAGGGTGGTGAGAGGCTCCATAACTAGGTTGAACAAAGTAGGGGATAGGCAGGATCCTTGAGGGACACCTAACGACACCGGTACTGGGGAAGACATCAGGTTTTTGCTCTTGAATTTTTTAGACCGGTTGTGTAGGAAGGAAGTGAACCAGCGAAGCACAGTCCCAGAGAAGCCCATTCTTGTTTTTAGGAGATCGAGTAAGTTCTCATGTTTCACTGTGTCAAATGCTGACGAGAGATCAAGAAGGATGAGGAGGCAGGTATTATTTTGATCTAGGATTTGGATGGCATCGTCAATTATGTGAGTCATAGCGGTTTCAGTGCTGTGCCCAGCTCGGAAGCCTGATTGGTGTGGGTTGAGGAGATCAAACTGTTCTATGTGCTTTGTCATTTGTAATTGGACGCATTTTTCTAAGAGTTTGGCGAGAGTGGGAATGTTGGTAATCGGACGGTAGTTGTTTAGATCAGTGGGGTCGGCTGTTGGTTTCTTCAGTAAAGGTGTAACTTGTCCAACTTTGAGGGAGTCCGGGATGGCTCCTTGTAGTAGTGAGCTATTGATAATTTTAGTCCAGAGTGGGAGTAGCAGAGGAATGAAGTCTTTTACGGCGTTAGCAGGGAGAGGGTCAGTGAGGTGATTGGATGGTTTTAGGGTGCTGAGTATTCTGTCAATTTCTACTTCCGAGTATGTGTCAAAGGATGACCAGGTTGCATTGTTTTTTAGATTATTGTGAGTTATGCAATTGGGGATTGAGTAAAGGCTTGCGTCATTGAGGAGGTCTCTCCTTATATTGTCAGTTTTTTCGTTAAAGAAGGATGAGAAATCTTCACAGGAAGGAGTAGTGCTCATAATGTCGATAGCTGGGGGTTGTTCTTTAGATTGAGATCGGATTAGCTCGAACAGTTTACTTGGACGGTTTTTTGATTGGTCTAGCTGGACTCTGAAGAACTCTGACTTTGAGCGTTTTATTTTCCTGAAGTATGCATTTCTCTTTTTCCTCAGGGTTTTAAGATGCAGTGCCGAGGGGACTGATCTCCAGGTGCGCTCTGCCATTCTCATAGCCCGTCTCTCTTCATTGAGACTCCCGTTGTACCAGGGGTTGGATGTCTTAGTGGATGCTCTTTTCAGTTGCATTGGAGCGGCCTCATTGATTATTGAGGCCATGGAGTTGAGATAGTGGTCAGTCAGGTCCTGGACGTCAGTAACGTCAGTAGGGGGGAGTAGGAGATTGCAGCTGTTAGGGGGTAGAGAGTTTGCATTGAGTTTCTTCATGTCTCTTTTCCAAACTTTGGGCATGGCATATTGCACCGGAATGAGTTTTACTTTTTCCTTGATGAGGAATGTGATAATATGGTGGTCTGACCAGTCACAAGGTTGGATTGATTCAAGTTGAGTGGTGCCTTCTTTGGAGATGACCAGGTCGAGGATGGAGCCTTTGTCATGTGTTGGAATGTTGCAAATTTGCGTGAGGTTAGAAGCGATGAGGAAACTTTTGAGGCTATTAATTACAGCGTCACTGCTATCATTCCAGTGGAGATTGTAGTCACCAAGGTAAATTTGTGTGTTTTGCCGTCCAGCGTTGATAGATATTGGGTCCATGAGTTGTTGGGAGAAGAGGAGGTCCCCCGGGGGGTGGTACATGATGTGTAGTGAACATACAGGTTTGTTCTCACTGATGACATCCAGGCATAAGTATTCACATGAGGTATGAGAAGGGGCGGTGACTTTGTTAATAGAGAGGTTGCTCTTGTAAATGCATGCGATTCCGCCGCCTGTCTCGTTGGGCCTGTCAAGTCTAGTGATGCAGTAGTTGGGGGGGACTAGGATATCCATGATAGGATTGGAGGATTCAGTTAACCATGTCTCAGTTAGTATGGCCAAGTCAATGTTCCTGGACAAGATGAGGTCAGCGACCTCAGTCGAGTGTTTTTGGGCCGATCTACAGTTGAGAAGTGTGCATTTGAGTCTGGGGGTGCACGGGGAGGTGGAGGGGTCCATAGTGAGAGGGACTTTAGTGAGGTTGTCGGGAACAGAGCCTCTGTTGCTATGCGAGGGGTGCCTAATAGCGTTGGAGAGAATCGTAGGGATGGACATGTGCATGGTGGCTAAGCTGTTTTGGGTTGCCGGTGCATAAGTGCTGAGTAGGGTGTGTATATCGCTGTCCGAGAGAGTCTTGATTGCGCGCTGGGGGCGGTTGGTGGTATTGCGAGCGGGGATGGAGGTCCAATGTAAGGAGCGATTAGGATGTGACTTGATGGTGCGCTTAGGCCTGTTGGAGATATTGCGAGAGGGAATAGAGGTCCCACGTATGGGGTGCCTAGGATGTGGGGGGGAGTTGATGATTCGTTGAGACGTGAAGGAGAGGGGTGTACGCTCGGTGTGCGTGAAGAGTGACTCTGTGAGTGTGTGGAGATCTTCTTTCACTTGGAGGAGGGTGGTCATGATTGCGTCCAGCGTGCCGTTGGGTATGGGGTTAGAGTTATTGGAAGGGTAATCAATAACAGGTAGGGTGAGGCAAATGCGAGACGTGTGGAAATTGGTCGAAGCGGGGGGGCAATTGTAGTACTGGGGAGGGAGAGTGGGGGGGGGAGATGTTGAGGGGGGAGTGGGGACCAGGAGTGGAGGGGGAGCTAAGGGTGGGGAGTGAGCTGTTGAGGGACGAGTGGAGGCTAGGAGTGACGGGGGTGCATGGGGTGGGAGGGGAAGTGTTGGGTGTTGATCTGGATTGCGTTGAGTGCCACAAAAGGGGGGGGCGCTGTTGGGGGAGGAGTGAAGGCTAGGAGTGGCGGGAGTGGATGGAGTGGGGGGGGAGGTGATGATGGAGGGGTGTATGTCAGGAGTTGTATGAGTGCAGAGTGTGGGGGGGGAGGTATTGAGGGAGTAGTGGGGGCCCGGAGGGGGGGAGCAGGGAGTGGGGGGAGAGTGGGCATCGTTGGAGGGGGAGCTAGGTGCGGCAGGAGTGTAGGGAGTGGGGGGGTGGTGATATTGAGGGGGCATTTGGGATGGCATAGAGTCGGGTTGTGAGGGTCAGAGGCGGTGGGTCGTTCTGCGGTGTTAGTTGGAGGTGATGAGTTCTGGTTCAGTTGAATTGGGGTATGTGTGGAGGGCCAACCATTGGGGAGGTGCTCTTTGAAAGTGGGGAACAGGTTGTCAAGTAGTTCCAGGTTTCTGTCTGTGGATTGGATTAGAACAACCCCGTTATTGTAAATAGTAATGGCTGTGCTGCCTGGGAAGAGTTTAGATGGTGCGATGGAGAGAGTTAGTCCATGAGCGGATTTCCTGGTGGTGGAGACGTTGAGTAGGGTAAAGAACGCTTTTTTCCATTGAGCTCTGCGAGCGGTGTGGAAGATGATATCGGTGTTCAAGGACCCATTTACCGGAGAGAAGTAGGTGTCGGCAAAGGGTGTTTCAGGGTGGGACCTCAGGAAGTTGTGTTTAAAGCGTTTTGCGGCTTTTTTTGTGAGCGCGGGTGGGTAGATTATTTTATACGTGTGCTTGCCGCAGTGTTCCATGTTGGGATGGCGTCAAGGCGAGTGTGGGGGAGTGCACAGAGTAGGTATACAAGAGCACAGGTAAATGCAGACAATAAGATACATATAAATGCTGATAATATGTCACATGGGTGTAGGTAATTAGGTGTAGGTAAAAATACACAGGCCACCGGTAGAAGTATAATACTGCAATAAAGGTCTACACTAAATGCCGATGATATGTTCCATGGGTCAACAGGGATAAATGCCCACACTATGTTCCATGGATCAAGAGAGGTACTAGGGGCAATCAAAATATATGTATATGTATATAGATTATTTAGTACTCTGGATTATACAGATTATGCAGGCAGCTCAATCCTATATCGAATACCATAACAGTGTAGGCTTGTTTCAGGGCACCATTGGCAGGCCTTACAATTCCATGAGCTTTGGGACAGAATGTATGCAAATATATAGCAGTCGTGCTCGTAGAGCAGATGTATCATCCATGGACACCTTTGCAGCAAGTTCAAGACCACTGTCTGAATGAAAGGTATGAACTGCTCTAATGGATGTGAGCCACTGCCGGGCTTTTATGACAACTTGAGCTGTGGCAGTCTTTTGTTGCCAAATCCATAAGAATCTGGAGCATGAATCCACAGCAACCAATGTATATTTATATCGGTTTACACTCCAGATTGGCCTGCTGTGGTTGATGAAAATTACCCCATAGGGTATTTCGGAGATGGTGAGAGGAGTCTGCGCTGGTAGAGTGTTTTGTATGATGGCAAATGTTGCATTGATGCACATATTTCTTTTCCTCTTGAGCTGCCCTTACTAAATGTAACCAAGCACTCTCATTAGGAATATGTCTATCTCTTATTCCGGGTTTAGTAAATATCAGATGGTTATCTTGAGTGAGGGTGTAGAAGAACAGCTGTCTGGAGGCATCTCCCCTTTTAAAGTGGATTGTATTGCTGCCAAAATATCTGCTTCTATCTTGGTTTAAGAACCAGTTACAGCAGCTCCCTTAGAGGTTTGCACTTCAGTTTTTGCAGCTAGATCTTGTGCGCAGTTCCGTTTTGTATGATTTTATGAGCCATGGTGTACATGGCTAGAGCGAGCTAATCCTGGAGTAGGAATTGGTGCTGAGCCCAGAGGCCATTTTTGCCAACAACTGGGAAGTAACATTCTTTTCCTTTTTTGCTGTAAATCTACCGGTCCTTGAAACTATATACTAGTTGTCCTCTAAAAAAGAAACATTGTGTTCCAATCTTTATTTCGGCCATTTGGCCATAAAAGATAAACAGTAAAACATATACAATCACAGTAAATCAACAAGTATAATCAATCAGTGCACACTTAAGCAATAAAACCTTGGAAATACGTGTTGCTAAAATGTCTAAAAACTATGAATCTTAAAATTGAGATTGAGAGGGAGCCTGCGTCTTTAAAATACGGTTACGGGTGTGCCAGACATTAATAAGAAATTTTGCCAGTGCGAACACAGTTGGACCTGTAATATCAGATTTTAAAATCCCATACATTGGGGCATACTCCCTACAGCCCATATTTCTAATCGATGGAAGGAGCCAGTATTTCCTCGCGACCCTGTAAGCTGGGCAAAAGAGGACCACATGTAAATCAGTTTCCTCCGCGGCATCACAGACCGGACACTGCTTGGTGGTGGGAGGCGATGACCAGGAGCTGGTGAAAGATCGAAGAGGCAATGTGCCATATCTCCATTGGAGAAACAGCTTCCTGGCCAGCACAGGGAAAATAGCATCTAAAGCCCCCTCAAACCTATATAAGTCCTTAATTTGTGCAAATACAGAGGAAAGTGACCCTTCACCCTGACTATCTAGGGCCCTAGCTAATTTTAGTTCATGGTATGCATTGGCCAGGGATCTCTTAGAAATGTTTAGTGCGGCATTAGCAGGATCAGTCCATAGGTCAGAGAACCCCATTTCCATACAAGTATTTTGGATGTATTTAATCCAGGGGATCCGAATCGCTTTCGGGTGGGTCAATAGCTCCATCAATTCCGCCCTATAGGCTGCAAGATCGTTGCTACTCCACAGCCTACGCCAGAAGGCTATGGGTCTCAAACCTATTTCATCAGCTATTGGTCGTAGACCCAGATCCAGCCTCAAGGGGAGGAGCGGGGTGCTGGGCGGAAGTGCCACTATCTGTCTGATGAAATTGTTCTCCGTTAAAGTCAGACTACGACAGGATGTGTGTCCCCACAGTTCCGCCCCATACATAGTTGCACCCCTGGCCTGCACCTTGTAAATCTGGATAAGCGACCCCAGCGGACGGTATGAGGAGCCATTCATCATCCGTGCGATGCCCCCTGTTGTTTGTACCAATTTAAGGTTCGCCCTGCTCTGGTGAGATCCCCAAGACATGGTTTCATTGAGAGTCACACCGAGGTATTCGAAGGTGGAGACTCTCTCGAGCCCCCAATAGCGGATTCGGCCGTAATTTTTGGCTTGGGTTCAAAACCATGAACTTCGTTTTAGCCGCGTTAATTTCTAACCCCCTGTCAGTGCAGAAGGCCACAAATGAATCAAGGATCCTCTGTATCCCCATAGGGGTTTTAGACAGCAGCAGGGTGTCATCTGCAAACATAATTGCAGGCACCCTGGTGCCATTCAGTTTGGGTGCGTCCGTATAGTCGGTGGCATTCAGGTGGGCGATTACCCCGTTGACGAAGAGGCAAAACAGGGTTGGTGCCAACACACAGCCCTGCCTTACCCCTCGGTCAACGGGGAATCTATCCGTAAGTGCCCCGGACCTCCCGCACCTCACTCGAGCATAGTTGTTGTGGTGTAGTCTCTGTAAGATTAGCAGGATGTCCGGGGGGACGCCCATCTCTGCCAGGACGCTCCAGAGTTTCCCTCTGGGCACCAGGTCGAAGGCGGCCCGTAAATCCACAAAAATTGTGTAGAGACTGCCGCCCTCGAATAATGCTGCCCTCCAATAGATGATGTTCAATCTAAAAACCTGGTCCACTGTGGAAACTCCCTTCCTAAATCCCGCCTGGTAGGGACTGAGGACACCCACCTCTTCCGCCCAGTCCTGGAGCCGATTCAGCAATACCCTTCCAAACAGTTTCTGTGCTACATCAATTAAACTGATGGGTCTGTAGTTGGCTAGGAGGAGAGGCGAGCCCTTTTTAAATATGGGCACCACCTCCGCCCCCAGCCAAGTGCTAGGATTTCCATGCCGCCAAGAACTCCGTTAAACAGAGCGGCAAGGTAGGGGGCCCAAACAATGGGCTCCTGTTTAAACAGGTCTCCGGGTAGGCCGTCCAATCCTGGCGCCTTTCCCGAGGTGAGTCCTGCTATAGCTGCAGTGACCTCGCCCAGAGTTATTGGATCCCCCTCATAGTCTGGCCAACCAACCCCAGTCTCGGTGATAGATTCTCCCGGCTCAGAGCTGAAGAGGGACTGAAAATGTGCCTGCCACACCCCTGGTGCGATGTTTGGCTCAATTGCCGACTTGAGGTTTTCCGACCCCCCACTCACTATCCTCCAAAACAGTCGATGGTCTTTAATCGCTAAGGCCTTGGTAAGTTCTTCCCATTGATTTTCCTCCCATTCAGCTTTAGCATGGGCAACAAGGTTTTTATTGGCCCGTCTACTTTCTCTTAGCTTATCCCCCCCCTAGGCCCTCCTTGATAGATCTAAGGAGTTCCCCCTTTGCCCTTCTACAGGCTGTATTGTACCATTCACTGGTTAGAGGCGGCAGACCCGTAAGCAGAGTGGAGAAGTGTGGCTCACTGGTTAGAGGCGGCAGACCCGTAAGCAGAGAACGGCCCGGGACCAGGGTTCGATTCCCGACGCGGCAGGGTCGTGGACCAGGGTCAGCGGACTCGATAATTCTCGCCTCGGTGCCTACTCTAGTCAGAAACCACACTCGGCAACTCTGGGCATCAGCTTGCCTCATCTTCACAACGGCCCCCCAGACCGCCGGGGATGCTTGGTCGCACCTTAGAGATACCCATCAGGGACCATCTCTCAGGGTGAGCCAGGACGGGTTCCCCAGCGGTCGAAGCGTGGAGATACTCCTCCGGGAGTCGATTCCTAGTGCTATATAAACCCATGAGGATTTGCATTGCCCCGCCCTACTTAGAGACCGTGTATTACTAAAGAGGTTAGGGGCAACAGCTTTTATGAGGTCCTCATGAGCCTTGTATAATTTAGCCTGAGAGTCTTTATTATTCACCCCGGTATCCAAGTCCCCCACAGTCTCCAAGACGGGAATTATCCCTTCATAGAGCCTAGGAAGTTTCTCCCTGCTTGCGACCAGGTGCTCCCACCTGATTCTTCTCCTGCTATTTTCCAGGAAAAGTTCAGGTTTGCTCCCCTCCAAGGACATCGTGGGTGTCTGGAGACCAGGATGAACAAGATCAAGCTCAAGTGCATTATGGTCACTATCTAACCTTTCCGTTAGCCTGAAGTCCCGGATGGTTGGCCACTTCACTATTTGGACCAAGACATAATCCAAGCGAGACTCTCTTCCCACTCTATTATAGGTGGTTCTGCTGGGTATGTCAGATCTCATTCGCCCATTACAGGCTCTAATTCCAAACTTTAGAGTGAGGGCTGTGATTTGTAATGCAAGGGGAGTCCATGCCTTCGGGGGGGGAGCTTCTACCGGGGGCACTGACCATCTAGCCTCTTCTTCCATTGGGAATCCCTCCAGGAGACCTGGCAATGGCTCGAAGTGAGAGTTAAAATCCCCTCCCACCACATAGGATAAGTCACTTGATAACTCAGATAGATAGTTCGTGAGTTCATCTATAGTAGGTGATTCCTTGGCAATTCCAACTGGCCTAGAATAGATGTTAATTAAGACAAGTTTAGCTTGATTTGGCCAGGATAGTAAAACCACAAGAATATCATCGGAGGTGGCCGGTAGCCGTGTTGCCTCACAGCCTAGGTGAGATGCAACCCAGGTTGTGAGCCCGCCTGACGGGCGACCTTTGCCCTCCCACCTAGCTGGGATGAAAAATGACTGGTAACCTTGGTGCCCATAGTCTTCTCTTGCCCAGGTTTCTTGAAACATACAAATGTCTCCAGTCTCAATGTAATTTACCCAGTCATGGTCGTCCAGTTTGTTAGCTAGTCCGGCAACATTCCACCAGATTAATCTCAAGTGTTCAGAGGTGTCAATTGTCGTGCCGGAAGAGTGGGACGAGACGGTTTCAGATGTTAGGACAGTCGGTGCATCAGGAACATTGCCAACAATAAGGCCAGATGGCTCGGGGGGGGCTACAGGAGCCATTGTCCAGAGTCAAGGGGTTGTTAGTGGGTAGTCAGTCAACCCCGTCCAGACCGTTCAAGCAGTTAAAACGGTTATAATGGAAATAGGGTGTATCGGGTAGCTGAAAATTTGGGCGTTGGACATAGTCTTTGTGTCTGTGTCTTCGTTCCACCCTTGTCCAATCTCCATGCGGCAGGTCGTAATGCATGCGGATAGGAGGAAAGAAAAAGGAGACTGGCAGGGTTTGTATGGTAGAATCCAAAGAACGATTCACCCCTTCACAAATATGTAATACAGTACCTGAGTCTTTAAAAGTTACCAAAATGCAATCCCCTATTATTGTTTTTCTCGTCTTCCCCAGCCAAGGCACCCTTCTGACCATACTGATCTCGTTATTAAATTGTGGTGGTAGGGGTCGATTCCAATTCAGCCATTTAATGACTTTTTTCTTCAGGGATTGGAAATCTTCGTTTTCTCCTCTGTGTAGTTGGGGAGCGCCTGCTAAAACCACCGTTAGTCTGTTGGCTTCTGGGGGCAGATCTGGTCTCCGTAGTCTTTGGGCGGGCCGGGCCGGGGAGAGAGAGGAGGTACTGACAGCTTGGGGGAGCCTAGGGTTGGTCCCTGTCTGTATACTATGGGGGGCAGGGTCTATTAGCAATGGAGGCATGTTGGTTGGGGTGTTTCGAGGGGCCGGAACTTGGATAGCCATAAGTGGCTGCAGAGGGGGGCAGTAAGAACGCCCAGGGGGGGTACTATGATGGTACCCTGCGAGACTCCTGTGTTAGGTATAATACCTATAGTAGGATTGGGCCCCACATTTTTAGATTGCTTACTCACTAAGGTGTTCAAGGTAGTAAGAGATGCCTCTAGAATGGTAAGCCTGATCTCGACTTTTTTCAAGCTTTCACTAATGGGCTGCAAAAGTGAACGAAGAAGGAATTCTATATTCCCTGAAGATGTAAGAGAGGGGACTATATTAAGCGAATTGGCCACTGGGTCACTATTGGTAGCAGCAGTGATAGCGCTTGACTCCTTAGGGGAGATAACAGTATGCACAATATCTCTGTCCCTGCCAGGGGGGAGTACGGATTTATGTTTTTTCCCAAAATCTAAGTGGGATAGTTTGGATTTCCCCTGCCCCCCCCTTGTTTTCCTTCTACGTTTGCTAGGTGGAGGCCGATGCAGGTCCACCACAACACTTTGCTGTGGCTTACTTTTATTCAGCGGGGGGGTTTGGGTAACCAAGTCAACTGCCATGTTGGATATTAAGGATGGAGTGGTCACTGTGTTCTTTTCAGGCAGTGTACCAGGGGTAGTTGAGTTTTCCCGTAATAGTAGGGGAAAATCCTCTTGGGTTGGTAGATTTTGGCTATCGGTGGAGATGCCTTCCTCTTGAAAAAGGGGATACGGGATTATTTCAGTAAGAGGTCTACTTTTCATAGTTTCGATTGACCGACGGCGCTCTACCCTGCGCCTCTCCAGGGAGCTTTCTTTACCCCCATCTCCTTTGGCTGATTTAAAATAATTATCCAGCGTCCCTATGTTGCTTCCTCCCGCCCTTGATGGAGTTTCACATTGTGCCGGTGAGGGCATGGCCGTAATCAGTTCCTCGGTTCAACAGGAGTTAGGAAGAATTAGATGGAAGAGAGTGGGCCCAGCCCAGCCTCCTTCGGCCCCTGACGGCAACAGACGGTCCCGCCCTTGTCCCGGGCTTCTCCCGCGCAGCGGGAACGATACTTCCTTTATGTAGCTGCCTAATTAACTAGCGGGTGGACGGGGCCGGCAGGGAGAGCAGCCCAGCTGGTCCAGGGGCGCGCAGGGACTCCTGGTCCTCGGAGTCCCCGCAATTGCTTGCAGCCCTGCCGGTCAGTAGAGTTAGCCCCCTTGTCAATTTCCTGAGTCCGCTTCAAGCCGCGCTGCGGGACCCGCGAAGCGGGTCCGGCGTGGCGTGGCGGCAGGAGCAGGCTCCCTTACAAGGGTTTAGCGTGGCGGCAGGAGCAGGCTCCCTTACAGGGATTTGGCGGCGTCCTCGCAGTGCTCAGCGTTCTAGAAGGGAATCCGCTGTGTGCCCGGTAAAGTCTCTATTTGACGCTGAGGGCGGGTGGGCGGGGCCGGCAGGGAGAGCAGCCCAGAAGGTCCAGGGGCGCGCAGGGACTCCTGGTCCTCGGAGTCCCCGCAAGTGCTCGCAGCCCTGCCGGTCAGTAGAGTTAGCCCCCTTGTCAATTTCCTGAGTCCGCTTCAAGCCGCGCTGCGGGACCCGCGAAGCGGGTCCGGCGAGGCGTGGCGGCAGGAGCAGGCTCCCTTACAAGGGTTTAGCGTGGCGGCAGGAGCAGGCTCCCTTACAGGGATTTGGCGGCGTCCTCGCAGTGCTCAGCGTTCTAGAAGGGAATCCGCTGTGTGCCCGGTAAAGTCTCTATTTGACGCTGAGGGCGGGTGGGCGGGGCCGGCAGGGAGAGCAGCCCAGCTGGTCCAGGGGCGCGCAGGGTCTCCTGGTCCTCGGAGTCCCCGCAATTGCTCGCAGCCCTGCCGGTCAGTAGAGTTAGCCCCCTTGTCAATTTCCTGAGTCCGCTTCAAGCCGCGCTGCGGGACCCGCGAAGCGGGTCCGGCGAGGCGTGGCGGCAGGAGCAGGCTCCCTTACAAGGGTTTAGCGTGGCGGCAGGAGCAGGCTCCCTTACAGGGAATTGGCGGCGTCCTCGCAGTGCTCAGCGTTCACTTGCCTTGGTTGGGGGACTACTTAGTAAGGTGGCAAATGAAGGCAGTGTTCTTTGATACACCATGGCTGCTAAGATGGCAGATGCAGCACAGAAGTCCTCTTTGACATTGGAAAAGGCCTGGATGAAGTGTGAAGGTGTGGTGGGCTCAGACTCAACAGTTGGCACTACAAGGAGCCAATCTGGTCTGGGCACAGCACATTGTCTTACGACACACCTTGGGCTCTTCCAGACCCCACTGACGTAGCCTTTAACTGTGCAGGGAGCTCTTCGAAGCAGAAGACTGCTTGCATAAGGACTTCAGACCATTTCCTGCCAGGTGCAATATATTAGGTCCTAGTTTCTATGCTTTGCGTCACACCATGGAGCAGCAATCTGCAGCTTCCTGATAGTTAGTGGCCAACTTTGTAGAGGCATGACACTGTTCTCCCAAGGCTGCCTCACTCATCACAAAATTGATCAACACAGACACACGTCTGCAGTGACCTTAGTGCGGGTGGCTGTGACTGGCTCAAGAACAGTTGTCCTGGATTCAGCATGTCACCTAAAATGTAAATAAAATAAATGCCAGCATTTGTAAAGCGCACAGCTACCTCAAACAGAAGTGTCCCGGCACTGCCAGTATACCGCTTAGGAACCCTTCCTGGCTTTTCCCTGTGAAATAATTTTAGAGAAAGGAAATGTATAGCAAACTCAATGTAAATATACTGCCCTTAAACATATATCTCTTTCTGAGTACTGTACAGCATCAAAAAAAACTTATTCTGAGACATTGATATATCAAAATTATTTAGCCATTTTATTTCTGTTTTTGTCTTTCTTCTTTTTATATTATTGATTCTTTTTATCTAATTTTTTCAGTGAAAAGCATATATAGTTCATATAAGTTAACATTCAATTACATATATTAGACATATTCTAAATTTAACAGTGCAAACAAAAAAACAAAACAATACATTAAAGTGCTATACGATATAATCAGTCGATGGAAATTTAGATGAAGGCAATGCGGTGGAATGGAACTACGCGCGTTTCGGCCAGAGGGCCTTCGTCAGGTGACCGTCATTCGTAAGTTACAAACATAGTGATGTGTAACACAAACCTAAACAAAAAATATGTATATAAAAAATACATATAAGTATGATGCCAATCAATGATGTATTTTGCTATCTGTACAGTAGCTATAGGGTCATTGACTTTACATTTCCGAATACATATATATATATATATATATATTCACAGAAAAAACCATAGGTTATAGACCATATATAGTTAGGAATTAGCATTTAAAAAACCTTATTTTACTCACACAAAACCATTGAAATTCCATATATAGTTAGTTGCACTAACTATATATCGCGCACCCGCAATCCACTGCTGATGATGTCACATATTACATCATTCATGACATGGTTAGTGACATCACTGATGACATCACTGATGACATCTCAAATGACATCACTGATGACATCACTGATGACATCTCATTTGACATTACTGATCACATCACTGATAACATCATTCATGTGATGATACGATGAACCTCTTCAGACTCTAATATAACCTTAGATACACTCAGTGTAAACAGACACTCACAGACTGTCACTCATCCATGGAGTTACTCACACACCTAGTCAGTCTTGCAAAGAATCAATCACACCTCCATTTCCTCAACTATATAGTTATACACACCTTACTTATTGAAACATATAATAACACATATTTACTCTGTTATACAATCCCTGATACAAGTTCACAATAATCCATACAGCCACTCACACATTCACTGGTTCTTATGCACAGTTATTTATATATGTCAACTATCACATGTACTGTGTTTTACATATGTACTTACTTTGACATGTAGCACTGAGATATCCATTCACTCACCAATACACTCATGCATACAGTCAACTGCCCAAACAGCTGTTTCCACATGCACTTTTGAACCCATACATCTGCTCACACATCTATGCACAGAGTCATACACCTCCCAGCCACCCACACACACACTCAGTCTCCCATACAAATACTTGGGCAACCAATCAATAACCCATATAGTTACTCATTTAGCTACTGATCAACACATGCATCAGATTACAGAACAACAGACACAATAATGCACAATTTAAAACAGTTTAGTCACTAACCCATGCACTCAGTGAGACACATTTAATCACTCACTTATACAGTCAGTCATGCACCTACTAAATCCTTCATCCAGACACTTATACATCCACTCATTCTTCAATATGTAAGACATATTTTAACTTTACAGAAACATACAGTCACTGGATGTTGTCATCAGTGATGTCATTTGAGATGTCATCAGTGATGTCATCAGTGATGTCACTGACCATGTCATGAATGATGTAATATGTGACATCATCAGCAGTGGATTGAGGGTGCGCGATATATAGTTAGTGCAACTAACTATATATGGAATTTCAATGGTTTTGTGTGAGTAAAATAAGGTTTTTTAAATGCTAATTCCTAACTATATATGGTCTATAACCTATGGTTTTTTCTGTGAATTTCATTGGTTTTTTAACAGCTAATATCTGTAGCTGTAAAATGTATTCTTCTTTAAATCCAAAAATATATTTTATATGTTTATGAATAATTTTTTTTTTAAATATTTTTTTTTCTTCGTTCCCGCTTCGCGAATCGGGAAGCTTCCCGTTAGCTGACCTTGATGCCGCGAAATAGACCGCGAGCCGGTAAACGTTTCTTTACCGCAAGTGCCGCGTTACAAAACAACATCGTGACGCCTCCCGTCCGCATGACGTTTCACGTTGTCGCGTGATACGTCATATGACGTGCTACGTTAGCGAACTGGTACGCGAAGCGAGTCGCAAAGCGCAGGTTTCTGGAAGCAAACCGGGAGGCCCTGCAAAGCGCTTAACGTAAACACAGCAAGTCATGTGACTTGGTAATAACACTTTTCATTGGTTCATTTCACTTTTGGTTTCCTAATGATGTAAGACTAGGTCATATAATCTAAAATGAACACTTTTGATTGGTTGAGAACTCTTGTTTTTCCCAAATGATGAAAATCCCTCCTTCTTTCCTCACTCTGACTTTCATCATTGTGAGAGAAAGACCCTTTGTGATCACTGAGCAATGGCTTCTTTAGTAGCTTCAGCTGGTGCTTCCCCACCACCTCCACCACATCCAAGGAAGAGTGGACCACCTGCTCAAGTTGTAATTCAACAAGAAGAAGAAGAAGAGGAACAGGAGGACGAGCACGAAGAGAGGCAGTTTTTGCCTGAGCAGCCCAGGACGTCTCACCGGAAAGAAAACTTCATTTGGCAATTTTTTAAAATTCCCAAAGGTCAGAAAAAAGTAAATGCAAGATACGTAACTTGCCTTATATGTCAAGATAGACTGTCCAGAGGGACCGACAAAAAATACAGTTTCGGAAACTACACAATGCATCGCCATATGACTAGGTGGCATCCTAACAACTACAGTGCTGCACAGTTTCGGAACGACCTAGATAATCTCCCTATTATGGCCAGAAGATCTGTTGTACCGGAAGTAACGGGACCAGAGGGCAGGGAGATGGTGCCAAATATACAAATGAGATTTGGTGAAGTAAAACACACCTGCGTATTTTGCGATGGATTCATTTCCTACGGAGAAAGAAGCATCACTCTGATCAACAGAGCTATTGACTATCATATGCAAGTTTGTCCGAAACGCCCAAAATAATAAATACTTCTTTTTTTTGTTTTGTTGCTCCTGTTGAGCCCTTTACAATGAATCGTTTTCATTGCCCCCTCCAAGAAAAACCCAAAAAAATATAAAACTGTTCCGAAAAATTCAAAAACAGTAAAAAAATGTTCAGAAAAATAAAAAAAAAAGTTCTTTTCAGAACTACCTCCCCGTTATTAAAAAATTGGTACAATATTTGGAACTGTGCCAACCTCTATTTCTCTTAGTTCGCTTCCCAGTTCGCTCGCGGGTACGCGAACCGGAAGCGACCCAAAAACAGTAAGTATAAGGGAAGGAAACAGACACTTATGTTAAAAGAAAGACAGCTATAAGGGAGTAAACTAGAGATACCATTACCCGTAATCCACTGCTGATGATGTCACATATTACATCATTCATGACATGCTCAGTGACATCATCAGCAGAGGATTGCGGGTTTTTTGGCAACATGCCTTATCCACGGTTTAATAACGCTGCCTTTTGCTTTATATAAGTTTTCAAATTGTATGAAATATATACCAATAGGTCGTTATGAACCTTTAGGTAGTGCTTTTCTTCATGAGGTCTGGTCGCTTCCATACACATACAGATGTTTCAAAGATGATCAAGAAGTTTATCTGAATGGAGAGGAATGCACTGAGACGCCAGATCATTCACTAATGTGTAGGCACATACAGTTACACGGTTCATGCAACAAACACCGACCAAATATGGCTTGCGTGTTGCAAGGCACGCCAGTTCCTGCGATCATCCCCACGTTCAAGTTGTTGGAAAATGGTAGTTATTTGATGCTCAATAATGAAGATTGTTCTGAGTTAATTAAAAGTATTCCTTTTATCGTAACAGTAAGTGAACGGGTTATTTGCTGCAGAAATGTTCTATTTCCTCCCACACATGAACATAGGGAGTTTTCAATCTGGCCACAAATACCAACCTTGGGACACGTTTCAACGGCATGGCAAGAATAAGAGCTCTTTTGTCTCAGAGAGAGGTGGCCTTGAGTTCGGCCCGTGAAACTTTCGTACTTCACATAGCGAACACCCATACAGAGGTGCAAAACCTTTTTCAATTAACATTTGCCTTTCAATTTCAGCAACATGTTTCCGACTATCTTTAACGCATCCTCCACAAAGTCCCTGGTGCACTTTTTTAAAGTTGTTACCAGTGGTCTCGTGACTTCATTTGAGAAAATCTTTGGAGTCATCCCTGCTTCCTTTCATTGTATTTTCTGCACTCTGGTTCGTGGATTGGCATTTTTACTTGCATTACCAGCGGACGCTCTTGTGCTTTTTTACATTTTTAAATATGGATGTCCCTCCTATGCAACCTCCGACCCTGCAGCTGCTGACACTGTTCCGCAATCGCATGCTAGAATATTATGGCACAATGCCGTTGGCGATATTAAGCACGGCATATGGATTATCTTTTCGGTTCTCCTACTTCACCTGTGTCCAGCCTGTATTTCACTGCCTGACCTGTGATTTCGATTGGGCCATTGATTTGTGTCTCTGCGGACCGGTTTTTCCTGACGTCGACTTTAATCAGCTGATGACTCCTATCATTACTCACGAGTTGGTTTGTCCTGGCGAAAGGATTATGGCTGTGGCATTGATGCATGGACTACTTGGTCCCTGGAATTTACTGGCGGCAGCACAGTCTTTCTTGGAAGAGAGCTTTCTTGAAAACCCACCGAGCTGTCCTCTGATGGTGATAGAGGATCCGGTGCTGGGAGAGCACGTATGTTCTTTTCCGCTTTTAAATTGGATGGCTGAACTGTTTTCGGATGAAGACGGTGACTTCCTATTGGAGGCTGTTGCAGCTTATTTTGCATACACAGTTATGTCATAGACCTTTTTCATGTTTGATATGCCGAGTACTAGCATTTCATTGACAATTCATTGACTTATTTGTCAAGTTTTTATTATTTACCTTGCCTATTGGCTTAAGACTCGATAAAGTACTTGGCTGTTTTATTTTTCTTTAGCATTAAATTTTCCTAGTTTTTAATGCTTTACCTTGCGGACCGTCCACATATAAACTTGCAATCTGCTCTCATGAGATGGCACTTCTATTATCTTATTCAGTTCGTTTCCGGATCATGAGGAGGTGTCATCTAGGTCCTGGATATCTTTACACCGTGTTAAGTTAGCATGGGCTCATTACCGGTTTAAACGCCATTTTTCCTTTTTTGCAACTTCTGCACACGACACTTAGTTGTTGCTTTAGCTTTCCACCTAGTAGTTCATCGTGGTTTACATGAGAATAATATGTTATTGGTCTACTATCTGCTTTACTTGTTAAACTATATCCGTACAGCGAGTGCTAAAGTTTCAAGAACAACACGATACAGAATTGTTATGAGGTCTGATCTCCACGACTTCATACTCATAACATAAGTGCAACTTCTGCCAATTCTGGGCATGAGACGGGTTTTATATTGCTTTGCCGAACACACATACACAACAGTTGATGCGGTTCACATGAAGAGAGAGCTGGTGTATGGTGATGTGATTCCTTCAAATCTAAGACACTAAAGTATGGGCACGCCCTAAACCAACACAAAGAGACCTTCTTAGCAAATAATATAATATGTGTATTAGGGAGGGTGAGATATAAGCAGCCGCGGGCCGTGGAGGGAGTTACGATGGGGCAGGGAGGCGGGGAGGGGGAGAAGCAGGGTGGAGCCCTCTCTACCTTGCCCCTCCCCCTCCCCGCCTCCCTGCCCCACCGTAACTCCCTCCACGGCCCGCGGCTGCTTATAAGTGTTGCTAACTCTTATTCATTTACAGCATGTTAACATACTGTCACCATTCGCTTTTTATGTACTAGTAACTATGCTGGTAATTTTGCTACTGATAATATGTGTACTTGTATTCTCCACCCTGCTTCTCCCCCTCCCCGCCTCCCTGCCTCACCGTAACTCCCTCCACGGCCCGCGGCTGCTTATAAGTGTTGCTAACTCTTATTCATTTACAGCATGTTAACATACTATCACCATTCACTTTTTATGTACTAGTAACTATGCTGGTAATTTTGCTACTGATAATATGTGTACTTTTATTATCTAAGGTACTACGCCTGAGAAGACGGCATTAGTAAATAAACATTTCAAATACACATCTGTTCTTCTTAACTCCATGTTCTGGTTTCTAAGAAATCTATAACGACCGACTGTTCATGAGTTCCACGTATCCTGAGGTACTATAAGTTCATATTCTGGATTGTCTAAACATTGAGAGTTTGTTATATCCAATGTGACACTGTACCTAGCTTGCTAAGGAGTTTTTGATTACTAACGTGAGTTTTGGGACACCCTAATTCGCCGAGGTTCCAATCCTCTGTCCACAGTTCTGTGTGACAACAGAAACCCTGCGACAGGGGCACCCCCGACCCTTGCTGGAGCTTCATCACACTTGCGATACAACTCCAGCAATGCATTCGTCGAGGTTCCAATCCTCTGTCCACAGTTCTGTGTGAGAACAGAAACCCTGCGACAGGGGCACCCCCGACCCTTGCTGGAGCTTCATCACACTTGCGATACAACTCCAGCAATGCGCCACCTTTACGGCACAGATACATCACGCATCTGTGCTGTTTTTGCCCCATGATGCGCCGCATTGTAAATGCAGCACACCATAGGTGACGGAACAGCGGCACAGAATGACTAACACATCCCTGGTGATGCGCCAGTCATCATAAATGTATCCCTATGCTTCTTATCTTGTTAGAGATGAACCGCCATATATATCATCAAAGTTTTTTGCATTTCCTAAATAGCGAACTTTAAGGAATAAATAGCGATTCTTTACCATTCCTAGTTTGCGATGAGCTATTTGCTAATTAGCCGAATGTAGCCCAATGAAGCCCAATGTAGCCCAATGTAGCCCAAAGATGGCCGCCAGACACACAAAAAAACAAATGTAGCCCAAATATCAGCCAGATGTAGCCCAACTAAAGCCCAGTGACAGAATGACCAATCAGCTTCGCAAACCTCCGTTACGCGAAGCGGAGCGCTGTTACAGATATATATCTTTTTTTGAACGTTAATTTCTCAAAATCCACTGGAGCACATATATTGAGACCTAGCAAAGGCACATCGGGCTACCAGTCCCTAATATTTTGCCAAGTTTCGTGCAAATCCATTCAGCCGTTCAATTATTATTATTATTATTTTTTTTTGCCCCGCGGGGCCCTTTTAAAACCTCCACATCAAACCTAGGGGGTCAGCGAGGATCTACTATGCCCCCTTATAGTTATTTCCCCCTTTGTTTTGACCTCCTCTTGTCTCTCGATCCTACCGAGAGACAAGATGGCGGCCGCTACGGACTGTTTGGAATGTTGACAGACGCCGGAGAACCAATCAGCTTCGCTTCACAAAGCTCCGTTGCGCGAAAAGTCCGCGAACCAGAGCGCTGCCCGGTCCGCTGTTACAGATATATATCTTTTTTTAAACGTTAATTTCTCAAAATCCACTGGAGCACATATATTGAGACCTACAAAAGGCACATCGGGCTACCAGTCCCTACAATTTTGCCAAGTTTCGTGCAAATCCATTCAGCCGTTCGGGCTAAAAGTGAGGCCAACCGCCCTATGGAAAACTCAATGTTAAAAACACGTTTTGGGACCCCCCTTTTTTCTCGGCCCCCACTGGACGAACCCCCCCCAAATTTTCAAGGGCTGCTCAGAAACAAAATGTGCCATTTTCCTGAAAATTTCAGCCAATTCCGTCCACAAACGCCAAAGTTATTAGACATAGAATTTTCAAAAAACCCATAGAGAAAAAATCCTAACTATATATACCTACTGGCGACCGCCAGTAGGTAATATATATATATATATATATATATATATATATATATATTATACACACGAAAGTTGCCCCAATGGAAGGAAACCAGCCGGCAGATGATTGAATCCCTCTTTATTAACAGCATTCATGCAAGCAGGCAGCTGAGAGTTCAAATGCACTCGAATTCATCTAGAGCCAAACGCGTTTCGGGAAATCCATTTCCCTTCTTCAATGGCTGGTGGTGCTAAAATAACATGACGGCTTGCATCACAATATATAGTTCCAAGGTCCTGCCCCAGTGGGCGTGGCAACTATGCACTCTGGTCCTTGTAGTGCCGTTTCAAACGGAAGCAAGTCTGTCACTGTTACAGTCAATAAGCAAGTGTTCCCCTCGTGGGTTCATGCAATGTCCATTCAACATCACCTGCTCCGCTTTTTTAAATGTTGCTGGATTACTGCCTCCCGTTCTTGCTGATGCTCGAATGACACCAACACGGGCCCGCTGTTCAGGCGGTGAGCTTCCTTCCGCGGCCTGGCAAAGCCGCTAAACCTTATACACACGAAAGTTGCCCCAATGGAAGGAAACCAGCCGGCAGATGATTGAATCCCTCTTTATTAACAGCATTCATGCAAGCAGGCAGCTGAGAGTTCAAATGCACTCGAATTCATCTAGAGCCAAACGCGTTTCGGGAAATCCATTTCCCTTCTTCAATGGCTGGTGGTGCTAAAATAACATGACGGCTTGCATCACAATATATAGTTCCAAGGTCCTGCCCCAGTGGGCGTGGCAACTATGCACTCTGGTCCTTGTAGTGCCGTTTCAAACGGAAGCAAGTCTGTCACTGTTACAGTCAATAAGCAAGTGTTCCCCTAGTGGGTTCATGCAATGTCCATTCAACATCACCTGCTCCGCTTTTTTAAATGTTGCTGGATTACTGCCTCCCGTTCTTGCTGATGCTCGAATGACACCAACACGGGCCCGCTGTTCAGGCGGTGAGCTTCCTTCCGCGGCCTGGCAAAGCCGCTAAACCTTATACACACGAAAGTTGCCCCAATGGAAGGAAACCAGCCGGCAGATGATTGAATCCCTCTTTATTAACAGCATTCATGCAAGCAGGCAGCTGAGAGTTCAAATGCACTCGAATTCATCTAGAGCCAAACGCGTTTCGGGAAATCCATTTCCCTTCTTCAATGGCTGGTGGTGCTAAAATAACATGACGGCTTGCATCACAATATATAGTTCCAAGGTCCTGCCCCAGTGGGCGTGGCAACTATGCACTCTGGTCCTTGTAGTGCCGTTTCAAACGGAAGCAAGTCTGTCACTGTTACAGTCAATAAGCAAGTGTTCCCCTCGTGGGTTCATGCAATGTCCATTCAACATCACCTGCTCCGCTTTTTTAAATGTTGCTGGATTACTGCCTCCCGTTCTTGCTGATGCTCGAATGACACCAACACGGGCCCGCTGTTCAGGCGGTGAGCTTCCTTCCGCGGCCTGGCAAAGCCGCTAAACCTTATACACACGAAAGTTGCCCCAATGGAAGGAAACCAGCCGGCAGATGATTGAATCCCTCTTTATTAACAGCATTCATGCAAGCAGGCAGCTGAGAGTTCAAATGCACTCGAATTCATCTAGAGCCAAACGCGTTTCGGGAAATCCATTTCCCTTCTTCAATGGCTGGTGGTGCTAAAATAACATGACGGCTTGCATGAATGGAAGCAAGTCTGTCACTGTTACAGTCAATAAGCAAGTGTTCCCCTTGTGTTTAGCGGCTTTGCCAGGCCGCGGAAGGAAGCTCACCGCCTGAACAGCGGGCCCGTGTTGGTGTCATTCGAGCATCAGCAAGAACGGGAGGCAGTAATCCAGCAACATTTAAAAAAGCGGAGCAGGTGATGTTGAATGGACATTGCATGAACCCACGAGGGGAACACTTGCTTATTGACTGTAACAGTGACAGACTTGCTTCCGTTTGAAACGGCACTACAAGGACCAGAGTGCATAGTTGCCACGCCCACTGGGGCAGGACCTTGGAACTATATATTGTGATGCAAGCCGTCATGTTATTTTAGCACCACCAGCCATTGAAGAAGGGAAATGGATTTCCCGAAACGCGTTTGGCTCTAGATGAATTCGAGTGCATTTGAACTCTCAGCTGCCTGCTTGCATGAATGCTGTTAATAAAGAGGGATTCAATCATCTGCCGGCTGGTTTCCTTCCATTGGGGCAACTTTCGTGTGTATAATATATATATATATATATATATATATATATAGCAGCAATGACCTCCTATCAATCTATACAATTTCAATATCTTGTACTACGTTGCCTGTTATTTGAATCATTTTAATTTAATATCTAACTTGTTTTTTCATACATTTCATTATCAGAGCCATTTAATATTGTATGTCTCATTAGAACATTCTGCCTCAAGAATTCATTTCCTTTACATCTAGTTATATTACATTTCTCCATTTAAAGACCTACTTTCTGCATATTCGATTTAAAGAAAAAAACGAGACAAGCAAAACAAAGAGATATAGATAAGATAAAGGTGGTATTTAAATTTATGTTTATCGACTTTGCTAGGTTAATAGAAGTCAGCTATTTACTCACATCCAATAAGTCTGGTGATGCACTTAGTATTTGTATTCCCTAAGGGAGTTGATTATCTCAAATGGCGACGACTTTGTTAAAAACTGCAAAAAGGAACTGCAAAAAAGAACACACGATCTTATTTATACACCAAGAGGATTTGTTTAGCGGTACTGTGGGAGCTAATAGCCTTTCATATAGTTATACCTGATAACTTTCTTTCGATGCTCCCTGTTGTTGGAGATTTCTCGTGTAGTACAGAGGTTTGATTATACATCTATATGCATTAATTGAGGATTCTTCCTAGTTGTATTGCTGTATGGTGGCCTAAGGTTAGAAACAAGATGGTTGGCCTTTATACACTTAAGTGTTTCCATCTTTTTTAATCAAATGTGTAGTTTTTTTATATATGATACTTTCTTATTTACACAGTAAATAACGTTTTGTGTATATGATAATGAGTAAGAGGCCAACGAGCAGCGCTAGATAAAAATGGGACTGAACTAGTTTTCACTAAGGCCTAAATTGTCGAGTTTGACACCCAGTAGGGTCCAGGAAGTTCATTTTACTCATACCTTAATTATGTTTTCATCAAACAAGTTCATTTATTTGATCACTGTTCTCCTTTTCTTATTATTTTCTAATGGAACCACCAGGTAGAGCCGTCTGTTTCTTTTTTACACTAGAGGGATACCAGACAGTGATTTAGAGTTATATACCGATATTAATTAGGGGTTATTTCATTGTCGTATATCACAAGCACTTTAACAGATGTTACCTTACAGATATCCTGTAGAGCAATTTTCTATTTCGACGGTCTTGCGGGACGGATAATCTAGAATATAAAGTTGGTGCAAAGAGAACGTTGATACTATTCATCCTTGCGTCTACACTATAGTTATATCCATATATTGTTTTTATCATTAGCCTAAAGACGTACCTTCATTCTGATGTGACTCTTTTTAATATGGGGTCTGCTTGTCTTCACCTCCAGGTATGTCGGTCAAACAGTATGTTTGAAAGCCCGATATTTATAGGTCAACGTACCTTGATAAGTCACCGCTGATAGTTTTCAGGTGGTCCATATCCATATAGCGCATTTCTATGACGTATGTCTCTGTGGACGGAAGTATTCGTCTCAGCACCCGTAGATACTTTAGAGATATAAACGACTGACTAATTTGTAGTTCTTATTTACGTCTTTCATACTCTAAGCGCAATGGAAGATAGACTTCCGTAATTAAGGTGTTTCTTCAGAATTAGCTTAGGTATTTTTCAATCGGGTATAATTATACAACATTCACTGTTATACTATACTTGTTGTGACATTCCTGTTTTTAATAAATATGCTTACAACTTATTAATTGATCTCGTCTTTTATAACTACATTGTGTCAGTGTCCATCCACGAGTTACGACGTGTCCATAATTTTATGTCTTTTTATTCTAATAACGATGTGTCATTCATTAGGATTATATTGTAAAATTGTTTATAAATTGAAAGTGGTCAATGAATCCTTATTTCCTTTCATATTGATCGTAAATATACTTTATTCATTCCATAGAATGATTCTCTCAAGAGACATTCTGTACCTCAGATGCAAACAAGAAAAACCCTCATATGATGGCTTGTTGCCAAGGGATTTCAGAATTTAAACCTGATCTTACTATGTCCAAAGTAAATATCCAATATACTTCGCGTTTTCGGCCAATTTTATCTACATTAATGCCGGGTTTCGCCACAATTTTTTCCAACACTACTGTTAGAACCGGCTATTTCTGGTAGGATACGGCTGATGCCAAAGCCAGGCCGAAACCACCATTCTAGTCAGGGCAAGGAAGTCACACGCCAAGATAACCCCTGCTCACCCTCTAGGTAGCTTGGCACGAGCAGTCTAGGCTAAACTCGGAGGCGATGTGTAAAGCATTTGCGTCAGCGCACAACAGCAACAACATACTAGGTACACCACAAAAGAGACTCCACACAAGGTTATATTAAAATAACTTTTGTATTGTCAAAGCATATCAGATAGAAATTACACATGTACATTGTGCCAACTGGCACGGCAATATTCACAAGGGATTATTTACAAGACAGGGCCACATGGGCCACTGTCTGAATCAACACTTTGCAGATATAGAAATACTTGTCAGTAAGTAGAATAAAAGTATATAAACTTCACTGTAACACAAAGTAACAGTTATAGATCACATCCAGTAACTACTGGGAACAGGTAAGTACCACCTACGCAACCCTAAACCCCTTAGGAGACTGTCGCGCTGGGGACCAGGACCTCACTAGGACCACCTGTACTAAAAAAACAACCACCTAAGTATCACACAGCATTTAGGGGTCTAAGCAAGAACACATTACCCATGATGCATAAATATACATTCAGAGGAGTAGTAAAGAAAAACACATAATGCATAAACCTACACATTCAGCGGTGTTAAGAATAAAGCACATGATGAAATAAAAATACATTCAGAGGTACCAGAATAATACAGTAGCGCAAACGTCACATGATGTCTAAAAACATTCAGAGGTGCAGGAATAAGACATGATGCAAGAAATCACATTCAGAGGTGCAAATAACCATACAATTGCGCAAGACCTACATAAGCCACCATCTGTGGCAGTCCCTAGGCCACCTGGCCTTGTTGGGGCTAGAATGCCCTGAGTCTCAATGTCAGGGGCCTAAACGATGCAGGGGCCCACTACTTGCTGGGCCCCTGGGAACACTCACAAGGGCCTAAACGCTGCAGCTGGCACTAAGTGCTGCGCAGCTGGGAAGGCCTGGCACCACGGTGCCCTCGCTGTCCCACACAGGGACTCTCTCCTGAAATTGCGCCTAAACGGTGCAGCTGCCCACTAATTGCTGGGCAGCTGGAGATTCAAAACTGCGCCGGGGCCCTCACTGGCCCTAGAACGAAACTGCACAAAAGGTTGGAGCCACACAGGCTCTGAACAAATATGCCCCCTGAGCCTAGCAGGCTCTTAGAACAACTGTGGGGGTCGTTGGAGCCACACAGGCTCTGGCATGACACATGCCCCAGTCATTGGAGCCAACCAGGCTCTTGAAAACACTGGTGTCCCCCCAAGAGCCTCACTGGGCTCTAATCACAATTAAGGGGTCGTTGGAGCCCTCCCCCGGGGGCTCGACATCAGGCACCTGGCCCCCGAGCCTCTCTGGGCTTTAGACTACGTTGGGGCGACCCGCTGCCAACCGGGGCCGCCCTGACTCTGTGCCCCGAAGCGGCACCAACACCCAGCAATGCGGGCCCTCAAGAGCCCCTCGCGGGCTCTGTAACCCCGGTGGGGCGACCCACTGCCATCCTGGGCCGCCCTTACTCGGTGCCTCGACCGACACCGCATGGAGCTTCCTCCCCCGCAGCCCTTCACTCACCGGCTCTGCTGCGGGGGGGCTCCATCGTCGCGCCGCTCTCTGCGGCGTCCTCCCGGCGGCCGGCACCTCTCTCGGCTCCTAGCAAGTCCGGTCTCCCTCTCCACACGGGAGACCGGCGGCGAGGCAGCCAGGCTTTTCCCTTCTCTCGGGGCTCCCTCTCGGTCACAGGAGCCCCGCAACGGCCGCCATCTTCTCCTCGGGGCTTCCTCAGCTGAGAGGAGCCCCGCCAACGGCCGCCATCTCCCGCGCCTTCTTCAGCTTCCCCCCTCCCGCCGACTGCGGGGGCGGGACTTCCGGCCGGCCGCGACAGGATTGGCCGGCCGGTCAATCACTTCCGGGTCGCCGCGGGCAGCGTGGCGGCCCGATCCAGACAGGCAGGCGGGCGGCGATCAAAGGGAACAATAAAGCGAGGTGGGCTCTCGTACCTCAGCGCGTCCAGCGCTATCACCGAGCATAAAGCGCTCCTAAGCGCTAGAGAGTCCAGAAAAAGCGCTCTCAAGCGCTTGGGTGCAATGAAGCGCTCCTAAGCGCTAGAACACAGGCAGAGCACTCCCAGGCGCTCAGGAGGAAGCTCAGCGCCTCCAGGCGCTAGAAATACAGTTCCAGCGCTATCCACAGGGCAATGCAGCTCCTCCACGCTGCCAAAGCCCCAGAGCCTCCCAGGGGGGCAAAGCCAAGTCCCCCCATCAGCCCAGGCCGGGCAGAGGGGTCCCCCAGGAGTCCAGGAAAATCCATCAGGAGTCCAGGGGCTGGGCAGGACTCAGGGATTCCCCTGAACCCAAGCAGCAGCACGCCCCTGGCAGATTCAAGTCAGAAAACAAGAACAACTTGGAAGGGAACACAGCCCCTTCTTATACACAGAAAAGGCTTTGAAGTCTTTTGAAGTCTTTGTGTAAGCGAGCCCCTAAGCCCTGGGTGTATCTGGTTTCCTTCTCTTGTCAGCCTCAGGTCAGAGGTGACAGTGGGCCATCAGAAGGGAGAGCCAGCAGGGTGGGCCGACAGGCACAGCCTGGTTCCACCAGACGCTCTTTCCTCCCATCCCTGACAGCAGATGGGGGCCTTTCATCTACGGCTGACTCAGACCCCCTCCTCCAGGGCCCTGCAGACCCCGTCCTACTCACCAGACAGTCCATCTACCAGCAGGCCCAGGCATGCCTGGGCCAGGCCCATCAGCCAATCACGTGCCAGCAGACTCACTACACAATTATGCCAACTTCTAAAAGTAGCGCTTCTAGACTAGACACAGCCATGCCGCATACACCATTCTGCAGCATTCCTTCTCACGAGTTCACACATATCAAACTCGACCCTGCACTCCCCATGCATCAGGAATCTACCATGGGCATACATATTCCCCATTCATTCCTATGGGAGGGCAGGTCACTCACCATCCATACACAGAGAGCACACGCACTTTACACTGTACCACAGTGAAAAAGTGCGCAGAGGCCTAAAATCACCATCCCAGGTTCCAAAAACAGGCTAGGAAAAAGCAAAAAGTCACGGGGTGAACCTGCCCAAAGGACCGGGTCCAACACATCCCCCTTCCAGACAAAACGCAGGGTAGACCAATCACGACACTGATGGTCTTCAATGCTTTGGGCGACAAAACCACGGACACGGGCCTGCACGGCAGGGACACCGTCCAGTTTTTCGCCAATCGGAACCCACATAGATTTCCCTCAACAACAGCTCTCTGGCACAACTAGGATACCCCACTGGTACACACTAGTCATCCACAGCCAGGACTAGGCCCTTGGAAACTAGTTCACTTCTGAGGTACAAAGCACACAGCACAGTCCCTCTTCAAGCAGGTGGGGGGGACACAGCACACAGCAAATCCCCCTTTCCTCTACCTTAGTGGAAACAACAAACTGCAGGTGGGCCCCAGAACACACAGCAAGGGCAGCCCCCTCAGTCTCTTCAGCTGATCTACTTGGGTAGAGATTCCTCTTGACCTAGAAGTTTCCTAATCTCCCAACCTAGGATCTACACCCTCAAGTTGCACCGGGGTCAGAAGTACACCGTCCTTCTGCACCCCCTTCCAGTTCCATGATCACAGGCACAGTATGTCTCAGGCTAGACAGAGCACATGCCAGCGGCGTAGCAGCGACACACTCTCCTCCCACCGGGGTCAGAAGTAAGGACACCGTCCCTCTGCACCCCCCTCCAGAGTTATGCACCCTCCCACCTTGGAGCGGTACCCCTGGAAGCCAACAACCGGTCAGGACACTGACTACAGATGCCCTTCCCTCCAGGTCAGGCTGAACCTGAACCTGGCCTCCCCCCTCCTCGGGGAACGACCTCCAGAGGCCCCACAAATGGTCAAGCACTCTAGACGGACAAATGCCCAGCGAACCAGGACTTCTGCACCCTCCACTTAGGAGCGGTACTACCAACACCAGGACCGCCGGAGTTCTGATTACAGACACTCCCCGTCCTCTAGACACAGGAAGATCCTCCTCAAATGACTTATAAGTACAGCCTAGGCCCCTGACCTGGCGCTCCCTTAGGGAACCCTCCAGGCCCTGAGACAGGGTTTCGGGCCAACGTGGGACACACCGTCCCACACTCACTCCGCCTCCCCTGAGACAGTATGTGAGCCCCTACACCCCTACCATCCTAATGGGACTTAGCCGGGCTACACATGAACCTCTTCACCTACACAGGATCATCAGATACACAAGCCACTACTTTTAGAATCACTCCCTAATGTCTCTGTAAGACATCTAGCACACCGCCAGACATCCACCTTCTTGTCCAATGCCTCTGCAGGACGTCCTGCACACCACCAGAGGTACACCTCACGTGCAAGCTCCTTAAAAAAACCTCACACGAACTCCTCCAGTTCAAGACACCACTCATCCACACACTCCCCCTCCAGACTGGTGAGACAGTTCCTCACTGCCTCTGACTCTCAACCTGTCACTCTCTTACTGAGCACCAGGCACCATACTCTGGGAACTGGGAATGGGACTTCCCGCACTGGACACATGTAAGCTGCCACCACTGGATCCTACCATACTGGGGAATCCAGACACACACACTACACTCAGGGAATAACCACCCTCCTGAGCAAGCAATTTCTCCTCCACCCTCCCTCTCTTCCATCTACCCACACAGGGACAGGAACGGGAATGGGACACTGGACCCAGCAAGGGATTCCTAATCTATGGGAACCTCCCCTCTCTACTGGCGTCCCGCCCTGTCATTTTCTCTCATCTGCCACTAAACATAAAGCGCAGGAACACCATCTGAAAATGACACTCTTGAGGAAAAACAAAATCAAAAACAATAATCCCAAACATGTGACTATCTGAAAAAATGCAGCGTTTTGTAATGTAGCCAGTTGTCGCTATAGCACTGCGCAAACACACGTCCAAATCCCACCGCTGCCACCAATGTTAGAACCGGCTATTTCTGGTAGGCTAAGGCTGATGCCAAAGCCAGGCCGAAACCACCATTCTAGTCAGGGCAAGGAAGTCACACGCCAAGATAACCCCTACTCAAAGCATTTGCGTCAGCGCACAACAGCAACAACATACTAGGTACACCACAAAAGAGACTCCACACAAGGTTATATTAAAATAACTTTTGTATTGTCAAAGCATATCAGATAGAAATTACACATGTACATTGTGCCAACTGGCACGGCAATATTCACAAGGGATTATTTACAAGACAGGGCCACATGGGCCACTGTCTGAATCAACACTTTGCAGATATAGAAATACTTGTCAGTAAGTAGAATAAAAGTATATAAACTTCACTGTAACACAAAGTAACAGTTATAGATCACATCCAGTAACTACTGGGAACAGGTAAGTACCACCTACGCAACCCTAAACCCCTTAGGAGACTGTCGCGCCGGGGACCAGGACCTCACTAGGACCACCTGTACTAAAAAAACAACCACCTAAGTATCACACAGCATTTAGGGGTCTAAGCAAGAACACATTACCCATGATGCATAAATATACATTCAGAGGAGTAGTAAAGAAAAACACATAATGCATAAACCTACACATTCAGCGGTGTTAAGAATAAAGCACATGATGAAATAAAAATACATTCAGAGGTACCAGAATAATACAGTAGCGCAAACGTCACATGATGTCTAAAAACATTCAGAGGTGCAGGAATAAGACATGATGCAAGAAATCACATTCAGAGGTGCAAATAACCATACAATTGCGCAAGACCTACATAAGCCACCATCTGTGGCAGTCCCTAGGCCACCTGGCCTTGTTGGGGCTAGAATGCCCTGAGTCTCAATGTCAGGGGCCTAAACGATGCAGGGGCCCACTACTTGCTGGGCCCCTGGGAACACTCACAAGGGCCTAAACGCTGCAGCTGGCACTAAGTGCTGCGCAGCTGGGAAGGCCTGGCACCACGGTGCCCTCGCTGTCCCACACAGGGACTCTCTCCTGAAATTGCGCCTAAACGGTGCAGCTGCCCACTAATTGCTGGGCAGCTGGAGATTCAAAACTGCGCCGGGGCCCTCACTGGCCCTAGAACGAAACTGCACAAAAGGTTGGAGCCACACAGGCTCTGAACAAATATGCCCCCTGAGCCTAGCAGGCTCTTAGAACAACTGTGGGGGTCGTTGGAGCCACACAGGCTCTGGCATGACACATGCCCCAGTCATTGGAGCCACCCAGGCTCTTGAAAACACTGGTGTCCCCCCAAGAGCCTCACTGGGCTCTAATCACAATTAAGGGGTCGTTGGAGCCCTCCCCCGGGGGCTCGACATCAGGCACCTGGCCCCCGAGCCTCTCTGGGCTTTAGACTACGTTGGGGCGACCCGCTGCCAACCGGGGCCGCCCTGACTCTGTGCCCCGAAGCGGCACCAACACCCAGCAATGCGGGCCCTCAAGAGCCCCTCGCGGGCTCTGTAACCCCGGTGGGGCGACCCACTGCCATCCTGGGCCGCCCTTACTCGGTGCCTCGACCGACACCGCATGGAGCTTCCTCCCCCGCAGCCCTTCACTCACCGGCTCTGCTGCGGGGGGGCTCCATCGTCGCGCCGCTCTCTGCGGCATCCTCCCGGCGGCCGGCACCTCTCTCGGCTCCTAGCAAGTCCGGTCTCCCTCTCCACACGGGAGACCGGCGGCGAGGCAGCCAGGCTTTTCCCTTCTCTCGGGGCTCCCTCTCGGTCACAGGAGCCCCGCAACGGCCGCCATCTTCTCCTCGGGGCTTCCTCAGCTGAGAGGAGCCCCGCCAACGGCCGCCATCTCCCGCGCCTTCTTCAGCTTCCCCCCTCCCGCCGACTGCGGGGGCGGGACTTCCGGCCGGCCGCGACAGGATTGGCCGGCCGGTCAATCACTTCCGGGTCGCCGCGGGCAGCGTGGCGGCCCGATCCAGACAGGCAGGCGGGCGGCGATCAAAGGGAACAATAAAGCGAGGTGGGCTCTCGTACCTCAGCGCGTCCAGCGCTATCACCGAGCATAAAGCGCTCCTAAGCGCTAGAGAGTCCAGAAAAAGCGCTCTCAAGCGCTTGGGTGCAATGAAGCGCTCCTAAGCGCTAGAACACAGGCAGAGCGCTCCCAGGCGCTCAGGAGGAAGCTCAGCGCCTCCAGGCGCTAGAAATACAGTTCCAGCGCTATCCACAGGGCAATGCAGCTCCTCCACGCTGCCAAAGCCCCAGAGCCTCCCAGGGGGGCAAAGCCAAGTCCCCCCATCAGCCCAGGCTGGGCAGAGGGGTCCCCCAGGAGTCCAGGAAAAGCCATCAGGAGTCCAGGGGCTGGGCAGGACTCAGGGATTCCCCTGAACCCAAGCAGCAGCACGCCCCTGGCAGATTCAAGTCAGAAAACAAGAACAACTTGGAAGGGAACACAGCCCCTTCTTATACACAGAAAAGGCTTTGAAGTCTTTTGAAGTCTTTGTGTAAGCGAGCCCCTAAGCCCTGGGTGTATCTGGTTTCCTTCTCCTGTCAGCCTCAGGTCAGAGGTGACAGTGGGCCATCAGAAGGGAGAGCCAACAGGGTGGGCCGACAGGCACAGCCTGGTTCCATCAGACGCTCTTTCCTCCCATCCCTGACAGCAGATGGGGGCCTTTCATCTACGGCTGACTCAGACCCCCTCCTCCAGGGCCCTGCAGACCCGTCCTACTCACCAGACAGTCCATCTACCAGCAGGCCCAGGCATGCCTGGGCCAGGCCCATCAACCAATCACGTGCCAGCAGACTCACTACACAATTATGCCAACTTCTAAAAGTAGCGCTTCTAGACTAGACACAGCCATGCCGCATACACCATTCTGCAGCATTCCTTCTCACGAGTTCACACATATCAAACTCGACCCTGCACTCCCCATGCATCAGGAATCTACCATGGGCATACATATTCCCCATTCAATCCTATGGGAGGGCAGGTCACTCACCATCCATACACAGAGAGCACACGCACTTTACACTGTACCACAGTGAAAAAGTGCGCAGAGGCTAAAATCACCATCCCAGGTTCCAAAAACAGGCTAGGAAAAAGCAAAAAGTCACGGGGTGAACCTGCCCAAAGGACCGGGTCCAACAACTACCCACTGTATTTCTTCTGGTTTATGATCATTTTCGACATAGTGAGCTACTAGGGGGGCATTCAATTTTTTAGTTTGAATCGCTGATTTATGTTCAGTAACTCTAGTACATACTGAACGTGAAGATTCCCCGACATATCCTTTGTTACATGGACAGATTAGTAAATAGATAATGTTCGTAGTCTTACAGTTTGTCATGCATGACAAAGGAATAGAGATGTTATTAAACTTCAAGTCTTCAGTCTCAATTGCTTGTGGGCAAATTTTACATGTTCCACACTTGTGGTTTCCTATTACCGTAGCCCCGGTAATTATATTTCTTTGACTTTTGTCTTTCTTTATTGACATCCTTGATCTAACGACTATATCCTTTATATTTTTGTTTTTTTTATATGCAAAGAGAGGTTTTGGAATCATTTCATTGCTGGTTTTGTTAACATTTAGGATATGCCAGTTGGAATATAGGATTTGCCGAATCTGATTATTAAGCAGGGAATGTCTTGTTACAAACACCAAACTAGCATCTCGCTTATCGTTGGTGCCTGTAAGGAGATGCTGGCGGTCGTAATATCTTGCTCTTTTGTATGATTTGCGTATTAATCTGTGTGGGTAGCCACGTTCTTTAAATTTCTCCTTCATTACAGCAGCTTTCTCATCGTAGTCAATTAATCTAGTACAATTCCTCCTTCGTCTAAGAAACTGACTAAGGGGAATGCTATCTTTTTAGGTTTCGCCTGGCGTCCGCTGCGCAGCAGCGTTCGCGCAGGCGAAATCTGTTGATCTACATTATGTGCCAATGTCCCGCCTTGGTCTACCATTGGCTAGCTCCATAAATGGAGGCTAGCCATTGGCAGACATTGCTGTCCGTCACTCTTTGCCCGTCCGGACGCGAATCGGGGGTGTTCCCGTGCCTTTTTTTAAGTCCCACCCCCTTCTTTCGTCAGCCGCCCCTTCGCCCCTTTTTTCGTCACGGCATTTGTTTTTGTCGGCTTTTGTTTGCCGCCCCTTTTTTCGTCACCGCCCCTTCGCCCCTTTTTTCGTCACGGCATTTGTTTTTGTCGGCTTTTGTTTCCGCCCCTTCGCCCCTTTTTTCGTCACGGCATTTGTTTTTGTCGGCTTTTGTTTGCCGCCCCTTTTTTCGTCCGCCGCCAATGCTTGTAATGATGAAGTTCTCATCTGGCTTGAGTTCGCCTCTTCTACCATCGTCTCTGACTCCCTCCGTTGCCGAGAGCCACCCGGCTGATGCTTGTGTCACGCGTATGTCACCTCCTGTGCTCCGTCCACCCCCCCCTCCTTGTTGTTGCGCTTGAGCGTGATTACTCATCCACCTAGGGAGATCCCGTGCTGGTGATCGGTGTCCAGGGTAAATTCAGAGTTTTCCACCCCAGGGGCCCTTTTCTGTTCCTCCAATCACTACGCCTCCGCTTGGGGTCACTGTGTTGGTGGTAAGTAAGACGTACGTGACTTACATGCCCGGAGGTGTTGTGAGCTCGCACCTGCTTACTCTTCAGGTTTATTATTCTACGCTGCACACTAATTCTCGTGACTGCACCATCCCTGCTTTTCCCCAAAGCAATAGAATACGTAATGCTTAATATTAGAGAGTTGCCTCGTTGCTATGTGTTTGGTACATTGGATATGAAACGGAGTTTAATTTTTCTGTAAGGCAGATGTGGCTTTGCTTGCTGATACTGCTTTTCCCATGTTTGCTTGTCTAGTTTAGGGGCGGTGGTGTGATTATGCTGTATCCCACCTTCTTTTTGTTAGGCGCCACACTCATGAGTGCATTCCAAATGCGTGCTGTGGAGCTAGACATACTGTGGGTGCTGCTCACCATAGCTGCCTCTTAGCGCTATGGAGGGGCGCCCACGTGGATGTTTCGGAACTCCGAGAGAATAAGCCGGTGTCAGTCTGTGCCTGAGGATCTGCCCCACGCAGACACCCATCCTCATCTTCACCGGAGGTTTGCTCAGTGCAAGCGGGACCCCACCGCCCTCACCTTTTACCTTTCGTTGCAACTGTTTTTTTTTGTTTTTTTTTTTACTGTAGTCTTCTTACCGCTATAAATGAGATAATTACAATATGAGCACCTACTGCATGTTTAAGGAATCACAGTGATTAAATACTACAATGCAAGTATGATCGTTATACCAGTCTTACGGAAGGAGTATTTTAGCAGCCCTTTTGGCGGGAGTTCCCTTGCATGTTGCTGCACTTTCATTTAATTCTAAGTATGAAATGAACAGGCGATCAGTAATTCTTCTTGGGATTTAGAAGCTCGTGCACTGTACCCCCTGCACCGTGTTTCCGTTAGTTTTCCCTCGTGTCACGTTTTTTGTGTGCGCCTCAGACTGTCTTCTCCCTCCTCTGTCCTTAGTCTACTCTGTTCTTCACTGTCCTTCTCTCTCCTCTGTCCCTCACTGTCTCTCTTCTCCCTCATCTGTCCATCTCCCTTCTCTGTCGCTCACTGTCCTTCTCTGTCACTCACTGTCCTTGTTCTCCATCCTCTGTCCCTCACTGTCCTCCTCCTTCTCTGTCACTCACTGTCCTTCTTTTATCTCCTCTGTCGCTCACTGTCCCGCTCCTCTGTTTTTTTTTTTTTGTTTTTTTTTTAACATTTGTAGAGCGCAGCTGTCACCTGGCAGGTATCCTGGCGCTGAAGAAGCATACTCCTAGAGTTGAAAGCAGGGGAGTTGAAATAGGGGGGTAGCAGTGGAGGGGGAGTTAGGGGAAGAGCCATGTTTTTATCCGTCTCCTGAAAGGTAGGAGCTGTGTGATTTGGCGTATATCGGCGGGAAGACTGTTCCAGAGCTTAGCGGCAGCCACTCGAACGATCTTCCCCCGATTCTGGCCTTCTTAAATCTCGGTACTCTTACAAGACAGGCGGTCATGGATGGTAGAGTTCTAGTTGGGATATACCAGGAGAACATGTGTTGTAGGGGTCTTGGTCCTGATCCGTGTACTGCCTTGAAAACCAGGCAGAGGACTTTAAAAGCTATGCGTTGCTTCAGGGGGAGCCAGTGTAGCTCGGCTAACGCAGCAGTAGCCGAGGATCTCCTAGTCCATCCAAGGGCCAGTTTGGCTGCTGCCGACTGGACTCGTTGGAGTCTATCCAACAGTACCCTAGGAGATTCGAGCAGGAGGGCATTACAGTAGTCGATACGACTGAGAATAGTGCACCTGACTATCAAAGCTCGTGCCGGAGGTGGTAATAGTGGCAGAATTTTGCGTAATGATCGCATAAGGGCCGAGCAGGTGGCGACTGTTCTTGTTACCTGTGTTTCCATGCTGAGTTTGGTGTTTAGCATGACGCCCAGATTGCGGACACTGGCAACAGGTGGCGGATTATCCGGGTCTTCCGGGGGCCAGAACTCTACAGGCAGGAGGCGAGGTATTCGGCTCGCGGGACAGAACAGAACCTCGGTTTTGGAGGAATTAAATTGAAGGGAGTTGCGGTGTAACCAGCCTGCAGTATCTCTCAGGCAGTCGTGGAAGGCTTCTAAGGGGATGGAGTCTTCCCCCTCCCAAGAGAGAATGAGCTGCGTGTCGTCCGCGTAGTTTACTGTGGTCAAATTGTAGGATCTGATTAAATTGACCAGTGGCTTTAAATAAACATTGAAAAGGATGGGGCTGATGGAAGAACCCTGGGGTACACCGTGAGGGACTGGGGAGAAGGCGGATTGGTAGGGGGGAAGGGATACAGCTTGTTTCCTATCTCTGAGATAGGAGTGGAACCAAAGTAGGGCTGTGCCATTGACCCCAGCATCTCTCAGCCTCTCTAGCAGGATCACGTGGTTGACAGTATCGAATGCGGCAGACAGGTCCAATAGAATCAAGGCCACGGCTTGGCCCCTGTCTGCACGCACTCGAAGTTCTTCCATGGCAGTAAGCACTGCTGTTTCTGTGCCATGGGCTGGACGAAATCCAAATTGGAAGTCGTCCAGAACGTGATTCTGCTCCAGGTAAGTTGATAGACAGGTGCTGACCCATCGTTCCACCACTTTCACTGGAAAGGGCAGAAGAGATATGGGTCGAAAGTTGGAAAGGCAATCTGGATTCAAAGATGGTTTTTTTAGTAGCGGGGTGATGAGAGCTTGCTTCCAGGGGTTGGGGACAAGACCACAGCAGAGGGATTGATTACAAATCTTCCGGAGGGTGTGGAATAGCTCACTCCTGCATGCTTTCCATGTTTTCGGGGGCAGAGGGTCAAGAGGGGAACCAGAAGTGATGCCTAGTGCCAGTCTCTCAAAGTCTGCTTCGGAGATCTGAGGAAAGGCCAGAAGACTTTCCGTAGGAGAGCGTGCTGAACTAGGGGAGTGTGAGTGTCCCTCACTGTCCTTCACCCTCCTCTGTCCCTCCTCTGTCCCTCACTGTCCTTCACCCTCCTCTGTCCCTCACTGTCCTTCACCCTCCTCTGTCTCTCACTGACCTACTTCTCTCTCCTCTGCCCCTCACTGTCTTTGTTTTCCCTCCTCTGTCCCTCACTGTCCTTGTTCTCTGCCCCTCACTGTCCTTGTTTTACCTGTTGAAAAGAAACGGTGAAATGGCCACAGTTGCAACTCTAAGTGCCGCAAGAAGAGGGCTACCGTAGCTCGCTGTGCCGTAGGACTCGAGCTGCACCTAAATGCTGAAGCCCCACATGGTCAACGCTTTTGGGGTTGCTTGTGCTCTTACAGAGGGAAGGCAGACTGGCAGTTAAGGTGCGGGGCCAAAATGGATTTGCAGGTGGCTAGTTTTTGTAGTGGCACAGGGAGCAAACCAGCATTGGCAAAATCTGCTCTTGCTTTGCTAATGCTTTACGGATGGCAGTTGCTTTTATTATTGTCCGCATTTGCAAAGCCAGTATCGGCGACAGGCATTTTGAAGTTTTGCTGCTGCTCTTCATTTCACTTACATAAACAAATGTGGAGCTATCTCGGCGCCGCCTTTGTGCTTTAAGGATAACACTGGCCCAACGTTAACAAGGATGTAACACGTCCGGTGGCGCTTCCACGCACTCACATAAAAATGTCGCTCTGACGAGTGTTCACACTCCCAAGGAAACTATCTCCCTTCATTTTTTCCACAATCCAGTGAGTGCCCTTGATTTCAGTTCTACAAACGGCAGTCACTTTCACGATTCAGCCGCCCATGTGGTGTCATTGCAGCCGTGCTTAATTTTGGCATGAAGCAGAGGCAGCTGACAGCGTCAAGGCTTTGAGGCGCTGCACTCTTACACACACATTCACAAACGTGTTTTGGATGATGGCATAACAAAGCTGGCATGACATAATAGCCGGCTTCTGAAACCCTGACGCTGCAGAGGAGGTAATTGTTTTAAAATCTGCCTTACTGTAAAAATTGCAAAGTAAAACGTTTTTTTGGGATGCATTTATTTACTTTATTAGTAGCTGTAAAGTCATCCGCCCACAGTTTTTTGTATTCATTTGTTTTCTTAGCATTTGTGTCTTGCCACGCTTTAGTCTCACTGGTTTAAATCTAAAGTGTGGCATGCCGCGATAGCTGCAAAATTAAATAAAGAGAAAAGAAATCAGGCGCCGCCGCATTTCTTTTCCGTTTATTTACTTTTGTAGCAATCACGGCACGTTACCCTGAAGCTTTAAACATCTATAGCTAAAGCAGGCTGTGATGCGATTTCTACAAAAGTAAATAAATTGGAAAACCATGTGGAGGATGCCTTCCCTCTTTTTTTTTTTTTTTAGCAAATATTTAATTTTGTAGCAATTTTTTGCCAACAGATCACCTCACACACTTCATGTGTTAACATGCTGGCCGCACTGCTGTTATTATATTGTTTTTCAACAAAGAGCCAAATGAGCTTCATGTTTTAACATGGCAGCCGACAACCAACGGTGCACAGATGGTTGGCTCTACGCTCACCACAATCTCGTTATATGGTAGATAAGATGTCTATTGAAAGCAACTAAAAGTTGGCTATATGTGACCAGTTGAATCACAGTCTGTGAAGAAAGCTTGCACGGAAATAACACAGCTAAAATTGCTTTTTTAAACTGCATTCTATTCCTTGAATAGCAGCAAAAGCAAACCTGTCAGCACCCGGGAAAAGCTTTGAGTACGCACGGTCTGAGACTTAAGGTGTTTGTAAAACAACTCGCACAGTTTAGAAACTCATTTTCCTGCGTGGGACAAGAAACCAAGTTTTTTACCTTTCAATTTAATGGTGATACGGCGAGCTCAAGGTAAGTGTTTTTAAAATTTAAATGTTGCCTATCCCGTCGTCTGTTGAATTCCAACACCCCGACTTCACCCCACCCGTCTCACTGCCCTGATGCTCTTACCTCTGCAGACTGCCACTTTGCCTGTGTGTGTGTGCGCCTGTGTGTATGAGTCTGTACGTACGCTTGTGTATGCCTGTGTTTTTGTATGTGCTTGTATGTGTATCCGTGTGTGCTTGTGTGTGTCCGTGTCTGCTTGTGTGTGTGCTCCTCTGTGTTTTTGTATGTGCTTGTATGTGCTTGTATGTGTATCCGTGTGTGCTTGTGTGTGTCCCTGTGTCTGCTTGTGTGTGTGCTCCTCTGTGTTTGTGTATGTGCTTGTATGTGTATCCGTGTGTGCTTGTGTGTGTCCCTGTGTCTGGTTGTGTGTGTGCTCCTCTGTGTATGTGTGGGTGTGCTTGTGTTTGTGCCTGTGTGTGTCTGTTCCACATCATTGACTCCATCCAAGAGTTCTATGCCATACCACTCTACACAGTCACGTGTGTGTGTCTGGCTGTGTGTGTGTCTGGCTCTGTGTGTGTGTGTCTGGCTCTGTGTGTGTGTGTGTGTGTGTGTGTGTCTGGCTCTGTGTGTGTGTGTGTCTGGCTCTGTGTGTGTGTGTCTGGCTCTGTGTGTGTTTCTGGGTCTGTGTGTGTGTGTCTGGCTGTGTGTGTGTGTCTGGCTGTGTGTGTGTGTCTGGCTCTGTGTGTGTGTCTGGCTCTGTGTGTGTGTCTGGCTGTGTGTGTGTGTCTGGCTCTGTGTGTGTGTCTGGCTCTGTGTGTGTGTCTGGCTCTGTGTGTGTCTGGCTGTGTGTGTCTGGCTCTGTGTGTGTGTGTCTGGCTCTGTGTGTGTGTCTGGCTCTGTGTGTGTGTGTGTCTGGCTCTGTGTGTGTGTGTCTGGCTGTGTGTGTGTGTGTTGTTGCTCTGTGTGTGTGTGGCTCTGTGTGTGTGTGTGGCTCTGTGTGTGTGTGTGGCTGTGTGTGTGTGTGTAGGGGTGCAAATGCAATAGGTCTCGCATTTGTGAGAGATTAAGCTATTGGCATTGTAAATGACAATACCATTTATTTAACTGTTTTCAAAACCAATACATAAATGTTGTCATTTACAATGCCAATAGCTCTAACTTTTGCAAAGGCGAGACCGGTGCATTGTAAATGCTTGTTGTGATGTGGGATGAAAGCTGCTGTAATGAAGGAGTGCGTTTCGGGCAGTGGGTTTAACAAAGAGATCCATTATTAGTTGTCCTTCATAATGTTTAATCTTTAAGTCCAAGAATTCTATTTCTGGGTTGCATACTTTTTCAGAAAATCTTAAATTAGGGTCGCAGGCATTAAGCCATGATATGAATTCTTGTAAAACATCTTCATTATCATCCCAAATGAAAATGATATCATCGATATACCTTGACCAGTAAAATATCAATTCAAAAAATGGTTCAGACTATATAATGGCTACATTAAAATCATACGGGTTCAACGATGAAGAGTTTGCTTCTATGGTGGGATCATCCGTGAGTTTTGACATTAGAAACACATCTAATGATGAGCAATGTGGAGACCTAATAAAATTATTGGCCTTAAAAAAGAAAAGTAAACGAATTGAACTCCACGGCAGATTCATACTAGATTATCTTAAAGCCAGAGTCATCCCGCAGGGTCTCCAGATCAAAAATATCCCATGTCTATTTGTCCATCTAAAGCATTTTCTAGAACGCTGGTCCCTTATTTCGAATAGATGCTCGAGGGACCACATGATGCTTATAGTAGAAACTGTGAAAGAAGTCCTAGAACAACTAGCGAAAGAAATGACAGAACTTGAGGATAAGATCAAAAATTCTACAGTAATACTAGACATTAAAAAAAAGCTAGAAGACAGAGATGGATCTCAACTCATATGGTGATTATCTATTTAAACGAAAAATGGATAAATTACAAAAAGACTTACGCTTCTTTAGTAGGGAAAAGGTGTATCCATATTTGGCTGTTAATTTTTATGATGAAAAACTTTTGGATGAAATTGGATATTAATGGACAAATGGATTATACAAGTTGGATCTAGCATCCTTGAACTGCAGTGCATCTGGGTGTGGAGCGCGATGTTCACGCTCCCCACATGTTCATATAAATTATGGTGCATTAGGGCAATGCGTAACCCAGTCTGCACGCATCTGACACAGTCTGCAAAATGATGGATTATAATGTAAGATGATGGTGTGCACACCCCCTCATTCATTGTTTAAATTTACTGCCCCCCGTGGTGTTGCACCCGTTGATAAATGAGTTTTGAAACAATGTTACATACCACTTCACAGCGAGTTCAAAATAACGAGTGACTAAGGAGGCAACGCGAAAACGAAATACACACTCGAGTCATGGTTGTATAAACTAGAAGCTGAAGCTAGCTCACACAAAAAACTGATCTGTTTTTATATCGCTTGCACATTTTTACTTGAATTGCATTATGGTAAAAATAGTCTTTGGGGATTACAATGTGGTAATGGTAGTCTAGTTAGCGCACACATGTGAGGGGGTGGAGTCCAATGAGTTTTAAAATTGGGCGGAGAACGCGGGAACATCGTAACGGATAAATCATTAGTCTCAAGACGAGTTCGGGGCTACGGAGAGAAGAAACGTTTAAGCAGGTATGCGTGATGGCTGAATAAAGCTTGTTTATTTAATAGAACTTGGCACGGGAAGACCATTCGAAATTAAAATGTTGCTTCAGAATAAACCTTTGGTAATTGTTAAGAAATCAGACTGAACAAGGGAGGTAGCACAAGCGGAAAGCTGGTAAGCGCGAGCGAGTCAGGCAAAGGACTAGTGTTCTAAGCAGATTTATATAATCTAGGGAGGAAATATGCACGGGTGTTAAGTTTTAGTAGAATTTAGTTTGTATTGTTGGTTTGTATTTAATAATTGAAAACGACCTGTAAAAGAAAAGTAAATGTATTTGTGGAACTAATTCACGTAGTGTGGGTGCAGAAAATGTATAATGTGCACAGTTTGTGTAAAGTGATTACTAATGGAATGTTTATATTCATTGATTCGCAGTTACCCCTGACGAAGGGCAATTGATATGCCCGAAATGCATTGGGTCATGAATAAAGAAAAAACTGCTTTGAACTACTTTTTGCGTTGGGTCCGTATGTACGAAGAGGCTTGGATGGGCACGAGTGGATACGCTAATGTTTCCCAAAATGCAATATGTTGAATATGTGGATCACATTGTTGAAGAGGAGTAAAAGATGAAAAACTTTTGGATGAAATTGGATATTAATGGACAAATGGATTATACAAGTTGGATCTAGCATCCTTGAACTGCAGTGCATCTGGGTGTGGAGCACGATGTTCACGCTCCCCACATGTTCATATAAATTATGGTGCATTAGGGCAATGCGTAACCCAGTCTGCACGCATCTGACACAGTCTGCAAAATGATGGATTATAATGTAAGATGATGGTGTGCACACCCCCTCATTCATTGTTAATTTTTATGGCCAAACGGACGAAAATGATCAGGATTATATGACATACCCTGAATCTAGATCAAATTTTTTTCTACCTTTTCCAATTCGTCAGACTCAGGTAGCAATTCCAGTATGTCGCCATATCATCCTAGAGGAAATTGTTTCAGATCCAATCAAGGCTATAGACCTTTTTTAGGGAGGCGCCAACAGAGAGGCAATTGGAGAACGAATTATCGATCTCAATATTGGCCTCAACAGCAATTTCAACAAAACCAACAGTATCAACCTCAAGGGCAATATCCACAAAATCAATCATATCAGCCTCAGGGTCAATATCAACCCCACTACCAGGACCATCCACAGAGTGCGGACAGGTATCTGGAAACAAGAAATGCGAGGTACTGGAGGCAGTAAAAACAATACCTATTTTCAATCTGAGTAGCCATGAAACTAATCCTGCTACTTTTGCTGTGTTATCCAAGGGACTCTCATTTGTTCCCCATTCTGGGTTGAACAAGTTTGAGTTATTTAATGACATGATGAGTTTTTTTTCGAAAGATACGATTAAAAAGCTTCTTTTCAAACAGGGAGTGTGATACTCGTGAACAAAATAAATCGGGTCTGGCACCGAAATCGGTTTTTACACCAACTCTTAATCAGATAGATCCTGAAATAGGAATCTTTGAAAAAATTGTTACTTCCAAACTACAAAACATCACTAAACACATACCACATACCCCCTATAACATCTTCATTGATGAACATAAAGCTCTACTTGAACTTAAGGAATCCGCTCACATAACTGTAAAAAGCTGTGATAAGGGGGGTGGAATTGCTATTTTAGATACAAACAACTACATCGAAAAAATGGAACTTATGCTCAGTGACACCAATTTTTATGTTAAAATCTTGAGGGACCCTACAACTACAACTAAAAACAAAATCACCAAACTAATAACAAAAGCTTTAAACAATGGTGATATCTGTCAAAAAGAGTACGAGTACATGAATATAGATAATCCAAAAATGGCCAGTATATATGGTATCCCAAAAGTACATAAGAACGAGCAGGACCCGCAATTCCGTCCAATTGTCACCAACATAGGAAGTGTGACCGAGCCTATTTCGAAATATCTAGACGCAATTTTGCGTCCACATGTTGGAAAAATACTGGGATACATTCAGGACACTAGACGTGATTACCCAATTTGAAGGCACAAAGTTTAATGCCCATAGACAATGGATGGTGACATTGGACGTAGAGAGTTTGTACTCTAATATTCCGTGTAAGGGTGCCATAGAAGCCACCAAATGGTTCATAGAGTCTTTCAATATCGACTGTAACATGCCTTTTATCTTGGACTGCCTCAACATTATTCTGGAAAACAACATATTCGAATTTGCAGGGAATCTCTATAAACAAACTAAAGGAGTTAGTATGGGCGCTTCTTGCGCACCAACAATTGCAAATATCTATGTGGCACATTTTGAGGAAAAATACATTTTTAACGAAGTGGCACCATTTTTTGAATCGATATTTTACTGGTCAAGGTATATCGATGATATCATTTTCATTTGGGATGATAATGAAGATGTTTTACAAGAATTCATATCATGGCTTAATGCCTGCGACCCTAATTTAAGATTTTCTGAAAAAGTAAGCAACTCAGAAATAGAATTCTTGGACTTAAAGATTAAACATTATGAAGGACAACTAATAATGGATCTCTTTGTTAAACCCACTGCCCGAAACACACTCCTTCATTACAGCAGCTTTCATCCCACATCACAAAAAGATAGCATTCCCTTTAGTCAGTTTCTTAGACTAAGGAAGAATTGTACTAGATGAATTGACTACGATGAGAAAGCTGCTGTAATGAAGGAGAAATTTAAAGAACGTGGCTACCCACACAGATTAATACGCGAATCATACAAAGGAGCAAGATATTACGACCGCCAGCATCTCCTTACAGGCACCAACGATAAGCGAGATGCTAGTTTGGTGTTTGTAACAAGACATTCCCTGCTTAATAATCCGATTCGTCAAATCCTATATTCCAACTGGCATATCCTAAATGTTAACAAAACCAGCAATGAAATGATTCCAAAACCTCTCTTTGCATATAAAAAAAACAAAAATATAAAGGATATAGTCGTTAGATCAAGGATGTCAATAAAGAAAGACAAAAGTCAAAGAAATATAATTACCGGGGCTCCGGTAATAGGAAACCACAAGTGTGGAACATGTAAAATTTGCCCACAAGCAATTGAGACTGAAGACTTGAAGTTTAATAACATCTCTATTCCTTTGTCATGCATGACAAACTGTAAGACTACGAACATTATCTATTTACTAATCTGTCCATGTAACAAAGGATATGTCGGGGAATCTTCACGTTCAGTATGTACTAGAGTTACTGAACATAAATCAGCGATTCGAACTAAAAAAATGAATGCCCCCCTAGTAGCTCACTATGTCGAAAATGACCATAAACCAGAAGAAATACAGTGGGTAGTGTTGGAAAAAATTGTGGCGAAACCCGGCATTAATGTAGATAAAATTCGCCGAAAACGCGAAGTATATTGGATATTTACTTTGGACACAGTAAGATCAGGTTTAAATTCTGAAATCCCTTGGCAACAAGCCATCATATGAGGGTTTTTCTTGTTTGCATCTGAGGTACAGAAATGTTTCTTGAGAGAATCATTCTATGGAATGAATAAAGTATATTTACGATCAATATGAAAGGAAATAAGGATTCATTGACCACTTTCAATTTATAAACAATTTCACAATATAATCCTAATGAATGACACATCGTTATTAGAATAAAAAGACATAAAATTATGGACACGTCGTAACTCGTGGATGGACACTGACACAATGTAGTTATAAAAGACGAGATCAATTAATAAGTTGTAAGCATATTTATTAAAAACAGGAATGTCACAACAAGTATAGTATAACAGTGAATGTTGTATAATTATACCCGATTGAAAAATACCTTAGCTAATTCTGAAGAAACACCTTAATTACGGAAGTCTATCTTCCATTGCGCTTAGAGTATGAAAGACGTAAATAAGAACTACAAATTAGTCCGTCGTTTATATCTCTAAAGTATCTACGGGTACTGAGACGAATACTTCCGTCCACAGAGACATACGTCATAGAAATGCGCTATATGGATGTGGACCAGCTGAAAACTATCAGCGGTGACTTATCAAGGTACGTTGACCTATAAATATCGGGCTTTCAAACATACTGTTTGACCGACATACCTGGAGGTGAAGACAAGCAGACTCCATATTAAAAAGAGTCACATCAGAATGAAGGTACGTCTTTAGGCTAATGATAAAAACAATATATGGATATAACTATAGTGTAGACGCAAGGATGAATAGTATCAACGTTCTCTTTGCACCAACTTTATATTCTAGATTATCCATCCCGCAAGACCGTCGAAATAGAAAACTGCTCTACAGGATATCTGTAAGGTAACATCTGTTAAAGTGCTTGTGATATACGACAATGAAATAACCCCTAATTAATATCGGTATATAACTCTAAATCACTGTCTGGTATCCCTCTAGTGTAAAAAAGAAACAGACGGCTCTACCTGGTGGTTCCATTAGAAAATAATAAGAAAAGGAGAACAGTGATCGAATAAATGAACTTGTTTGATGAAAACATAATTAAGGTATGAGTAAAATGAACTTCCTGGACCCTACTGGGTGTCAAACTCGACAATTTAGGGCTTAGTGAAAACTAGTTCAGTCCCATTTTTATCTAGCGCTGCTCGTTGGCCTCTTACTCATTATCATATACACAAAACGTTATTTACTGTGTAAATAAGAAAGTATCATATATAAAAAAACTACACATTTGATTAAAAAAGATGGAAACACTTTAGTGTATAAAGGCTAACCATCTTGTTTCTAACCTTAGGCCACCATACAGCAATACAACTAGGAAGAATCCTCAATTAATGCATATAGACGTATAATCAAACCTCTGTACTACACGAGAAATCTCCAACAACAGGGAGCATCGAAAGAAAGTTATCAGGTATAACTATATGAAAGGCTGTTAGCTCCCACAGTACCGCTAAACAAATCCTCTTGGTGTATAAATAAGATCGTGTGTTCTTTTTTGCAGTTCCTTTTTGCAGTTTTTAACAAAGTCGTCGCCATTTGAGATAATCGACTCCCTTAGGGAATACAAATACTAAGTGGATCACAAGACTTATTGGATGTGAGTAAATAGCTGGCTTCTATTAACCTAGCAAAGTCGATAAACATAAATTTAAATACCACCTTTATCTTATCTATATCTCTTTGTTTTGCCTGTCTCGTTTCTCATCTTTTTCTTTAAATCGAATATGCAGAAAGTAGGTCTTTAAATGGAGAAATGTAATATAACTAGATATAAAGGATGTAAAGGAAATAAATTCTTGAGGCAGAATGTTCTAATGAGACATACAATAATAAATGGCTCTGATAATGAAATGTATGAAAAAACAAGTTAGATATGAAATTAAAATGATTCAAATAACAGGCAACGTAGTACAAGATATTGTAATTGTATAGATTGATAGGAGATGCCCGTTGGGTTGCAGCGCGCTTTATAAATGATATAAATAAATAAGATCATTGCTGCTATATATATATATATATATGTATTCTGAAATGTAAAGTCACTGACCCTATAGCTACTGTACAGATAGCAAAATACATCATTGATTGGCATCATACTTATATGTATTTTTTATATATATATTTTTTTTTGTTTAGGTTTGTGTTACACATCACTATGTTTGTAACTTACGAATGACGGTCACCTGACGAAGGCCCTCTGGCCGAAACGCGCGTAGTTCCATTCCACCGCATTGCCTTCATCTAAATTTCCATCGACTGATTATATCGTATAGCACTTTAATGTATTGTTTTGTTTTTTTGTTTGCACTGTTAAATTTAGAATATGTCTAATATATGTAATTGAATGTTAACGTATATGAACTATATATGCTTTTCAATGAAAAAATGAGATAAAAAGAATCAATAATATAAAAAGAAGAAAGACAAAAACAGAAATAAAATGGCTAAATAATTTTGATATATCACTGTCTCAGAATAAGTTCTTTTTTGATGCTGTACAGTACTCAGAAAGAGATATATGTTTAAGGGCAGTATATTTACATTGAGTTTGCTAAACATTTCCTTTCTCTAAAATTGTTTATGCATTCCCTACGAATAGCAAACGTAATATATTGTAGGGGTCCCCAGTTTTCCATTCAATATTTTCCCTGTGAAATATCCACTCCTGGGCACCCCCAAGGTGAAGCCAGGCATCCCAGCGCTGCTGGGGCCGTTGTGGAGATTAAGCAAGCTGTTGCCCAGAGTCGCAGAGTGGGACCCATGATTAGAATAGGCACCGAGGCGAGAATGATCAGGTCTGAGGAAATTGAGACTAAGACCTGCCGAGGCGGGTATTGAACCCTGGTCCCGGACCAGACTTCTGTATCAGGGTCTGCCGCTCTAACCATTGAGCCACACTTCTCACACTCTCCTACCGGGCCCAAGCACCCAGCCACCTTTATATGTCATCATGCAGTGAGTAGTGCCATTGGGCTGGTCAGTCCGGGCTAAAACACACTTTTTTCTGTGAGGGAAAGTCCTGGTATCTTCGGAGAACCACAAATATCCTACCACCCAGCGTTCCCATTCGTCTCCCAATAACATTGGGACCTCACTTGTGTGAGTGGGTCTAGAGACCACAACACAAGAGGCCCTAAAACGCTACGTGGAGAGATCAGCAATAGGGTAGCTATGGTGTCGGAGGGATTACTCGGTCGCCACTCATGAAAACCTACCAGTGACTGATATTTTTTAACACTAGAGGATTTCAGGGTGATGTGCCTTGCGTGGATCACACAAAGGTTTCTTACAATGCCATGCAAACCTCAAATCTTTTCCAAATTCTGCTCCATTTTCTAGGAAACAGCCTGTAGTGTCTGCACTTCATACTTCCCCATAGTCTCCTGCCTAGAGGAAGAAGTGTAGTGCCTGCACTTCATACTTCCTTCCCCATAGTCTCCTGCCTAGCGGAAGAAGTGTAGTGCCTGCACTTCATACTTCCTTCCCCATAGTCTCCTGCCTAGCGGAAGAAGTGTAGTGCCTGCACTTCATACTTCCTTCCCCATAGTCTCCTGCCTAGCGGAAGAAGTGTAGTGTCTGCACTTCATACTTCCCCATAGTCTCCTGCCTAGAGGAAGAAGTGTAGTGCCTGCACTTCATACTTCCTTCCCCATAGTCTCCTGCCTAGCGGAAGAAGTGTAGTGCCTGCACTTCATACTTCCTTCCCCATAGTCTCCTGCCTAGCGGAAGAAGTGTAGTGCCTGCACTTCATACTTCCTTCCCCATAGTCTCCTGCCTAGCGGAAGAAGTGTAGTGCCTGCACTTCATACTTCCTTCCCCATAGTCTCCTGCCTAGCCCTGTAGAATGGTGTCATTCTTATGATGTAGTAGCATGCTGCATAGCTCTTGGTTTTCAGTTGAGAGTTAGGGCTGAGCTGTCACCACCCTGCTCCTGGTGGGGTTTTATATTTCCTATACTTTACTTAATGAATCTACATTTATCCTTGTACCATCTTACTTTAAATAAATATACTTCATCAACTTCCTGGATCCTGATCACCCTTCACTACAGAGCCTTTATCAAGAAGTTTTTTGCAACAAGCTACAATTACCTCAAATTTGTTTACATTGTTTTTACTGTTTCTATGCAAGTCATAACGACAGTTTTCACTATGCAAATCCAGCAACTGCCAAACGGTGTGCATCTCCCTGAATCTAAGCTCCTATTTGTGTCTTTTGTGTATGGAGGCCACATTTTAGAAGTGGATTTATTTTTTGTTTTGGCTCTTCTGCTCGAAAATGTATTTTTATGCACTTAAACCTCTTTGACAATCAACATTATTTAAACATGCATGTGAAATGCGGAAATGTCAGCGCGTGATATACAAATCAGGTGTTTTTTTGGATGAGCTAAGCAGCATCTGAGGACTTCAGATTTTATTAGATAGAAGTTGAGTATTTGGTAAGTATATTGGGGCAGATTTACAAGGAAGTGACGCATCTGTACACCTGCCCCACCATGCAAAACACTTTTATCACCATGGATGCGCCGTATTTACAATACCGCGCACCATGGTCCAAGGATTGACAGATGTGTCAGAAATTCTGACTCATCTGTTGACGAGAAAAGTCACGCATTGCTGGAGTTGTGTCGCAAGCACAACGCAATTCCAATAATGTGTGATGCGTCCTATTCCCAATACACTGCGTGAAAACCCTACGCCTGCTTGAAGCAGGCGTAAGGTTTTGACGCAGTGGCGTCCTAAAAGTCACGCTGTGAAATCTTGCAGATTTCACTGTGTCACTTCTACGAGGCTTTCCTGCGTGGGGACGCCTACCCTGCATTCATTATACCCGACGCAGGTATAATGCCATGCAGGGCTTTACAACGTGACGCATCTCTCTAGATGTGTCACGTTGTAAATGGGCCGCAACTTTTACGCCTCCGCTGCGTCACAAAAGTGACACAACGGAGGCGCAAAAGTGACGCAAGGGGCTTGTAAATCTGCCCTTTTGTGCTTAGTATATTTATTAACTAAATTGGTTAATAGGCATTTAACCCTTTCGCTGCGGCGGCAATTCTGCCGCAGCGCTAAGGGGCGGCGCTCCAACGCTTGTGACGGAACCGCTCCGTCACGCCCCTCGGGTAGGCTGTGCTTGTGACGGAGCGGTTCCGTCACAGCCCCGCCCGCTCCATAGTATGCGGCGAGCGGGCAGTGACGGAACAACTCCGTCACCAGCACAGCCCACCCGAGGGGCGTGACGGAGCGGTTCCGTCACAAGCGTGGGAGGGGTTAAGTTGGTGTTCGTATCATTACTTATGTTCATCAGTAGGTGGCAGTGTTACTTCCTATAAAATTGAGCGCTAAAAGCATAATCTTTACTTTTTATTTACAGCGTTTTAAAAATGTTGAGGTCCAATCAACATTGCAAGTTTGAATAACGTATAAAATTAATATTATTAAAGATCCAAAGTAACGGTATGCATGATGAACGTGTGTGCTAGTCGTTTGCATTGTGTTTTTCTAATGTAAGCTAATGTAGAAGTGTGGTACTCGTACGCGTGGTAAAAACTGCGATGTAAAGACATGTGTGGTAAAACTATGCATGGTAATGTCACACACCCCAAAAGGCATAAGTATTCTTATAAATCATGGGTGGGTGTGTGCATGTGTGAGCAATGCCACTGAGATGTCAAAGTGGAAAAGCAAAAAAAAAAAGCACTTAGCTTTTCGATGCTGTAATCCGATTAACTCCTCTAAAGATCTTCAAAGACACTAAGGAGCCTATCATCAAGAGGGGGCAATAATTATCGCTAAGTGCACTTAGCGCTAGGATAATTATCGGTGGCCAACTCTGAATTTCATCGCGGAGAGAGCGTGCTATCAGCAACGCTTATCTCCACAGTGATAAAATTCAGAGTGCAAGCTGCCAACTGTGCGATTATAGCTGGAAATCCAGTGATAATCGCACAACTTTTGGCAATAGCTTGTTGATAGGGCTACCCATAATATCCACATTCCATAGGATATCATGGCTAAGTCAGTTTCAATGCAGCCGTAAGGGAAGTAGCGCTAACAGAGGTTATCGCTACTTTTCCTGTCACTATGCTGCTTTGCGTGAGGCTTGATAATAGGAGAAATGTCGCTTAGCGACAATTCTCCTGTTATTTTGGGTAGGAACGCCCACTTTGCATCTCATTAGAGATGCAAAGCTAGGCGTCAAGGGAAAGTGCGAAGAAGCATGGATTCATGCGTTAGCGTGTCCTTGCTAATACGGCGTTAAAAATATCTCGCTTTTCGTCCGAAAACAGACGCTAAAGCGGCAATAATTTTAACTCCGCCCCTTGCTGATATGCCCCTAAAAGAGACCAAAAAATCAAAGTGTTATGTCAGCTTACCACATGCTCAATCCCACAGCATACTTCATGAAACGAGGGGCGAGTCCACTCCTGCCACTGCACCCGCATGAATTGGAGCCAATTTTAGGTGGGGTAAAACTAAACCAGAGGCGTATCAGAGTCAGACTGGAACAAAAAGTGGGCCCGGGCACCACAGTAAAACTGTTCCCCATTATAAAAACAGATGGCTAAGAAAACGAGTTACTTACCTGTAACTACGGTTATCCAGTATTGGTATCTTTCATAGATTCACATGCCTGAATCATTCCCCGTCGTCGAGGCGGGAGTCCCACGGTAAATAAAATATATAATAGTAGTGCCTAAAATTTCTTGTAGTAGGCTGGAAAAGCCTAAAGGCCTAACTAGGCCTCAAAACTTAGCAGCCTATCTACATCATTATGTAAAAAGACCTGAAATAGTAGCCTCAGCCAATCAGCTGTCCTCACCCTCTAGAACCTTCCCAGCTCAGGCAGTTCTCCTCAGATTTTCCCAGCACAAGTGAGAATTAGTATCCATAGACAGAACTGCCCTACCGGGGAGGAGGGTGGGTGCATGTGAATCTATGAAAGATACCAATACTGGATAACCGTAGTTACAGGTAAGTAACTCGTTTTCTTATCCAGTATTAGGGTATCTTTCATAGATTCACATGCCTGAATCAGAATAGCAAGCAGTAACATCATGCCTGTCGATAGAGGAAGGTGGGAGACAAAGAAACCATAAATCAATCCCCACACAACCAGGAAGGTAATAGAGTACAAAACTTGTTAATATAACATATGCATCAAAACCTTCAAATATAACAGATAGGACAGCATTATAAATATGTAAATTTTAAAGCAGTATAAGAAAAAATATATAAGCTTTCCAACCTTAGTGAAGAAGATGCTGCAGCACTGCATCACCAACAGCTGTGTCATCTTGAACTGCCGACTGCAGACAGTAATGTTCGGTAAAAGTGTGCACACTTTTCCAAGTAGCAGCTCGGCAAATGTTCTCCAGCGTCACTCCAGCGAAAAGGGCCGTAGATGTCGACACTGTTCTTGTGGAATGAGCTTTGACCTTCCTTGATAAAGGTCTATTGGCCTTGTCATGACAGAAGGTAATTGTAGAAGACAACCACCTGGCGATAGTTGCTTTTGTGACAGCTTGACCGAAGGTGGGTCTTCCATAGGCAACAAACAGTTGTGTAGATTTACGGATGTCTTTTGTTTTCTGCAGATAGAATTTCAGACACCTTTTCACATCCAGAGAATGTAAAACCCTTTCTGCAGGAGTTTTTGGATCCGGGAAAAAGGTTCTGAGTTTGACCGGTTGATTAATGTGGAACTGAGTTGGTACTTTAGGAATGAATTTAGGATTGGTCCTAAGTGTAACAAAGTCCTTAGAGAATTGCAGAAAAGGGTGAGTAATAGTGAATGCTTGTATTTCACTAACTCTGCGAGCAGAAGTAAGAGCCAACAAGATTGCAACTTTCCAAGTCAAAAACTTCAGTTCTGCTTTATGGATTGGTTCAAAAGGCCTTTTGAGAAGTTGGGAAAGAACTATATTAAGATCCCATTCCGGAGGAGGAGGACGAACTGGAGGGAAAGCTCGGAATAGTCCTTTAAGGAATTGTTTGATCAAGGAGGATGAACATAGGGATGGTTTGTTGGAATTCTTCCTGAATCTGGATATTGCTGCCAGATGTACCTTAATGGAAGAAAAGGCTAGACCTGATTTAGCCAAAGAAAGCAGGTATGGAAGGATGGCTTCAGGAGGAGCCTGAAGTGGATGAACTTCATTATCTCCACACCATGAACAGAACCTCTTCCACTTGAAACGATATGTTTTGATGGTACTTTGCGCACGTGCTTGCGACAATATCTCCCTGCAGTCCGAGGAGATGTTTAGGTCTTTAAACTCTAGGAAGTCAGGAGCCAAGCGTGCAAGTGCAGCGATTGAGGATCTGGATGATGGATTTGACCTCCCTCTCTTGTCAGCATCGACACTGTCGGTTTGAGCCGAAACGGAGGCTGTTGAGACAGCAGGAGAAGCTCCTGAAACCAATATTGTCTTGGCCAACGTGGAGCAATGAGGATGAGAGTGCAGTGTTCCCTCTTCATCTTTTGCAGGACCTTCGGAATGAGCGGAATCGGAGGATAAGCGTACGCAAACATTCCGGTCCATCTCATGAGGAGGGCGTTTCCTCTTGAGCCCCTTCCTGGGAACCTGCTGGCATAAAACAGGCACTTGCTGTTTTGCTGCGTGGCAAACAAATCCAGCGTTGGTCTCCCCCAAAGCTGAAAAATTGTCTCTACTTGATGGTGTTCGAGTTCCCATTCGTGACAGCCCACAAATGTTCTGCTGAGACTGTCTGCTAGAGAGTTGCGAACTCCTTGTACATGCTCTGCTTTGAGGGATATGCCGTGACTTAAGGCCCATTCCCACATCTCCTGAGCTTGCAGTGACAGGGGAAGAGATTTCGTTCCTCCCTGTTTGTTTATGTAGAACATGCTGGTGGTATTGTCCGTACGCACCAGCACGGACGAATTCACGATCCTTGGTAGAAAAGCTTGTAGGGAAAGAAAAATGGCCCTGAGTTCCAAGATGTTGATGTGCATCTGTTGGTACTGATGAGACCATCTGCCCTGGATCTGAAGGTCCTGAAGGTGACCTCCCCAACCTTCCATGGACGCATCCGTAGTCAGGATGAACTCCGGAATCTCTTGGAGGAAGGTGAGGCCCGGCGACAAGTTGTGCGCCTTTGACCACCAGAGAAGAGCCTGTTTCATTTTGACAGTGACTTTGATGCGGTCGTCGAATGATCCCTCGACCTGCTTCCACTGACGAAGTAACTCCTCTTGCAACGGTCTCATTCTGAGTCTTGCCATAGGAATGAGGTTGATCGCAGATGAACACATTCCCAGAAGGGAAGCATATATCCGAACTGAAAGCGATTTTTTTGCGGAGATCTGTTTTGCTAGTCTGACGAGCTTGTTTTGTCGCTCCTGTGTCAGGTATGCCTTGCACTGGCATGTGTCCAAGCCTGCTCCCAGAAAAGTCAATCGTTGACGAGGTTGGAGCTGAGATTTCTGTGAATTGAGGGTCAGCCCTAGATTCGAGAATAGTGAAAGTGTCCTGCTGACCGCCTCCATTGTCGAGTTTCTGGTTGGACCCTTTAACAGCCAGTCGTCGAGGTATGGGAACACCTGGAGTCCCAGGGACCTCAACATTGCAGCCACTGGAGCCAGGCATTTTGTGAAGATTCTGGGGGCCGATTTGAGGCCGAACGGGAGGACTTTGAATTGGAAATGGATGCCGGCCACTTGAAACCTTAGGAATTTACGGTGGTTCGGGTGAATAGGGATGTGAAAATATGCGTCTTGCATATCCAGAGAAGCCAGAAAGTCTCCTTCGTTGAGACAATTCAGAATGTCCTTCAATGTCACCATGCGGAAACTCTGTTTCTTTAGGTATTTGTTGAGTTTGCGCAGATCCAATATTGGACGCCACTCTTCCGAATTTTTCTCTACAAGGAAGAAGCGAGAATAAAAGCCCATCCCTTTCTGAGAAGGGCGGTAAGGGGGACGGTGGCAGCTTCTCCCCACCCCGCTTGGCGCCACTCTTTGAGCATCCTGCTCGCAATTGTTTTAACCTGCTACCAGTGTTTAATAGCTATTTTTAATATCACTCGCTATACAGATATAGCATTTTATAAGGGGTGTGAATTGTATTGCTCTGTGACTGATTTTCTAGTTGCACGCTGCTAAAAACGATCACTTACCCACACGCACTGAGGGACCAGCTTCCGTGTTGCCTTTTCTGTGCCTGCCCGCCCAGTCCGACCCTCCAGCCAATCACGGGCGCGGAAGGCGGGGCAGAGCAAGAAACATCCGGGGAGGCGAGCGCTTCGCGCTCTAGCTCTTCCAGGCTCAGGGGCTATAAAGATAGCGAGGAGGCGACCGTCTGTGCGGTAAGGGGGACGGTGGCAGCTTCTCCCCACCCCGCTTGGCGCCACTCTTTGAGCATCCTGCTCGCAATTGTTTTAACCTGCTACCAGTGTTTAATAGCTATTTTTAATATCACTCGCTATACAGATATAGCATTTTATAAGGGGTGTGAATTGTATTGCTCTGTGACTGATTTTCTAGTTGCACGCTGCTAAAAACGATCACTTACCCACACGCACTGAGGGACCAGCTTCCGTGTTGCCTTTTCTGTGCCTGCCCGCCCAGTCCGACCCTCCAGCCAATCACGGGCGCGGAAGGCGGGGCAGAGCAAGAAACATCCGGGGAGGCGAGCGCTTCGCGCTCTAGCTCTTCCAGGCTCAGGGGCTATAAAGTAACTCGTCAGCGTCAACGCGCAGTGTTGACGCGCAGTGTGGCGCCTCCTCCTGCGCCGAAGACGAGCCTAAGACCAGCCCGTCTGCGCCAGGACGGGACTAGGGGCAGGGGGCTATGGCGGTCAGGACACTTCCTACAGAGAGGGGTAAGGGACCCGCTCTGTCCTACTCACGTAGGAGTCTCATGGATATAGGCAAATATGTTACTACCCTGTGCCCCCATAGGACCTGCTCCAGTGTGGGAGGACCCTTTTCGTGTTTGAGGTGTCACACCCTATTCTCTAACACCGGGGTAATTACACCTAACCCAGGTAACTCTGCCATCTCAGCACACAACAACAACTCTGCTATACATGCTTCCAACGCCCCTAATAACTTGCCCCTAACCTGTAAAAACCTGTTGTGTAATGTCCGCTCTCTAGTCTCTCATGCCACACAGGTTTGGGACCTCATTTCAACGGAGAGGCCTGACCTGTGCTTCTTAACGGAGACCTGGCTTAAGCCCCACACAGTCCCAGCTATCACACTTGGGGTACCAGCGGGGTATAAAATGGCTAGGTCGGACCGCCCGATTAAAACGGGAGGAGGGCTAGCCATTGTATTCAAACAGGAGATGGAGGTTGTAGTCATAGAAACTGTGTGCACCCCAGATATGGAGCTCATGATCTTTACGATCAACCCTACTGCTAGGGAAGTGAGGAAAGGTGCACTTTTGTACCGCCCTCCTGGCTCGTGCGGGCCCTTTTCCATTAAATTAATGGAACTTTTGGCACCCCACATACAAACCAACTCTGATTTTCTTCTGGTGGGGGATTTTAATATCCACAGTGAGATCACCACGTGCATTGATGCACAGACGGTGTTAGCAGACCTGGCCACACTGGGACTTACTAAAAAGAATCAGGGTCCGACTCATTCTGCGGGCCATACCCTCGATTTAGTGCTCTATAACTCTGCAGCTATTAACTGTCTTACCCCCAACCAAGTTGTTTGGACCGATCATTCAGTCATTGTGTTTTACACTCGTGACAACAACAAAGCCAAAACTATCTATAAGAAGTTGGCCAATGTCAGAAGGCCTTGGTATAGATTAACCCCCGACAAATTTAGGGCCAACTACTCGGAACCTAAGTGGGAAGCATTTGGTGATGACGCCACCTTAGCTCTAAAGGCTTTCAGTGACGCTGTATTAACAACTATCAACCATGTGGCCCCACTGAGAACCTATAAACCACGACCGGCTCCCAAACAAGAAGTCTGGTTTACGGGAGATCTTAGGCAGCAAAAAAAGATCATGAGAGGGTTGGAGAAAAAATGGAGAGTCACACATAAGGCAGACGATAAGGAGAATTTCAGGAGGTCGTCCAAAAAATATCACAAGGCGATCCGAGCTGCCAGGAAACAACACATAGCAGCCCAATTATCAGATGCTGGCTCCAATGCAAAACTCCTGTACTCAATTCTGCAGACTTTCACCAAGCCCGCTGCCTGTGACACTGATGGGGTCGAATCCCAAGAAATCTGTGATAACATCTCACAGTTTTTCGTAAGGAAAATTGACGCCATTTATAATAAAATATTAACATCCAAATCCCCCTCTTATGACCCAGTGACAACAACTGACCGTCAAATCCCGTCATATACCATGACTCCAGACAATGAGGCTAAGACGCTTATTGCCTTCCCACCTATCTCTATGGAAGAGCTGACTGCCCTTGCCATGCAAACAAAGAGTGGGTGCCAGTCTGACATCATCCCAGCACGTATTATGCCAACTTTGCTGGAGATTTTGGGGGCTGGAATACGGCAGATAGTTAACATATCTCTGCTTACTGGGGAAGTACCGCTGGAATGGAAACAGGCACTTGTGAGGCCTCTGCGCAAAAACAACGCGATTCCGTGGTCTGAGTTGACGAATCTGAGACCGATCTCCCTTCTCCCTTTTTTAGGGAAGCTTGCGGAGAGGCACGTGAATCAGCATTTGTCGAAATTCATTGAACACGCGGGTGTACTGGACCCTTCCCAGTCGGGCTTTAGACCTAGACACAGTACTGAGACTGCCTTGCTGTCTGTCGCTGACAATCTCCAGAGGCTACAGGACAGGGGTTATTCCGCTGTTCTGGTGCTTCTGGACTTGTCAGCGGCGTTTGACACTGTGTCACATGACATCATGACCTCCAGACTAGTTGACATCGGTCTGGAAGGCAAGGCCCTGGCCTGGCTCAGGAGTTTTTTCAGCGAACGCACCCAGAGAGTCATCCTGGGACCATATCAATCAGAGGAGGTGGTGATCTCAAAGGGGGTGCCACAGGGCTCTTGTTTGAGCCCCACGTTATTTAACATCTATGTGGCCCCCCTAGCGAACATCATGAGATCCCACGGGTTCATTCCGGTTTCATACGCGGATGATACCCAACTCCTCTTCCCTTTTAAAACTATGACTCCTGAGGTGCGGGCCTCCTTCGCCCAAGGGATGAAGGAGGTGTCTCGCTGGATGGCAGCCAACTATTTGCAGTGCAACGTCTCCAAAACGGAGGTTAAGCTTTTCGGAGAGGCAAAACGGTTGTGGACCCCGGACTGGTGGCCTCAAGACCTTGGCCCGGTCCCTGTGCCCAAAACCGTGGTAAAAGACCTGGGAGTCAAACTGGACCATGAGCTCACCTATACACAACAAACTAACCAAGTGGTGGGCTCATGCTTCCATGTCATAGGGCTTCTCAGGAGAGTATTCCCCCTGCTACCAGATACCACCAGGAGAACGTTGGTCCAGTCCTTAGTTTTAAGCAGGCTGGACTACTGCAACGGGTTAATGCTAGCTGCCAATGAGGGCATCTTTGCTAGATTGCAGGTTGTGCAAAATACGGCTGCACGACTGGTACTGAATGTCCCGCCCCGTACTCCCTCAAAACCACTGTTGGCCAAACTGCGCTGGCTTCCAGTTAGGCAGAGGGTGATGTTTAAGATCTGCTGCGTCATCCACAAATGCCTAACTGGAACTGGTCCCGGTTACCTCACTGAGAAATTTATCCCCTATGTGCCGTCCAGATTCCTGAGATCGGGAGATCAGGAACTATTATGTGTTCCTAGGGCCATGAAGGCAAGAAAGGGGGAAAGAGCCCTATCGGTAGCAGGTCCAAAGCTGTGGAACCTACTCCCTAAGGAAATCAGAGTATGTAGGGAACATTTCCCTTTTAGGAAAAAGCTGAAAACATTCCTCTTCAAATCCCTAACTGACTGATCTCCTGCCTAGTTTATTAAAATGTTGACGAGTCTTTTCTGTTCTTTGGTTGTGCCAAAGGCGCGGAGATATTCCTTCGGGAATCGATTCATAGCGCCATACAAACCTGGAAATAAATAAATAAATAAAGGATGGACTCGTTCTATCGCATTCTTGCGTAGCATCTTTAAGGCTTCTTTGAAGAGTAAGCGCAGGCGAGGGGGAGGGGGACCCCTGGGCGGCGTTGTTGGAGGCTTCTGCAAAAACTCCAAAGTGTGTCCCTTGCTGACCAAATCCAGGACCCACTGATCTGAGGTTATCTTCCGCCATTGATGGTAAAAGGCGGAAATCTTGGCGCCCACGGGAAGGGAAAGAGGGGTGGCCGACATCCGGCAAAGCTCATTGGCGCTTGTTAGAATCTCGCCCTTGATTGCCTGAGCGCCGTTTCCCTCCTTGCCGAGAGAAAGAACCAGAAGCAGGCTGCCTGTTAGAAGATTGGTAGTAGGGCTTGTTGTAGGAAGATTGATACTCTCGATTTTGTTGGTTTGAATAATTGCCTCTGGAGGAGTATCCACGACCTCTAGCACCTCTAAAGGACCCCCTCTTGTATTGCAGGGTCCCAAGAGATTTCGCTGTATCGGTATCCGTTTTAATAGCCAATAAAGCGTCATCAATGTGCTTCCCAAACAATGACTCACCATCGAATGACATGTCCAAGATCTTGGTTTGGACCTCAGGTCTAAAAGTGGTAGCCTTGAGCCAACCTTGACGTCTAAGCACAATTGCCCCAGCCAATTGTCTAAAGTTGGTATTAGAAATGTCTAGGGCGCAATCAATAATTTCTGAGGCCGCCCTTTCGCCTTCCTGCACAATTCTGCGCACCTCCATCTGTTGATCCTCCGGGATCAGCTCAAGATATTCCGTGATCTCAGACCACATTTGTCTATCATAACGAGCCAGGATAGCTAAAGAATTAGCCGCTTTAATGGATGCTGCTGCGTTTGCTGAAAACTTCTTTCCAATTGCATCAAGCCTCCTTCCCTCCTTGTCAGGTGGCGTTGAAATGGGAGCAGAAGGATTTTTGGACTTCTGCTGCGCAGCCTGAGAAATTACCGAATTCGGTCGAGGATGACCGATTAGACAAGCAGGAGTATCGGATGGTGCTCGATACTTTTTGTCTATCCTCGGCAAAACTGCCGGAATGGAAGCTGGTGTTTTCATTATATTGAGGCCTTCCTTCCATATATAATCGATAATTGGTATAGCTCTGACCACTCTCCGATATCCCTCTTTAAAGTCATGTAAAAAGCAGTCCGACTGCTCCACTGTGACAACTAATTCAAATCTATTAGCAGCTCTCTGCATAATATTGTGAAAACCCCCAATATCTTCAGGTGGAGAGTCTGAAGGACGGGGAGGAGGTGGAGAAGGTGTAGGGATGACATAATCCTCCCAAGGATCCACTGGAGTGTTATCCGGTAACTCTCCCTCTTCTCTACTTTCGTCACCATCAGTGGAAGAACTGTCTACAACCTGAGGAATTGGAGAAGTATGTGGTTGCGGTGACAATGGAGCTCTTGGCGACGGAGGTCGTGGCACAGGAACTGGAGCAGGTGACCCAGCGGGCGCACCTTCATTGGGTGGAAATCTCTGGCGATAATCTGCCAACATAGCTTGCAAATCCTGTATTAAGGAAGTTGGCAAATGTGTTGTGTCCTCAGACCGAGGAAGTCTAGTATGAGGTGACTGATATGGTGTGGAATAAACATCATGCGTATATTGCTCCTGAACCTCCTCTTCATCATCCTCTTGAAGTTTAATATGCAACTGAGAAGGGTGACAGGCAATCCCAAAGGGATCATCATCCTCTTCCCCTTCATCTGACTCTCCTTGCATGTATGTCTCCAAAATGTGCGATGGCAAAAGTGGAGAAATATGGGAATAATCCTGCCTTTTATACGTTTTCATTTGAAAATGAGTGAATTGTATCTTTGCTGGCGGGGAACCGTGCAGCCGATGAGCAGAAGTCCCAGTAAACGGATTCTCCGTCGACGGTGCTGCCAGTGCTATAGATCTTGCCGTCGACGAGGCCGTCAATGGTATTTTCGTCGACGAGTCCTTCGTCGTCGGGACCGTCGACAATGTAGTCGTCGACGAGGCCGTCGTCGGCGGGTCTCTCGTCGACGGGACCGTCGATGGTATCTTCGTCGACGAGTCCCTCGTCGACGGGACCGTCGATGGTGTTGTCGTCGACGATGCCTTCGTCGATGGTGTTGTCGTCGACGATGCCTTCGTCGACGGGACCGTCGATGGTATCTTCGTCGACGAGCCCCTCGTCGTCGGGGTCATCGATGGTGTCTTCGTCGACGATGCCTTCGTCGACGGGTCCGACGTTGGTGTCTTCGTCGATGAAATCTTCGTCGACGAGGCCGTCGATGACGTCTTCGTTGACGACGAGGCCGTCGATGGTGTCTTCGACGACGAGTCCCTTGGTGACAATGTCTTCGTCGACGACGGCTTTGCGGTCGTCGACGGAGCAGACGATTTAGTCGACGGAGCCTTCAATGAGAAGGATTTCGACGACGGTAACTTGGTGTTTGACAGCAAAGGTGGTACAGACATCAAAGGTGACGTGATAGCTGAAGTGGTAACCACAGAAGTAGAAGAGGAGGTAGAAGTCCAAGTAGTAGTAGGTACAGACACCAGAGAGATAGTCTTAGCCTGGGTTGTACTCACATGTGAAGAAGCTGATGCACTCTTAGAGGGTTCTGAAGCTTTCTGAGAGGTTTTTAACATTTTCTTTCTCCCAGGAGAAGCATTGTCCGTGGATCTAGCTCTCTTCCTTGAAGTAGAGGCTTTGTCCTCCTCATCAGTGGATGAAGACTTCAGCCACAAAAGAACCCTTGCCTCCCTATCCCTGATGGTTTTCTGAGGGAAGGTACGGCAAATTCGACAGTCCTTCACCACATGTGAAGGGTGCAGGCAATAAATACAATCCGAGTGCTTGTCATCCACATGGACTCTCTTCTTGAAGCAGGTTCCACAAGGTTTGAAAAGAGCTTTCCTTTCAGACATTTTAAAGCTTGAAAATCCAAAAAACTGAGTAGGCACTCAGGGAGACTCCCTTACACACGAAGTGCGGTGAAAATCTGAGGAGAACTGCCTGAGCTGGGAAGGTTCTAGAGGGTGAGGACAGCTGATTGGCTGAGGCTACTATTTCAGGTCTTTTTACATAATGATGTAGATAGGCTGCTAAGTTTTGAGGCCTAGTGAGGCCTTTAGGCTTTTCCAGCCTACTACAAGAAATTTTAGGCACTACTATTATATATTTTATTTACCGTGGGACTCCCGCCTCGACGACGGGGAATGATTCAGGCATGTGAATCTATGAAAGATACCCTAATACTGGATAAGCAACATTTTCCAAAGCCAATAAGTCTGGCCTTCGCTGCCAAGTTTTTGGTTTCCTCAATGCTTGTTTAGTTTTATCATGGTGTTTACAAAACTTTAGTGTTGGGAGACCTGACAGTATAAAATAAAATTTCCTGAACGCACAAATTTGGCTTTGGTCTCAAGAAGCACAGATTGACATATTTGCCCTGGACCTGAAGAGCTCGGCTTTGTGTGTGGACGTGCTGCTTATGAAAAGCAGAGTGCCATCACTCACAGTGACATTAGCCAATGGCTGAAGTGGGCGGACCCATTGCCCGATACAGTGGTGGGTAGAAGCAAATATACAAATAGATGAGAAGGGCTAGCTGCAAACCCCAATCAATACATCGTAGGTAGGGTTCCTGGTTTTATGTTATTTTTTTTTTTTTACATTTCCGTCTGTATTTATCCATATTTATTTTTTGCTAATGTTATCTGTATTTATCCATATTTATTTGAGGTTTTGTGAATTAATGAAGTTGAAAATAGTATTTTTACACATTTATGTAACCGATAAATGTGCATTTATACTTGAACACCAGATAGGTTCCAGTGATCGGAACCGATGATAAATCAGTGCTCTTATAAAAAGAACACAAACATTTTAGTGTCAAGGTTGTGCATATCTACTGCTTTTTAAGCCTTTTTACTGAAATTCCATTTTTTTAACCCCTTACCTGTCAATAAGCACAGCTATTGGCCTGGCAGTCCTGAATAGCAGCATTTAAAATCTAAATTAAAGCCAATTTCCGTTTTTATCCACATTTAAAAATAAATGCAGACAGGAAAACAAATGGTTTTCTGTCTGTATTTAGCTGTAAAATTCAATAAAAACGGAAAACAGGGAGCCTTAATCATAGGCTATATCAACAAAGAAGAGGCATAACGCAGCGCAGCAGGCAGAGTGTAGGTGCTCAGTTATGTCACCTCAAGACACCAGAACTGCTCGGTGCAATGGGATGTGCCTGATGGTCCGGACTGTTTTGTGCCGGAAGGGGTCACTTCCTGCAGAAAAACTATCCTTTGAGGCTTTTTCCTCTTTGTATGTGTGTGTGAAGGCAGCACACATGCAAAGAGGAAATAAGGAGGAAAAATCAAGATATCGTCATTAAGCAAGATTAGGCCTTGGGCAGGTGTAGGATTGTCACGCAAATCCATGTCTACAAGTCGGTGTAGATCTTGATTTGCGTCAAAAGCCATGGGTGCCCAGGAATGCATATGTGTTCCCCATGGAATGCCTCACTGACGTAAAGTATTGCAAGGCAGCGCAATGCACTGCTCTGCGTTATTCAGTATTCATTTATTTCACAAAGAAATGAAAATGGCCATTTGCATTGCTTTATAAATCCCGACGAGGATTTTGTGTGGGGTCAGCGTGAAAAAAGTCACACAAACCTGATGCAAGGTCTTGGTAAACCTGGGGTTACATTTATTTTGGTAAAATCAAAAGGTCATAACTGACACCACCCCTAAACAACATTGAGGCGGTTTTGAACTTGTAAAGACACTCTCTATAGGTGTTTTGCATAGTATGGAAGACTATATGCATTTGTGCTTGCTGCAGGCAATGTTTGTGGTAATGTTGTGGACATCGCAAAAAACACAGTTGATGGACAGAATGTAGAACAATGTCATACATTCACCCCAGTACAAGGATCTGGGCCTAAATCCATCGTATAGCCATGTCTGAACTGGGGTGGCAGAGTGGGCTAAAGAACGGTGATGGATCAAACCCAGATCTTTTGACTGGGTGCGAGTGTTTGATTGATTCTGATGCTCCGTCCATCACCACCCTCTTTTGTGCCACTTTGGCCACCATAAGTGTGGCAGGGTATGCTCAGACGTGAGTCCCTTGCTCACTTTGCCACTGGATTCAAGCAAACCGGGCTGAAGACGGCTGGAATGCCAGAAACCGGTCCTCGGAAGCTTGTTTCCAGTCCAGGGAAGGCATGGCTTGGCAGTTCGGGCTGGACTGTTCCCATGAGGCACAGAGTCAGACTGATTTGCATATAGCCATGTCTGAACTGGGGTGGCAGAGTGGGCTAAAGAACGGTGATGGATCAAACCCAGATCTTTTGACTGGGTGCGAGTGTTTGATTGATTCTGATGCTCCGTCCATCACCACCCTCTTTTGTGCCACTTTGGCCACCATAAGTGTGGCAGGGTATGCTCAGACGTGAGTCCCTTGCTCACTTTGCCACTGGATTCAAGCAAACCGGGCTGAAGACGGCTGGAATGCCAGAAACCGGTCCTCGGAAGCTTGTTTCCAGTCCAGGGAAGGCATGGCTTGGCAGTTCGGGCTGGACTGTTCCCATGAGGCACAGAGTCAGACTGATTTGCATATGGCCATGTCTGAACTGGGGTGGCAGAGTGGGCTAAAGAACAGTGATGGATTAAACCCAGATCAGTTGACTGGGGGTGAGTGCTTGTATTGTCAACGCTTCGTCCATCATTTCCTTTGGTTTTTCTTTATTCGCCATAAGTTGGCAGGGTATGCTCAGACGTGAGTCCCTTGCTCACTTTGCCACTGGATTCAAGCAAGCCGGGCTGAAGACGGCTGGAATGCCAGAAACCGGTCCTCGGAAGCTTGTTTCCGGTCCAGGGAAGGCATGGCTTGGCAGTTCGGGCTGGACTGTTCCCATGAGGCACAGGGTCAGACTGATTTGCATATAGCCATGTCTGAACTGGGGTGGCAGAGTGGGCTAAAGAACGGTGATGGATCAAACCCAGATCTTTTGACTGGGTGTGAGTGTTTGATTGGTTCTGATGCTCCGTCCTTCACCACCCTCTTTTGTACCGCTTTTGGTCGCCATAAGTGTGGCAGGGTATGCTCAGACGTGAGTCCCTTGCTCACTTTGCCACTGGATTCAAGCAAGCCGGGCTGAAGACGGCTGGAATGCCAGAAACCGGTCCTCGGAAGCTTGTTTCCGGTCCAGGGAAGGCATGGCTTGGCAGTTCGGGCTGGACTGTTCCCATGAGGCACAGGGTCAGACTGATTTGCATATAGCCATGTCTGAACTGGGGTGGCAGAGTGGGCTAAAGAACGGTGATGGATCAAACCCAGATCTTTTGACTGGGTGCGAGTGTTTGATTGGTTCTGATGCTCCGTCCATCACCACCCTCTTTTGTACCAATGTTGTGGACATCAACAGTAAAAACATGCCCATTAGAGGCCTACACACTCCTTGGTAGTCCAGTGGATTATGGCCATTGTTTGTTCCTCTGGGGGGGGGTGGGGGGTGGGGGGGGGGGTGCAGATACAGCCTCCTTTTGAATTTCAATCCAACACCCCAGGACTCCAACACACATTCTCTAAGAAAACAAATATTCTCCCCAAGGAGGGGGGCGCCATTCAGGCATTCGGGCAAACCCCCAGAAAATGTGGGTGCAGTTTTGCTTTCTCCTTGGGAGCTTGATCATTCTCCCAGATGAAAAGTTATGGTCAATAAAAAGCACTTGCCTCCTAAGGGGATCATCCCATATGCCTGAAGGGCTGACCCCTCCTCACCCCCTAAAAAATGTGCACGCCATCTTGTTTTCCCCTGGTGGCGGGGGGGCACACTCCTCACCCTCAGTACGTCTCGTAATTGCAGAGAGCTCATTTTGTAATGTTTTCTTGGAAGTCTTTAAAAAGAGGAAGCCTAAAGACAGAGGTTTGTGAAAGACAGTTCCTGGACACCGCAATAGCGTAAAAATACTTTGTATCCTATTCTGTGATATATTGGTTTAACCAGTGATTAGACCGTTCAGTTCGCTTTCATACATTCACATGCTTGAATCATTCCCCGTCGCCATACTGGGAACCCCGGTAACTTTAAAAACAGCAGTGATACACCTATACATAAACACACCTATTAACATTTGAAAAGAACAATGTACCGTTTCTCTCCTTTCCACATCATTATTTGACCCAAACTTCAGCCAATCAGAACCCACCACACCCAGGTGTTCCCTTGACTGAAGCCTCCAACTGTCAGATTTCCTACCTACTGCATGCTCTGTGTGGGAACCCTTAACAGCTGTAAAGGAAAAGACATTTAGTTCAGAAGAATTAAAAAGGAAAGCGTTCACATCATGTATGAGTCTGAGACTATCACCGAGAAGTCTTTGTTCTAGGAATGTAAGGCCTGTGCCAAGAACAATATTTATGTAGAAGAGCCATATGAAAAGTGTATTGTGTACATCCTGAGCACAAGCCACCAGAATGTAAGATTTGCTAGACATTTTCGGCCAAGCCATTAAAGGATTGGGAGAAGCGTTTGCAACTGCCTATTTTGAAGAACAAATTGGAGCCTTCAAGTACAGAAAAACAGATACAGGACCCTCTGGCTTTGCCACTAAGAGCCAGACAGCTGGTCAGGTGCACTCTGGTGTGAAGGAACACAGGAGGCATCGTGTGCAGAAGAAGCACAAAATAGGAAACAATGATGGGTCAAAGGATGAGGCGCCATCAAACAGGCTTAAGGTAACTGCAGAAGTTGTTGGTGAAGGGTGATAAATGACCGTTGACGATGAAGAAAATGCTGACAAGGACGAAGAGGGAAGATAAGGTGCCATTAATGAAAGAATTAGAGTGAATCCATCAAAGTCACCGTCGACCGAGCAATCAACTTGTGTTGAGGGAGAATGTACAGAGTTAGTTGGGGCTACAAAATCATTGACTAAGGATTTATCATCGACTGGGACATCACTGTTGACTGGATACAAGGCATAGACTCGGATATTATCAGTGACGGAGACAAGGATTTGAAAAGTATATACAACACAAAGGGAGAAAGCAAGAGGTCCAAGGGGAGCTAATACAACGACCTCCAAATATAAGTATCACAAGAACAAGGTGCAGAGGTGGGGGTCTCAGAGACCGAAGACTATAGCAATCACCGATCTAAGAGAAAAGGATTTGTTTAGATATTTCTGGTCTCCTATTGGGGATGACCAATCCAAGATTTGAACGTGGTGGGCTCACTCACGTAATGCGACATGCTTCATCATCAGCCACCTCGTCGCAGGATGATACCACCAGGTCAGACTCGACCTCTGGTTGGACTGTCCCGAGGGAGTTCGGAGATATTCTTCTACTCTGGATAACAATGGTCCAGTTACTAAACAAAAAATAGCTCATGGAATACCGCCAAGTATACCACCAAGTATCCGTTCCCTTCTTAAAACTTCTGGCACACACCACCATATCGGATAATAGTGGAAAAGGTTGGAGCAGGCCAGGAGACTTTTCACATCCCGACAGTTGGTTTCACTGTATTAGCAGTGTTTGAGCCAGTCAAGGGGTGAATTGACCAAATAGGAAATTATTCGCCACAGCTCCAGTGGCGGTGTGTGGCAGAAGTTTTAAGAAGGGAACGGGCGAAGGTTGATTTAATCTCGTGTTTACTTTGTCCCTACTCAACACAACAACTCAAGGAAGGGAAAACTAAGGGAGGACACATATGCCATATTCCCATTGCATGCTTGGTGTGGTCTAGAGGAGATAAGCAACCACATCAGAGGAAGAAACAGTTTTCCCATTGTTTATTAGTATTTCTCACAACGGATTGCATGGGGAGACACTGATTTTTTACGTTAAGCCTGAAGAAGGTGGTGAACCATACTGTGCCACCGAAACGCGTCGCTTTGTGTTGATTGAGCACCCAAGAATTCCCAGGGGTCATTAAGAAAGAGGATAATAGGAAAAAGTGTTGACCCTGGGTTGTTTAGTTGTAAGTCTTGGTGTGCCAATTTGATAGATTGGGTTCTTATGTCTCCAACAACTGTCACAGTCTTTTAGATTGTGTTGTTTAAGATAATTTTAATTCTCTTTGATCATTTGATGTACATTGATGATGTGTAGGTTTTTTATATCAACTAGTTTTTTATCTGTATACTTTGCATCCTACAAGGACTGTATATAATAAAATATAATTTTTATATTATCTTTTTGGTTTCGTATGAATGCTGATGGTTTGAACGGTGTATGTATGACAGCTGAGAGTACCTGTATGTTTTAAAAAGGAGCCCAAAGTGATCTTGTCTTTGACAGAAGAGTCTCGACAGGACAAACCATTCTAGAGACTAATATACAAAAAACAACTATATCTACATTCTTTTAATCAACCTCTGTGGCACACGTGTGGTTAAAAGGAAGCAAAAACACATGTGACAATACACCCGTGGGACATATAAAGACGTGCTTTAACACATTGGAATCCCGTGTAGGCACTTATATGTTCGTAGCTCCTTGCATCATTCTCTGTTGTGGGGGGCACATCCTGAAAGGAATGTGGCTGCCCAGTTAATTAAAATTAATTTGTCTTTCTTTGTTCTATAATAAAATTAAGATACTCCTTCTATGGTTGCCTTGTGGAGAGAGAGAGCTCTCAGTTAGGTATGTCTAGGAGATTATCATAAAAACACACACACACACTTACTTCGACAAGGAGCTGTGCCCTCTTTTTTTCCTCTCCTACCAACAGCCGTCTGGTCCGATGGAGAGTTGCTACTGTGCTCTAGTATTTAAAAAGACCAGCCTTCTGTGTAATTGCAGTCGGTGATTTGTGGCACTTGTGTCATCCCCCACGTACCTGAAGATAGTTTTTTAGGTCTCGCCTGGCGTTGCAGCGCGCATGCGCTTCTCGCTCTGCAAGGGCTTCTTGGAATCAATATACTTTTAGAAACTCAGTTTCGGCTCCCCCCCCCGTAATTTCTATTGGTGTGCGTCATTTTGCATCACTAATTATTGTAAACTGTGTGTTCTGATTGTAAAGGAGGCTTTTTAGTCCCTCTTGGTTACCACCCTGTACTCTTTTTGCGCCGCCCACCTGCACTGGATCTTATACTCTGCGGCGTGACACAGTGTCTTCTAATTACTGGGTGAGCACTTTCTTTTTTCATTCGCACAATGGCGCGGGGACAGCTTTTTAGGTCTCACCGAGGACCACGCTTGTTTATTTAATTATTTAGCCGCGCAATTTGCGGTTTTTTGAGCCAGCTGCATTGCTCGCTGCATGTATAGAGGAAGGCGTTTTGAAGCCCATATCCGCGCTTGTTTAATTAATTGTTTAGCCACGCGATTTGCTTTCACCGCGCTTGTTCTGCCTGCCATGTATGCTTGTTCTTGTGATGGCTGCCTAGCCCCTGTATAACCGGACACACATTTACGCAGACCCGTGCCACGTCAATCCTCCCCAAAGCGTCCTTCTGAGCTGCCAGGTGCAACTCGAGCCCAGCGCCCCATCACCATTTAATCAGACCCACTTGTACTTTTTCTGCCTGCTGTGTATTGCCGTGAGGCAGGGACAGCCCATGGGCACACAGGGAGCAGCAGAGCTGCAGCAGCCAGGACAGCTCCTGGGTTCCACTGCTTCGTCTGACTTCTTCTACACTGCCAGGCTAGCTGCACAGTGCCTCGCAGCTGCATCCCTCTTGCTGCCCGCTGGTGATACGGAACGTCTCCCCCGACGGCGGGAGTAGCCCCGGCTCCCCCGCAAATGATTGAAGACCTTGTCATTGTTTGCGTTTGTGAAAGCTATATCTGTTAGAAATGGTGTCTGCTTTTCATCCGTTCTCCCTCGCTCCTGTTTTGTTTTCCCAATCCCTTTATTCACGTCCGCTCCCGCTCTCTGTTTTCCATCCTCCCCCTACTGTTCTGTTGCCTGTGCGCTTCTCCCTTGCCTTCTCCATGATGCCCTTGGCCTCCCCCAATCCACGCTGCTTTAACGCTTTAAACTACTAACCAGCTAACAGATACTATTCTAACAACATACAACCACAAAATATAGTTTATGTATTATTTAGTGTATGTATGTGATAACACAATACCATTAGCAATGCAAATGGCTCACATGTAAGTCTCTTGTAAAAGGTACCCCTGGTACCAAGGGCCTTGTGACCAGAGAGGGTCTCTAAGGGCTGCAGCATGCATTGTGTCACCAACAGAGGCACCCCACCAAACACATGCACACTGCCTTTGCAGACTGTGGGTTTTGGTGCAGACAAAACTTCAGAGTCAACATGGCACCCAACCCTGTGTGCCAGGCACACCTACTACTGCTTGCGGCATAGGTAAGACACCCCTCCAGCAGGCCTCTCAGACCTAAGGCAGGGTGCACTATACTACAGTTGAGGGCACAGCTGCATGAGCAATGTGCCCCTGCAGTGTCTGTGCCACTCACAGACATTGTAAGTGCAGTGGTGCCATATCGAGTACATGGTCATTACAATCTCCACAGCTCCATGATGGCTTTACTGAATGCTAAGAAGTTTGGTATCAAACTCTTCACCATAATAAAGCCACACTGATGCCAGTGGTGGATTTAATAAAAAATGAACTCAGAGAGATCTTAGAGATGCCCCCTGAAACACAATCAACTCCCTCGTGTCCAGCTGAGTGGTCTGCCACACACAGACGTTTGACACTCTGAGGTGGTAGCCCTTGTGCGTCGTGGACAAAGGCTGCTTGGGGTGGAGGTGCTCCACACCTACCCCCAAGCAGGAACATTCAGGGCACTGAGCCTCAAAGGGCCCCTGCTCTTTGATATGCTAACCAGAGCCTCTCCAGATAGATAGTGGAGATGCCCGCCCACTCGCCAGGCCCATCTCTTGGCAGCAAGTTCAGACAGAAAATAAGTAGCTAAGAGAAGTGTGTCCCCTCTCTGCTAGGACCAACCCTAATGTGCCCTGGACTCTCCTCTCCTTAGGAGGAAATCCTCCATCTTGAATGGAAGGATCTGACCCAATCAGTTTGGGGAGGGGCCATTCTAAGGGTGTAGTCACCTTAAAGGCAAGTAGCCCATTGGCTACCATCTGCCAGTACTTGCAATACCCATAAATCAGTATTTAGAGGCACCCCTGAACATTGTCATCTTACTTCTTGGGTCTCAAGGATAAAAGACTATGTTGTGCAGCCGAGCCTGGAAGACTACTACTTATTTAGCCCCAGCCCTACCGGCCTGTCTCCTGCTCAACGACCCTGTAAAGAAGAAAATGCCTGTCCCGTAGCCAGCAACTTCCAAGAACCCCAGGAAGACTGCCTCCCTTTTGCCAAGACCAGAACTCCTGAGGACACCGTGTTTGTCCAAAAGAAACTACACCAAGGATTTCGTATCCAGTCAGATCCGCGGCCCCTGCCCACTCTGCACCCTACACCAACAGCCTAAGTTTGAGTGGATCGCCTGTCCTATAAATTCCCTCCAGTAATCCTGACTAGTCTCCATCAGTGGCTGACCTCTCCTTGACCCCCCGACCAAGACCGGCTCTGGACAAGAAGATCTGCCACCAAAAGGAACCCCTGCATCCTCAACCCTTAGGGAGCTCAACCGAAAGTGCCTCGACCTCCCCCAGCCCTCCAACTTACCTGCCCAGCCGGTGGTCACCTTCAGCCAGCCTCCTGGTCCGAGCCTGCAGCCTCTGTGTGACCGAGATTCCCCACTGAAATGCATTGGGTGCCAGACGCTGATTTTGCACCCTGTAACCGGCCGCCCCTGTACTGCTGGTGTAGCTTTGGTGCTGCCTTGTGACCCCACCCTGTGCTGATCTTAACCCCCGGGGCCTCTGGGGCCCTTACCTGCCAACCATGCCTCATCCAGGTTCCCTTAGTCTCTTAACACTTACATTGGGCCCACTGACCTTTGCAGCCGGTAGCAGTGGTGGTGGCGGCGGCAATGGCGGCGGTACAGTACCTACCTGAAACTGAACCTTCCCCAGTGTTGGCCAAAACCCCCGAAGACTGGGATTGTAATTAGAGTACTTACCTGCTAATGCATGATACTGTTTTCCTCCCATGGGATTGCATTGGATTTTAACTACTGCATACAACTGTATCTTTCACATTGCTAGGTGCTACTGGTTTTGATTGACAAATACAAAAGCATTTCTAAGACTGTAAAGCATTTCTTTTGCTTTGCAAAACACTGCATACTGCATTTTTGAAAGTATTACTGCTTTGAAAACTGTTACTTACCTGCAACTGATTATTTCTTGGTTCTAGAAACAAAGGAAAATGCTACTTACCAGTATGCATCTATTCTTTGCATTTAGAGCTGCAGATCACTACACTTTTGCATTAGATCGCCACCTGGTGTTGGGCTCGGATGATTGTATGTTGTTGTCGTCTTGGAAGAAGTCTTTTGTAGTCACGAGATAGGTGACTCCTCCCTTGGGCGATAGTGCGCATGGGCATTGGCTCCATCCTTAGATTGTTTTTCGCAATGATGGGAAATTATGGAGTTAGTAGAAGTAAAGAAAAAGGATGCCCATGCGTGTGCATCTAAGTAAGATAAAACTGGAACAGATATAAGTCCAAGGGAGGCAGGAGGGCGTGTAGTGATCTGCAGCTCTACATGCCAAGAACAGATGCATACTGGTAAGTAGCATTTTCCGTTCAAGGCATATGAGCTGCAGATATTACACTTTGTGCAGCAGTGTCTCCCCTAGCGGTGGTCACCTGTATCTGTTGCAGTCGTTTGAAAGAGAATTTTAAGGACAGCTTGGCCTACTGCAGCTTGGTTTGCACATCAACACAGTAGTGTTTAGTGAAGGTGTGTGTTGTAGACCATGTTGCTGCCTTGCATGTCTTCTAGGGGGATGTTCCCTAAGAAAGCCATGGAGTGCTCATAGTTTGCGTATGGAATGCGCTCTAGGAGGAACAGTTAATGTAAGTTTTGGTTTTTGATAGCATATTTGTATACATTTTACAATCCACCTTGCAATTCCACCCTTAGTGATGGGGTTGCCTTTATGTGGTGGAGAGAAAGATACAAACAGTGGTTTTGTCTTTCAAAAAGATTTAGTCCTGTTTATATGGTACAGAAGAGCTCTTTTAACATCTAGTGTGTGAAGAGCTCTTTCTGCTACAGAGTCAGGGTTTTGGAAAAACACAGGTAACTCTACAGATTGGTTTAAATGAAAAGGACTAATGACTTTTGGAAGGAATTTAGGATTAGTTCTTAGAACCACCCTGTTACGATGTAGTTGTAAAAATGGTACTTGTATTATGAAAGCCTGTAGCACTTACTCTTCTAAGAGAGGTAATAGCAACAAAGAAAGCTGTTTTCCATGTGAGGAATTGCAGTTCACATTTGTGTAAAGGTTCAAAAGGGGGACCCATGAGTCTTGTAAGAACAACGTTCAGGTTCCATACTGGCGAAGGTGGTAACCTGGGTGGAATGATTCTTTTTAATCCTTCCATAAATGCTTTAATAGCAGGTACTCTAAAAAGAGACAGATGTTTTCTGTTTTGAAAATATGCTGCAATTGCTGCTAGGTGCAGGTGTATGGATGAATATGCCAAGTTACATCTTTGTAAATGTAAAAGGTAGAAAATTATATTTTGGATAGAAGCATCCAGGGGATCAATTGTTGTTGCAATAAATGGCAAATCGTTTCCATTTAGCAGCATAACAAGCTCTGGTAGTAGATCTCCTGGCTTCTTTAATGATGTTCATACAGTCTGGTGGTAGGTTAAGATAACCAAACTCTAAGACTTCAGGAGCCAGATTCAGTTGATGTGGGGCTGGATGTCTGATGTCTACATGGTTCTGCGTTAGCAGGCAAGCTGTCAGTTGTAATTTTTGGTGTGGAACTAGAGAGAGTTCTAGCAGTGTGGTGAACCACAGTTGGCATGCCCATGTGGGAGCTACCAAGATCAATTTTATGGACTGTTGTCTGAGCTTGCGTACTACCAATGGTATTCGTGATAGTGGCGGAAAAGCGTACGCAAATCTGCCTGACCAGTTTATCCATATCGCATTGCCATTAGACAGCTGGTGTGGAAACCTGGTGGCGAAGGTTGGGCATTTTGCGTTTCTGTGTGGCAAACAGATCTATGTCTGGATAACCCCACTTGTGTAAAAATGGTTGAAGAACTTGCGGATGTAGTTCCCATTCGTGAATTTGTTGTGTCTGCCGACTCAACAGATCTGCTATCTGATTGTGAACTCCTGGAAGGTGCTCTGCTAGCAGATATATATTTTGTGGAATGGCCCATCTCCAAATGTCCTGTGCAAGCTGGGACAGTTGTAATGAGTGTGTCCCCCCCTATTTTTGTATATAATACATAGCTGTCATGTTGTCCGTCCGGATTAATACAGCTTTGTTTTGTACTTGGAATGTTTTGAGTGCTAAGAATATAGCTAGCAGCTCTAGATGGTTGATATGGAACAATTTCTGTTGAATGTTCCATTGTCCTCGAGTAGTATGATGTAGGAGATGGGCTCTCCATCCTGTGAGAGATGCGTCTGCTGTGAGCACTATTTGTGGAACAGGTTCGAGGAACGGCCGTCCCCTTGTCAAGTTTTTGGTGTTTCACCACTGCAGAGAGCGATGTGTGCGGCTGTCCACCAACACCAGGTCTGTTAGTTGCCCTTGAGCCTGGTTCCACTGTTGTGCTAGACATTCCTGTAACAGACGCATCTGCAGTCTTGCATATGGTACTATGAAGATGCAAGATGCCATCATGCCTATTAGTCTCATGAACACTCTGGCTTGGAGAGAAGCTTGTGACCAAGCTAGAAGCTTGTGACCAAGGCCTGAATGCTCTGTATCCTTGCTGGACTGGGATACGCTAGAGCTGTGGACGTGTTTATTGTAGCCCCTAGATACTGATGTGTATGAGAGGGTTGCAGGTGCAACTTGATATAGTTTACTGTAAACCCTAACTCGTGCAATGTTTGAATTGTCTGATGTGTGTGTTGAACACACTGATTGAATGACTTGGCTTTTATGAGCCAATCGTCTAGATAAGAGAAGACCTGTATTTGTTGTCTCCTGAGATGTGCTGCTACTACTGCTAGGCACTTTGTGAATACTCTTGGTGCTGTTATAACCCAGAATGGAAGGACTTTGAATTGATAATGTTGTCCTTCCAGTACAAACCTTAGATACTTCCTGTGAGCAGGATGTATCGGAATATGGAAGTAGGCGTCCTGTAAATCTATTGTTGTAAGGAAATCGCCTTGTTGCAGCAGTGGACGCACTTGTTGTAAAGTGATCATATGAAAATGATCTGATTGTATGTAATGATTGAGGGGCCTGAGGTCGAGAATTGGTCTTAGTGTCCCGTCCTTCTTGGGTATTAGAAAATACAGCGAGTAAACCCCTGTTCCTTGGTGCTGTAAAGGAACTATTTGAATTGTGTCCTTTTGAAGAAGTGACAGGACTTCTTGTTTGAGCAGAGTAAGATGTTCTACAGACATTGGACGCTGCTTGGGTGGTATGTATGGAGTGGTTGCTATAAGTTCGAGGCAGTAGCCATACTGGATAATTTGTCTTACCCACTTGTCTGTTGTGATTGAATTCCAGACTGGTAGGAACTGTGTTAATCTGCCCCCCACAGGAGTGGAATGCTGTTGGGGAAGCAGAGGAAAGTCACTGTTTTGTGGTGGATGAGGTTCTATTATTGTTGTTACCTCAACCTCTTCTTTGTTATTATTTCCTCTATATCCTCCTCTAAAATAACCTTTGTTAGAGGATGTTTGTGTGTTAGATTTGAAGAATGTTGTGTTGCCTGCTCCAGTCTGTTTGGAGCATCTTCTGTAGAAGGAGCGACGAAAGGAACATTTAGCTTGTGTAGACTATAAAGCTCCCATAGATTTGACAGTCTCTGTATCCTCCTTCATCTTTTCAAGTGCTGTGTCTACCTCTGGTGCAAACAATTGCTTTTGATTAAATGGTTGATTTAAAATGGTAGTTTGCACTTCCTGTTTAAATCCTGAAATGCATAGCCACGCATGTCTTCTAAGTAGGACACTAGTGTTCACAGCTCTAGACGCAGTGTCTGCCACATCAAGTGCACACTTGATTGAGGCATTAGAATTTAGCTTGCCTTCTTGTATAAGGTCGGTTGCCTGCGTTTTATATTGGTCAGGTAGATGTTCTAATAGTTTCTCTAACTGATCATAATGAGCCCTGTCATATCTTGAAAGGAGGGCTTGTGTGTTAGCTATACGCCATATGTTAGCAGCTTGTGCAGCTATTTTTTTGCCTGAGGCATCTAAGACTTTAAATTCTTTGTCAGGTGGGGGTGCTTCACCTGACGTTTGTGAGTTTGCCTTTTTCCTAGCATTTGATACAACTAGTGAATCTAATGGTAGTTGTCCTTTAATGTAGGCTGGATCGGCGGTGCAGGCCTATATTTTTTCTCAATTCTATGGTTTAGGATCCTAGTACGTACAGGGTCTTTAAATACCTCTGGAGCATGTTTGATGACCCCTTTAATCATAGGAAGAATTTTAACAGACCTTTGCGATTGTTCAAATGTGTCTAATAGAAAAGCCTCCTCTGCCTCATCAGAGTGCATAGTGACCCCATGGTAAATGGCAGCTCTGTTCAATAGGTGTCCAAAACCAATGTTATCTTCTGGAAGGGTTTTGATGGGTATGACTGTGGGTCAGGAATATCAGGTACAACCCTTGGGTTTGGGTACTCCCAGTCTGGATCATCTAAAGGGTATGGGAAAGGCTCATCTGGGTCTAACCCTCTCCCTAGGCTATAATCATCATTGTTTTGAGGCGAGTGTGAAGACAGAGTAGGAGAATGTGGAGGAGAAATCTGTGGTGAAATGTTAAGAGGAACAGCGGATGAAGGAGAAGGAAGTATAGGAGAAGAAGGGTGCATAGGAGATGTGGCTGAGTCCTTATCAGGTACTACAGGTGTGGGTGTTGTATCTGCCTTCCTCTTCTTGTGTGGTATAGTGGATACAGCACCTGTTTTTGGGTCACTATAGATCTTTTGCAGAGGATCTGGTTGGAAAAGTTCTTCTCCTTGTGGAACCTTTGTCGGCGCCGATTTTTTCGGTTCCGGACGAGGTTGCTGCTTGTCTTTGGCCTTAGGAGGTGTTCCGTTGTCCTTTGGCGTTGTTTTCGGCACCAAAGGTGTTGTTTTCGGTGTCGTAGGCTGTTTCGAGGGCTTTGGCGCATCGGAATCAGGCCTTGTCGGTTTCGGTACCGAAGACTATGTCTTCGGAGTGGAAGCTGGTCTCGTCGGCTTCAAGGCGTCAGACGCTGGCTTCGCACCTTTGTCTTTGAAGTCGACGGTCTTGGAGCCGAGACTTCTTTCGGTTTCATTGCCGAGGGAGCTGGTGGGATCGGCACGTGCGGCTTGCTCTGTAAAGAGCTACCGGAAGGCTTAACTGCTTTCTTTGGAGCCGGGCTCGATGACTGGGCTTTTGAATAGGTGTTTCGGTCGCGACTGGGCCCCGAAGGCGGAATGTCGACCTTTGCCTTGTTTCTGGGTGCTGTGTATGGTGCAAAGCGATACAAAAGGGGATGGTGTATGGTGCAGGGGCAGTAGTACTGACGCGCTGACCCGATGGTATGGAGTCATCTGAGTCGTCTGCCTCTAATACGATTTGGAGATCATCGGAATCTTCTTCGGGAATGAGTGGAACCTCCTCGTCGAAGAGGTCTACCGGTTCCGGAGCTGATCTCTGCATGTCGCGTCGATGGGCCCTCCGATCTCGGATGGTTTTCTTGGATCGAAAGGACGCGCAGGCTGTACAGCTGGATTTGTCGTGTTCTGGCGATAAGCACAGGTTGCAGACCTCGTGGTGGTCACTGTGTGGAAACTTTGCTCCACACTCGGGCATTTCTTAAATGGCGTCCTTTCCATGAGGTGTAGGCCTCAAGGCGTGGATAGGCCCAATGGCCCGCATCGACGACCGGAATTGAGCTGATGGGAGTCTAAACTAGGTCAGTCGATATCAAAGTTAGTTAAGTAAAGTTTTTATGATTTTTTGCGCTTCAATGTACTTGAAAAGTAGATTTCGAGGCGGAGTGGGAAAAGTTTATCCGAACCCAGTGGCAGAAAAAAAACAATCTAAGGATGGAGCCGATGCCCATGCGCACTATCGTCCAAGGGAGGAGTCGCCTATCTCGTGACTATAAAAGACTTCTTCCAAGACGACAACATGCAATCATCCGAGCCCAACACCAGGTGGCGATCTAATACAAAAGTGTAGTATCTGCAGCTCATATACCTCGAACATAACGTTTTATACAAAAAAACTGGTCTGGATTCAGTCTGAGTTTGTGCAATTATTTCTTACCCGAGGGTTTACAATAAATGCTCAACACAGCCCACAACTATCTACTTGAGCCTCTGGGATTCACTGGTCTGTGGACACTATACCTTACTTTGGTGTAGTATACACAGAGCTAGCTCCCTACACTTACCCAACAACTTTGATCAAGACGAAGACCGCTCCCTCGAATGACTACTGCAACTTCGGGATCTGGAACAGGACCAAGATCGAACTTTCGACCTGGAGGGGTACTGTCCCAGAGTCTTATGGTGCATGGCAACGGAGCTTTGCCTTGTAGCCTAGTATGGCCTATGGGTTTTGACGCACAATCACTGCAGGCCTTAAGGTTGTAACTCGACCTCAGGCGTAACAGGAAAACCTGATCAGGGTCAGACATTTCATTGCTGCAATCCCAACAGTAGTTAAAAACTGCCATTTTGGGAGGCGGCATTTCTTGCACACTGTTGTACAATGTCTTGGGGCAAAGCGAGGTCTCAAAGAGACAAGAGATAGCTTTGGATCCGCTTTTGGTGGCGTGAAAGAAAAAGAACTGAGGTCAGCGAGCAGCACCTACATAGGCTCCACACATCATTTCTGGAGCGGAACAGCATCAGTGCAGAGCAACACGGCGCCACCTACTAGAATGCAGAGGTACTGCTAAAGTTTCTGAATCACTGACTCACGGGGAATATTCAAAAGCTGCGGTTTGAGGCTAGAAGTCCCTTTCAGAACAACACTGATCAAAAGAAGCATGAAGGAATACTCTTTTGCTTGGTCTAAGAGGTGGATAGCCAATCATCATAAGACTTCTGATAAAGCCAACATACCTTTACCTTGCACATAGATGGCACTGCATTCAGGCAACCGCGGGGTAGGGAGGAGGGTATGTGGGAAGAATACGCATATTTTTAGAGGTTAACAAGTTGTGCCACAAGCGGTGGTTACAGATCAATCATACATGTGAGTTATTAGCTAAACACTGTTCCATATTTGTAATATCTTATTCTTCTAATAACTTCACAAATTTGTACACCTTTTTAAAAATAAAATCACCTTTAATCACATTTTCCACTTGATAAATTCAGTCTACAAAGTTAAAAAAAACATTGCAGTGAATACAAATACAGACGTTGAATTGACAGCACACACTGTAATCGCATACTAAACGCACACTTCTCACATTGCCCATTCCCCAAAACACATTATCCAAAGCAACATTAAGACAAAGACTTTCAAAGAGAAGAATTCTTACCATGAGAGCAAGGACAGGCACAGAGTTTCAACAACAGAGTACTATAGCATATGCAAACTGCGTACTCTTTGCAAAGATCAACTTTGTGGCTGCAAAGATTCATACCCTTGTCTGAACAGATCACCTTGAATTAGCATCCTTGAGAGGAGACTACAAGGAAACAGACATCCACCTGATAAAGCTTTGGTTCACTCGATTGTCAGCCTTGCAAATCTCTGCTAGTGAGACGTCTCTAAAGGGCTGCTGTGGTGCCCTATTTTAATATAAAGGCGGCGGTGATAAGTAGCTTTCTTTATAAGAGAGCGATTAGCTTTTAATTAACGGATCTTTATGTAAGAACAATCTACCTGGCCGAGCCTCGCTTTGGAGGAGATTCGCCATCAGCAGCAGAACCATCAGACGTCTTTGCCTAATGCATTGCGCCCGGCCAACGTAAGATGCAAGAGTTCTCTTGCCATCACAAATGTACAACACATTTTCTGGCTGGCAGTAGACATATGAAAATAGAAGAGGAATATGTTAATATTTACATCGGCCTATTAATTAATGCCACTTTCCAGGAAAGGTTGAATTATTGTTTGCGCCTTTCGTAACCATAACAGACCAGACTGAATACTTAGTGTTTTACTGACCACTTCTGCAATCAATACTGACAAAGATCTTGGAAACTCCTTTCCTTATTTTATGTCCTCTCCAATCATTAAGTATAATACTCTAACCAAGCTATGAGACTTTGGGTCCCATTTAGATCTCGGCGGACGGGTTACTCGTTCACATCGGCTTACGGATATCCCGTCCGCCGAAATATGAATCCCAATATATCCTAAGGAATTTATATTTCGTCAGACAGGATATTCGTCTCCATTGTGACTGAGTAACCCATCCTACGAGATCTAAATCAGGCCTCTTACCTTTGGGTATATGAATGCCATAACCACCATTCTTCGGTACGCATGGAAGACCCTCCGCCAAATGGGAAATACAAATTGTTGCTCATACAATAGATTTACTCTTTACCGTTGCGTCTAAATTACTGCAAAAATCTTTGTTGCTTCATCTGATTATCTTATCTCCTGTAGGATTCCTTACAAAAAGAAAAAAGATTCAATTGCAAATTAAATGTAAATACCCTGATTTTGAATTACTCCTAGATGACAAGTACTTTCACTGACAGACCTTTGACTATAGTAGATATTTTTTAACAGATTACTCAAGGGCTTGAGCAAAAAACCATCCAACCCAGGATTACACTTAAAACCTACACTAAGGATGGTTCACTGAGAAAGTGGCCAAACCAAAACTAATCAAATGTAGATTTGACAGACAGTGGCGTCGTGCTAATGAAAGATACCAAAGATCCCTGGGCGTCAAATTTGCATCTAAAGGATTATGTTCAAGATTGTTCTGGAAATAGATGGGTAGAGAACCTGATGCCAACCTGTCCTTCTTGAGAAGGACGGCTAGTGCGGAAGAGAACTGGTGGAGACAATATCATATACATCATCTGTAACAATCTTCATCAGAGGAAGGACTATTTAATCCCATGGAACGAGTGTCTCATAACTTTGAGGTTTAGACGATTTATGACAAAGTTCGATAATACATTCATACAACATGATTGATCATCACACTGCTCCCACCGCACTTAAAAATAGAATAACCGCATAACCATTATTTGAGCACCTCAAAAAAGTATTGAGTAAGAAGTAAAACAAAAACCACACAAAAACAGTACAGAGCTATAATAATGGTACACTTACACAGTACACTTTTCACAAACTCAGTCATCTTGGAGTGGTGTCACTACTCTTTGCCATCCTTTTAACAACTTCTGAAGTATGAAAATCTAAGTGGACCTGGCAGGATTCAAACCTATGAGTACATTAGCCCAGCAAGCTCTCATACCAGTTTTTAGAAGAAATTGCTCTTAATTCGATAGCTTGAAAGAACAACCCCTTTCAAAGTTCTGAAGCAAATATTACGGATTGAAAAACTGTTGTAGAAAAGCACTGTCCAGAGATTGTGAAACATTTCCTTACAAAAAAACTGAAACATGGCATCCTCCCAATTACTAGTTCAAAAAGTGTTAGTTCCAATGACGTTGAAAGACGACTTCCTTCAAATTACAAAACCGTATTTCAGAATATTCATGGACACATGGGGGGGGGGGACTTCAAACAAGCAGCCACATCAATTTAAGAAAATGTTAAAGAAGCAGTATTATCAACAGAAGAGAACTCTTGAGTGTGTAGAGGTAAGATAAATGGATTCCCAGCCCAACATTTTTCTAAGTGTTATCTGTATGGCTCAGGTCATGTGTAGTCAGGTGTTAAAGTGGAGTGATACAGAACCACTTCGTATTGGATGGATAATCAACATCTGTATTGAAATTGGAGAAAATTTATTTAGAATATGCTTTTTTCTGTACCGGAGACCTTCCTGTAGTATTGAAATGACTTGAGCAATGACACTGGAGTGGAGTGATCAACACTATTATGGAAAGAAAATAAACCGTGCCTAATCGACTGTTCATGGCAGATCTAGAGATCCCCACATAAGAAAGAAGGACAGCGTCTGGATGGACTATTACAGTGAGCTTCGGTGACGGACAAACCCAAGTTGAGGAAACTGGCAGACACGTCCTTTCCACATTTGAAACCACAAATCATTTTCCCTGGTGCTCCACATTCATGTTATTTTGCTTTGATCAAACATACATTGCACATATAAAATTATTCAAATCAGGTAAAAGCCATTGTCCATCCAGTGGGCCATGACTTGCGGCTCTTCCCTTTTTTTTCCTGCTGGTGCTTAAAAAAGTCCAACCATGCTTCACAGCGGACAACCACCAAGGCTGCCGGAGCGTCATGGAGATTCCGGAGCCCTCTCGTGGTTTAGGACGTAGTAGTCATGGACATACATCAGGATGGCGATGGGCTGCCCAATGATCAGAGAGATCCAGACAGCTGCATTCCCATAGTTGCCTCTCAGAAACTTTCCAACAAACCAGGCCAGAGGAATCTGCGAGAAAAGATGCGAGAACCAATTAGATTATAAACGAAAGAATCGTCAACAATCAATAATCATGCTAAGGTTTAAGAGTGGGTACCTGCATAATACATTTGAACTCCAGAAGGATGTGCTATGACTGATCTAGTTTGAAAGATGCAAAGTGGCTGCTCTACTGATTCCGCTACACCTCATCGTTTCGGTACCCTGTGCATTTCCCGTCTATGCTTCAGATAAGCCCAGAACACAGAGTCCCATCAAGGTGGAAACATTTTATTTTAAATTATAAAGATGACGACCATCCCTAGGTCTTAGTGTGCAATCTTTGAAATGGTCATAGATGTCATCTGAGTAGACGGGCAGTAACATCTTTCAGTTGGGACTACGGAAGGGCTTCTTGATCCTTCAACAGGTCTATGAAACCAAATCTAGTGCAGAATAGTAATATGAGGAATAAAGACTGGGCTGGTCATCAATGCCCGAGGATGCTTGCATTTAGGGTCTCCAGGTCAAAGACATACAGAGATGACCACTGTAGAACATGCCTATAAGTAAAAAGGAAAAGGATCAAAGAAGTTGCGAAAATTTGCAGACATCTACTGTGGATCATGACTCCAAGGCCTGTCGGCAGGATAGTGACTTGGGGTTCAGAGGACACCTCCTGTCCATGATGCCACTAATGCGATCTGATGGGAACTACCAACTATCCAATATAGACGTTAATCACCAGATTCTGAAAACAAAACTCATTAAAGTTCTGTGATTATTGTGGTTGAAAATACAGTATCACATTTTGGCATAAAGGAAGTAGAACTTATTTTCACAAACCAGTACCACTAGGTCTGGCTTTTTACTAGTGAAAGTGCAAGGTAATTGATGCATAGGTTTGTGTGCGTGTCTCCGAATTTATATGGATCGGCGAGCCTTTGAATATGGGGTGATGCGAGTGGATGATTGTGCTCTCATTCATCCATTCAAACATCCATTAACCTTTGGGACATTTTCACATTTACCAGCTCAGAAATCTGCAGAACCACACCAAACATCACCAGTCAATGAAGATGCACCATTATGTAATACAAATTCCAGACTTTTGTTTGTTTTACCAATGCTTGTAAATTCGTGACAAACTTTGGAAGATTCCTAAAGTGGTATTTCCTCTAGGATTACAAAAGAGTAGAAGGTCAATGATACAGGAAGTTGATACAGTATATATGTGCGGCTCAACAAAGATAGAGAGCAGAGCATACATATGTAAAAGTGTGGTGGGTGTAACAAAGGTACTAACATTTAGCTGCCACAATTTCCTCCTGTGAACGGGAGGTTAAGGATTAGGTGTATGAGTCTGTGTGTCTGTGCACAAGGTATGAAATATACTTCTCAGAAGGAGACAGGACCTAAAACCTCATGATAGACCAGAACATCATTGCCAGTGCCCAGACAGGGTGCATGGAGGTTGGAGTGTCACCCTATATTCCCAGGAAGTTGGGCATGGTGATTGTAGATATGATGAACGTGCTGCTGAAGAAGAGTTCCAAAGACTTGGTGGACAAATTCAACTGAAACCCTACTGGAGCTGCTGATACTTACCCTGCTGCTGCCTTTGGAAGGCACAGCCAAAGGCAGGGGGGTTGGGCCGGCTTCTCAGAAGATTTTGTGAAGCTCAGGTTACAAATGGGATGGGGGCCCTTCTGGTTTTATTGAGATATCTAGAAGTATCTAAGATTCAATGCCTCTTTGAGAATAGGTCACAACAGCTGGAAGAAGGGTGGTTTCTGGAGGAAAAAACCTTGGCTGCTCCCAGTTTATGATGGCTTTGAGGAGATAAATACAGATTAAAGGGGTGTGGAAATGAAAGATATAAAAGGAGCGAAAAAATGAAAAAGAAAGACAGAGGCCTCTTCAAGTCTCCTCAAATTAGTTGAGGCAGCTCAACTAATGTAACAGAATTGGAGAGCCAAGTGGAAAGCCCACCCACAGTCAGAGGCAGTTCAAAAGTTAACCACCACCACTTGGAGCACGCTTACAGCTATGGAAAGGGACAAAGGACATCCATACAAGGCCCCTGCAGAATGCTTCTAGCTAACTGCAAGCAGGATAGCCAACATGCACTGTACTCAAAAATGCCAAACAAATGCATACCAAGAGATTTTAGCATTCATTTGTAACATCTGTACATTAAGTGTCCTTGCATGAGCAAATTTCTCATTCCCAAACATTTTTCTCCAAAGACACATGTATGTCACACTCCATTCCTAAACCTCAGCCAAAATGTATTTCGTTCTCCAAACTCTTTCAAGGCTACAATTACATGTTAACTCGATCATTGCTAATCAATACTTGGGAGGGGGCACCAGGATCTCACGCCCAAGTGTGCACAAGTGTCTCACACCCGTCAGCACAAGGGTCTATCCAAAATAAACAAATGAAGACAAATCCTTCTTTTCAAGTGAGTATAGACGCGTTGATTTGGTTTAATTCTTGATACTCATCCAACCAATTAAAGCACCGATCACGGTGGATCAAGAACAAGAAACTATCCCCAGTTGTTAATACAAAGGGTTTTTAGTGGGATTATCATGGGTACATCGTTTAGATGTCCGATGACTTTCACATCTATGGGCAATGGATGTAGGTACGGTGCACCCACCCAAAATCCCATCAATCCTGTAGGAAATGATAGAGAAGTGTGGCTCTCTGATATATTTTTATTAACGTTTTACCATCAATACAATTAATGATAAGCAACATAACAGTATAAGGTAAAATACAAAGTCTCTTAAGAAATTGACATTGGCTAGTGGCATATGCGCAAGTCCCTCCCCTTTGGTAGAGTCGTTGGCTTCCATAGTTTCATTGGCAGGTGGTAGTGTCTCACTGGGATGTGTGTCTCACCTGTGGTTCTTGCTGGTTATCAAGCTACCTCCTGTGGTGGGGACTACAAAAGGTATGCACTGAAGGGGTTCCAGATATCCTTGGGTCTGGATGCCGCAGGTATAAGCTCTGCATATAGATCTAGTTGCTCATTACAAAATCCCATTGTGTTGACCCATTGTTTTAGGTTCGGGCAGCAGCCTCTGCCCCATTAGCAACGAGGCCTGTCTTTAGCCAGCAGGAGTGCCAATCCAATGCAATGAGTTCTCTATCCAGCCCTAGGATTCTGAGGGATGGCCCAGGCTAGCATCTGCTGCAGAGCGAAGATCACCTCAGCCCAGTATCCCCACTCCAAGTCACGTCTAGGAACAATGTTTGAAGCCCGCGTCCGGGGCTTCATATTGTGCGTAGCAAGAGTCTGTCCAAAAACCATATCAATGTGTTGAAATGTAAAATCCGATTCTCTCGTTTGTTGTTTAAGCTGTGCCTCATCTATTTTTCACCCCTGCCCTGCTTTCAGCCTGGCTCTCTCCTTGACACTGCACCTGCATAAACATTGGTAAATAATCTAGATTGGGGCATTTTAGGCTGTGTATACATGCAGACTCAGCGCAAAAGAACAGCTGGCGTCTGCACAGGGTTTTTTTAAACAATGGTAAAGCCTTAGATAAAGTTTACACAAATAGCCTATCTTGTTGTGCAGCTTCAGGACGAGACAGTTACACAAGGCACCAAGGCTGTTGATTCTTACCAATTGTTTCATTTGTGTGTTCTGCCCAAAGCTCTATTTACCTCTGGGCGTCCCTTGCTAGTGATCTTTGCTATAAAATCCCATGTAACCATTGTTCCGTGCGCTTTCTCCTTGAGTGTCTCTATGGTGCTTGTCGGACGAGGCCCCCATTAATGAATGCTAATAAATGGCCTATGGTTTGTATTTCGCTCCAGTGCTGATTCCTCCTTACTTGGTAAGAACCCGTGGACGAAGTGGTGACCCTGCACCAGTGGGTTATTAATAATCTGCTCCACAAATGCTGGGGTTTTGGGGTATAGTACGCACAGCGCAGTGACTTGAAGTAAATTATGCCCGGTCTACTGCTGGGCAAGACTCTTCAAACTTTTTTTTTTAAAACCTTTCTTTATGGTATTATGTAGTGAGAACCACAAACTACAATGCAGCACCGTGACACCACAACAGTCAAGCATACAATACACAATATCTATCATTTTAAGAGGCATAGTACTCTGGCATTCCACATGAGGTAACAAACAGAAATGAGCAGTTGTTTAATCAGTTGCCAGGAAGCCATCAAGACCCTTCCAGTTTGTGGGAATTGAGGCTCTGTTCCACAGCTGCCAGAATTTTTAGACTCATTGTCGTGGTTGGGCTTGCATCCCCCTATTTCAAGAATACCGAATGATTATGGTAACCAAAATCACTGTTCGGGAGCCTTGGGGGAAATTCAAAGGCCATGTTCAATAAGACTGTAAATAAGACACAAAGGACTTCAGCAGAGATTCATTGGCATAGACAGGTTAAAGAAGACGGTGTTGTCTAAACAGCGGGATGGTCAACCTAAAAAAAAAGATCCTGAGGACAACAGAGTGCCTAGACGTTTGACAGCACTGATCTTTTTAACCCATGAACCAAGATTATGAATGGATGACAAAATGGGCGAATGACAAACATGGCCTCAATAAATATGATAAAAGTGTCAAGTATCTAGAGCAAGAAGATGACAACATGAGTCAATAGACTAACCCACCAAAAAGAATGAAGAAACCTGGAAAGAGGTTGTGATAGACTTAATTCATAAACAATCAAACTGGAAGATGTTGTGTTGGGGCTGCCAGGTACTTTACATAAGAAACTATTTAGGGGAGGAGGTGGGACTAGTGGATCATGCTGTGGCCCTTGGAACCTGGGGACACGAGCTCGAATCCCAGCCTCTTGAGATAAACTTTGTTTTCTTTTAAAGTTTTATTATTTAGAGTGTGAGGGGATATCTGGAATAAAATGTGTTTTCTCCTAACAACTCTATTTTAATAATTGCACTCACTTTTACATGATTAAAGCAACAAATGATCTGCTTACGCACTGTGTCTGGCCCTCTCTTGTTGACCCAAGTAAGAGAGTTTTTCCAAAGAAGATAGTCTCTATGATCAAGAGGCATATCATTCAATTGGGCGGATAACCAGATGATGATACTGATCACGGAGACAACTGATGGGAATCCAAGCTCTGCGCAAGGGTCTCTTGCTCTTCATAATACTCCTGTTCTTTCACTTTATCTTCTTCTTTTCTGTTCTGTGGCATTTGTCGGCTTTTTTTGCGAGACCCCCAGTTCCTTGTGTTATTGTATATTTGGGGAATAGAACTGTGGCAGGTCGTTAAAACATCCCTTTGACCCTAATTCTCTAAGTGTTGATGGTGTACAGTAGTGAAGTACCTATTTGAAGCATGGAATTGTATGGGCTGTTCCACCAGGTTCAGTGGTATGCCGGACAAGGTCCATATTCTGTCCATAACTGATTGGCAACCAAGCATTAGACCAAATTATAGACAGACGGACACACATACACCAGCTCCCATGATATACTATTTTTCAATACAGCTAGTTAATAAACGTCTTTGCAATTATTCATCTCCTACATTCAAACTGGTTTTGGCTTTTCAAATAATCATTGCGGTCAATGCCCAAACAGGAACTTTATTCCAGTTACCCATTAGTACCACTCTTCAGTAACACTTCTGCTCAGCTTATACCTGCCAGTGTCTTACCTGAGACATCATTCCCATGAACGCCCAGAGACGAAACATCTTCAGGGGAACACTGACCAGATACTGAAAACAACAAGAACATCACTTAGACTGAAATACTCAAGCATCATGAAGACAGAAAACGCGCATCGAAACCCTTAAACAGCTCAATTTCAATACCAATTATAGTTTTCCAACTGGGGGGACTTACTCTTGCATTTTGTCATGGAATCAGTCTCTCAAAACCCATGCTGGTATTACCAATGACACTCTTAAATCAACCAGTGAAATGAAAATAAGTACTCAACAGTTCCCTAGTACAGGCAAACATGTTCCTTACCTTTAGTAATGCTCTTTCTGGTGGATACTTTAACTACAGATTCTTCACTTTTGGAATATCCCCAGGTGGCAGACTGGATCCGGACAATTCTCCAGCAGTGCTTCAGCGTGCCGGTAGGTGGCACAGTGAGGTTCCACGGTGACCATGTACGGCCCCAGAAGTGATGGAGCGAAGCAGCATATAAGCACTAACCCTGCACCAAGACATCAGCTCCATATATACGTCTCATTCCGCAGATTATCTGTGCCAATCTCTAACTTGGGACCCTTTTCGGAGTATCAAAGAGATCTCTCCACAGAATGGGAAGGTGCGAGGGAAGTGAGAAATCTGCGGTTGGAGTATCCATCAGAAAGAGCATTACGAAAGAACCTTCCTTGTTGGGGGGCGCTAGAGGGTGCACAACTGAATGGCCGCACTCACGCGAGGCTCCGGAGGACCGGAACAATTATCCTATATTCCTCCTACTAACGGCTTGATGCGCACATCCAAAATGCAAGCGAGCCAGTAGTACCTTGTTGCTTGTTGTACACCCAATGTAAATTTGGTGCGGAACGGGTGAGACACGAGACAACGGGAGCTGGCTGAAACTTGGCCGAGTGCAGCGGTGAGAGCTGTCGGAAGAGCTGTCGGAAGAGCTGGTCAGCAGGGAACGCTGGGAAAGCCCGTGGATTGGAAAGCGGAAGTCAGGCCCCGTGGTGGTGCGGTGACCACAGAGACCTTCTGAGGTGCTGCGGCCTGTCCGGCCCGTTGTGGAGTACGGCGGCGACCACAGTGCAGGATATCGTGAGGGGCAGCTATCCTGTGAGGAACGGCGAGCTTTGCCGGCTGCAGGCGACCCAGAGTGGCAGGGGCAGAGCGGAAAACATATGCGTCGGGCGACGCGGCTCCCACTGTGCAGCGGTCCATAAGGCGGTGAGACTAAGAGACCCGGTGGAGGGAGCGCATCTCCGGGTGCGCTAGGGGACATTTGAACTTACTGGGCTGCCCGCGGCGGGGTGGGAAGCCTGAGGAGCCGCACTGGACTGCCGCGGCGCCATCTTGAGGCAACCTGAACTGATCCGGTGCCTCCGTACCAGGGCTGCTGCCAAAGCACCTGGATCTTTATTAGAGGGCCTCCGCCTGACCGGAATACCTTCGAGAACTGCAGACTGTAGGTTAGACGCGGGGAGCACCGGGACGCAACTGTGCACGGTTTGCCCTGGGACTGTATGCCCGATGCCCAGCGCTGTGCGCCGGGGAACCCTCCATCCATACTGGGACTAGCAAGACCAAGCCGCCACTGTGCCCCGACTGGCAAGGGAAACTGCTGGTGCCTGAGGAAGGCTGCTAAGAACTGAACCATTGTTAGGTGGCCCCCTCCCCCCCCCCCCTGCCTACTGCTCTGGCGAACAAGGTAGGAAGCCGTGCTCCAAGCGAGAAGCAAGCTGGGTGCTGGCGAATTCGGTGGACTATCCTTTGGGGTCACAGCTAAGGTGCCGCTATACCCCCCGGTGTAGACCTGGAGAGCACCTTGTGGGGCACAGACCTTTCGATCACCTGAGAAGAAGACTGGGAGTGACGCCCGGGGAACAACCCTACAGTCCAAGCACGGGATAACTTGGTGACAGTGTCTGGGTGTCTGTGCCTCGGCCCCAGTACCGAAAGGTGGCAGAGGAGACCCGGAGGAGACCCTGCTACTTGACAGGTCTAATCGACGGCCCTCCGCAAGGTGGTGTGGCGCAGCGAGTAGGGGGGGGAGGGGAGGATATCCAGCTAGTCTGAGAGTGACGCACCAGGGCAAACAGAAATTCTTTACTAACCCCGGTCAAGTGGAGGACTACTTACAATCGCTGAAAAGGTAAAACCGAGATCAAGAGATTCGCAATGGGTCTCAGAGATCCTCTCCAGCCAGAGACGATGGTCACCTACACTGAGTATCCAGGGGACGCACCGCGAGAGACGAAGCACAGGTGGAAAGGATGTGATCAACGAAGTATATAGACACTGTGAAGTAATTTCGGGTTTGCACCAGTTGTTGGTTCCTATTGAACTCCGGACCACCTCTCCCGAGGGAGAGGACCTTGTTATTTAATCGTAGAGGTCCTCAATGGGAGAGGAGAGATTGTGTGGCCCTCTAGAGTAGGCCCCCGAGGGTATAACCCACTAATGCTTGGCAGCTATCCATCTGCCGTGGAACTAGACTTTGCATGGACATGTTGGTTGGGGAGGGTTGAAGGGTGCTGGCAAGATTGGGTTGCTTCAGTGGGAGGGGGGAGGACGGGGGAGGAATGCAGGGATGTTGGTTGGGAGTTTAATGTTTACGAGTTGTGAGGTCCAACAGATGAAGGTCCAGTGGTACAAGCGAGTTCAAGAGATCTATGGTTTTGTGAGATTGAACGGTGGGATGCTGGCTGGGTGGGGGAGCCGACCCTATTTCCCATTGACTACGCTGTTGATCTGTAGAGATGATGACTGGGACACCTAGCACTGATCTTAATATACTTACTTGGAATGTAAGAGGATTGGGGGATCCCCGTAAGAAGAGACAGGCATTATCTTATTTAGATAGACACAATGTACACATTGCTATGCTACAGGAAACTCATTGCCAGCGTAATAGGCAGATTACCTTTGGAAGCAAATGGGCGGAGACTAGGCTTTTTTCCTCCTATTCGAGTTATGCCCGCGGGACTGCCATACTGGTCAAGAGACAAGTGCCTTTCCAAATGGCAGGCACCTTATGCGATGTGGATGGGAGGTACTGTATGACATGGGGTGGATTGGGGACCCAGTCTGTCATTTTAACATGTTGTTATGGACCAAATGTGGACGACTCTAGGTATTTTGAAGGTCTATGGGCCAAGATTTTTTAAATAGAGGCCACACACATAGTTTGGGGAGGCGATTTCAATGTAACGTACAATCCAGGCACAGACAGATCTCAATCGGCACCACACCATTACACTAAAGCACAGGCTGTGGTCAAGGACATCAAGGAAGCTTACCATTTGATAGATGCTTGGAGGCATAGGCCTCCACAGAAAAGGGAGGGCACGCACTGTACAGCGCAGGCACACTCATGGGCCAGACTGGATTATTTTAGTTTCTAGAGGACTCGCACCCGCAATAACAGACACAAGGCATCTTGCTAGAACATACTCGGACCATGCTCTTGTGCTGTTAGCGCTCTCATCCACGGACTTTAATGTGCCGCATAGCCCTTGGAGATTAAATCCCTCCATTCCCCTGGACGCGGTCTTTCAAGAAGAACTGAGAGAGGAAATAAGTGATTTTTTAAAACGAAACAAAGACTCAGTGCAGAGCGTAGAGTTGATCTGGGAGGTTTTTAAAGTAACAATACGGGGATATTGTATAGGCAAGGGTGCGGGGGTGCTTAAAGATATCCAGGCCGCGATCAGGGCTCTTGATAGGGATCTTAAAAGACTGGAGGCTGAAATGGCGGAGACCCCGACTGCAGAAGCACAAATTGCCTTTCGGGAAAAACTGTCCCTGTACATGGAGGAAGCACAGAGGGAGGCGAAATACAAAAGCAAATATTGGGTAGCCAGAAGTTACGGAGAGGGCCACAGGCCTGGAAGAATGCTGGCGCAAAAGGTGAAGAGACCGCGAAGTGCCAACTCTGTTACGGAAATAAAGGACTCGGGAGGCATCACTCACCGGGACACACACACAATATACCCAGCGCGTTCCTAGAACACTATAGCGCATTGTATACCACAACAGGCACCATGGATGGGCGGCTGGAGGACTTCCTAGGGGATGTAGCACTGGGGTGGCTTAGCGATACGCAGAGGACCTTCTTGTGTGCGCCCTTTGAGCTAGACAAGGTGTGGGATGCCATCATGAGCATGCAGTCGGGCAAAGCCACGGTCACCGATGGTATCCTGGTGGAATTTTACATAGAGATCATGGCTCCGGTACTTCGGGAAGTTTATGAAGACGCATTAGAAGTGGGACAGTTGCCCCAGTCGATGAGGGAAGCGTTGATACTGTCTTTGCCAAAGCCTGGGAAGCCCCTTGACCTTTGCGACTCCTATAGGCCACTATCGATGCATAATTGCAACGCGAAAATACTAGCTAAGCTGATAGTGACAAGACACAGCCTGTTGATGAATCATTTGATTCTGCCAGACCAGTCGGGGTTTGTACCTGGCAGGGCAACCTCTCATAATTTGAGGACGCTATTTGCGATCTTGCACACCACCTCCCCTGATCTCCCCATGGCCGCTATCTTTTTGGACGCTGCTAAGGAGTTTGTTTCGCTGGAATGGGGGTACCTATTCGGGGTGATGAAACGGATGGGCTTCCCACCCTTGTTCTTAGCTTGGATTGAACTGCTCTATACCAAACAAAAGGCCAAGGTTTTGATCAATGGCCACACTTCCCGGACATTTAAAATAACAAGGGGAACCAGACAGGGGTGTCCTTTGTCGCCGCTGTTATTCACGCTGGCAGTGGAACCGCTTGCGGCAAAACTGAGGCAAAGTCACAATGATAAGGCATTGCGGTGGTTTCAGCGCCAGATACTTATCTCGCTCTACGCGGACGACATTACCTTATATATCCGTGACCCACAACAAAATTTGAACCCGGTACTGCGGGAATTCATTGTTTTTGGGAGATTGTCCGGTATACAAATCTATTGGGCCAAATCTAGCTTCTTTCCACTCACGGTGGCGGTTGAACGATTTGAAATGGATTACCCCTTAGAATGGTGTACAGATGAGCTCAAATACTTAGGAGTGAAAGTTACAAGGAATAGGGAGGAACTGATGAGGGCAAATTATGGAACTATTATGTCCAAGATCGGCGACGGTGTGACGAGATGGGTGGCGCTACCCCTGTCCATGGCGGGGCGGGCTTCCTTAATTAAAATGGTGATACTCCCACAGATGTTATATTTATTTCTGAATATACCGTACTACCCGGGTTCCTACTTCTTTAAAGCCCTGAAATCAGAGTTAATATGACTGGTATGGGGAGGTAAACAGCCTCGACTACAATGGGAGATGTTGACTAGACCTTATTCCCAAGGGGGATTTGGGATCCCTGATTTGGAGTTATTTTTTATAGCGGCACAGGCCCACTTTGTATGGTTTTGGATTAAACAACCTCGCTATATGCCACAAGTGGCGGCGGAAGATTGGCTGGCTCACCCTGTCTCGCTAGAGGGGGAAATATATAGCAAGATTGGGAAAAGAGAGCAACAACCGAACGCACTATATAGTTCGCTTATGGCGTGGCACAAGATTACGGGGATGTTGGGAGTGCCATTGGCATATACTCCACTGATGCCCCTTGCTTATCACCCGGACATTCCACTGCTGCAAGAGGAAGTATTTAAGAAATTCAGGGGAAAGTATGGCATGGCTACTTGAGGGGATATGTACCACGAGAGTAAGTTCCGTGCCCTTGCATATATGTGTCCGGAAGAGCTGCAGACGCCGTTAGATGTGTTTCTGTATATTCGACTGAGGCAGAGTGTAAAAGCAATCATCCCGACGTTTCCGGTAGAACCAGTAAGGCCGACTCTGCTGCATTCCATGCTGGAAAGGCCCAAACCCATACAGCCAGTATCACTGATTTACAACACAGTGCATGCGCAAAGGGAGAGAGCTACGTCTCAGGCACGTTGGAAGTGGAATTAGGGCGACATCTGAAAAATTCACATTGGAAGACCTGCTGCCTGCACACTGAGAGGGTTTCAGCGAACAGCAGACTCCGCATCATACACTATAAGTTCCTTCATAGATTATATTACACACCTGCTAAGATGCACAGATTTAACCTGAGGGAGGATGATCGGTGTGATAGATGTCGCGCCCCTGGGGCGGATTTTTTGCATCTGGCATGGGACTGTCCAAGCGTTAGGGACTATTGGAATAGGGTTTTTGAAGCACTGCAGCAAATGATAGATGAGACACTGGAACCGGACCGCTTATTGGCGTTGTTGGAGTTTGTTACCCCAGTGAGGGCGGAACACAGACAGTTTGTGGCTATGGCACTTCTCATGGCCAAACGAAGGGTCGCCTGCAGATGGGGGAGGGGACGTGCGCCTAAATTTAAGACATGGATGGATGATTTAATTACTTGTCAAGAAAGGCTTGCCACATATACGGAATTGCTACAGGTGGCTTGTAGGCCGAATGATATCTGGGCCCTCCCAACGTGCTATCTACTCGCTAGAACAACAGCTGACCTAGGTAACGGAGATTCGGTCGCTGTAGATGTGGGGTCATGAGAGTATAACATTGGATGCAGATGGAGGGCAAGGGGTGGTGCTCTAGACCTACAGACTTCAAAGCCTATTGTACCATTGCCACAGACATGTTTTTTGTTGTTTGAGTTAGGTGGTGTGGCGGGTGTATACATCACCTCTTGGACGGCCCCGATCGTTCACATTCCAGAAGACTAGTGTAGCTCGGAAGATGTGAAATGGGCACGGGAGGGTGGGGGTGGGGGGTGGGGGGGGGGGAGCTGGGTTGAGGCCCCTACGCTGATATCCAGCTGATCTGATATTGTTGAACTGCACATGTACCATGTTCTTATTACATTGTGAGATATTGTACTGGGCAATTGGACCGATAAGATATTGTAATGTGAGATGCATATGGAAGGTGATTGTATGTTGTTTGAAAAACTAAATAAAAAGAATACATTTTTTTTTTTTTTTTTTTTTAAAAGAACCTTCCTTGTTCTACTGGTGGATAATTCTAAATGCATATTCCTCACCTTTACAGTAGATACTTCAGCAGTACCTTCTAGAGGTGGAGTGCCTGGGAGTGGACGCATAACAAAGTCCAGCAGAACCAAGTGGGCGAAATAACCTTTCCCTGCTGCTGTCAAGGTGCTGGTATTCCGTGAACACAGGCACCGACACCCACGTCGCTGTCCGGCATCTATCCAGAACAGGCACATCCCTCGGAAGTGTCACTGTAGCAGAGTTGGCCCTGGGGGAATGGGCCCGCAGGCTTTCCGGTGTCAGCTTCTGGGCCAGTGTCCAGCTGATATTGCTGCAGTGGACTATCCACTCTGACAAGGCCTTCTTTTGCACTGCCTTGCCTTTTTGCACTCGAAAATCCCACAAAGAGCTAATCATCTGCCAAATACTCATCTATGCAGTCGATGTAAAAGCTAAGAGGTCTCTTGGGGTCAAGGCAATGGGGTCTCTCTTGCTGCTTTGAGGCATGAGGGGGTGCAAAGAATGCTGGCTGATCAACGTGAACGTGTGCCATGACTCTCTGAAAGAATACAGCCTTTCTTCTCAAAACCAATTTGTCTTGCATAAAGCGGTTGCACAGCAGCCCCACTGTCAGTATATGAAGCTCACTCGTACAACGTGTTGACAAGAAGGAAGATGGGTTTCAGAGTCAAGAGCCTGAAGGAACACCTATTCATCAGCTCAACGCTGTGCACACAAACATCAAGACAATATTAAGGTCCCGCTGAGGCATCAAAAATTGACTTTGGTAATCATGAGAACCAAAACTTTTAGAAGTGCACCACAAATGGTGATGTGAATGAAGACGTTTTGTCAGATAAATACAAGGCGGCTAAACGGGCAAGGAGAAAGCCTTGCGCTGAGCCCATAGCAAGACAAGCAAATAAACAAAAGGACAAATGGCTGGGTTATAAGGGGTCTGTGTTTCGGGCACCACATCAAGCGACAACCTTGTCCCAGCACCAACACAGATCGACTTTGTGGGAAGGCGTCTGGCCGCAATGATTACATTGACCACCTTGGTCGGCATGACAAATGCATTTACCTTCTGTGGCTCAAACTTGTTGTGGGGATTCGATGCGGGACCTCACCACATTGATGACACTGGTGTTTTTTAAGTCTACATATAGTGCATCATCAGTATAAAGAGGGGGAAGCAATCCATCACCTTCATCATCAGTGTTGTGAAAGACATAAGGCACCTCTTGAACTGGGTCAGAATCAAAGCCAAAGACTGCAGAGACAAGGAGTGTACAGATCCTATGCGGCTAAGGGCACTGAGGCAGAGGTCTTGGATACGAGTCGGGTTGAATTACAACTCGTGATCTCTTAGCACGACTTCGGTCGAGATTAAGCCGTTCGGTTAAAGTCAGATTGGTGATGGGACCAGATTTTCTAATGGCACCAGTACAGAGGGAACCAACTTGGGCCTGGGTGACAGTGTAGAGGTCTGTATCAGAATAGGTCCAGGCCTGGTAACAGATCCAGATGGGGCAAACCACCTCTCTCAGTTGTGGGGTCAAGGACAGCAAAGAGAACTTGCAGCATGTTGAGACCAGCTGCGGAAAGGGTTCGGATACCAGGGATGAAGGGATGCAACCTTTATCTTGATACCCTCATGCCTTTTTGCCAGGCATCAAGTGGGGGGACGGAAAAGAGTCCCATTTCACCTTTTTATGCATATGTTTGGACTTTACAACAACAAGATGATGGATCAAATACTTGAATAAATCTAAGCAACTAGAAAGCGCTTGAGTCGCATTCCAGTTTGTCTAGAGTGACAAGGTGGGTGAAAAACAAAGGGTGGCTAATGCAAATCAGAACCGACCCTGCTACTCATGGGAAAGGTTTGTCCCAAACTGCAAGACGAGGGTCCCTCCGGAAGGGACCACAAGCAACCCCAGACTGGCTTTCACCTCCATAGGGGCTCGTTAGCAGGTTGTAGCTGGATTCCTATCACACAGGGAGCACAGGACCCACTTCTAGGCATACCGGTCCTTCCTATGGCATCAATAACAATGTGATGGATGAAATCCTTGAATTAATCCCAGCTAACTCGGCCACATTCTAGTCCATCATTTTTCACCCACTATGCCACCCTAGACAAAGGCTCGCCTGATGCAAATCAGTACGGTCCCTGCTCCTCACAGGAACATGTATGTAGGGGCTTTGACATACTAGACGTCTTTAAATAGGAAAAGGACTATTCACAGGTTTATCCCGCAACCTAGAGCATGACTGCAACCTCTTTCTGTGCTTGACGATGTAGAGTTTTGCCTCCTGGTCACAGATGGCCTTTGACTGCACGTGTCACAACTTTGGAGTCATGTGCCGCGCCCTGGCACAAAGACAGAGCTGGTGTGGGTCTGTGACCGACATTCATTTCCTCCAAGACTACATGGCTTGAATCCAGTTGATGGTAGTGGGGCGTCATTCTCTGGTAGAATGTGCCAGATTTTGTAAACTGTGGGAAGACGTCCAGATCTGAGGTCCAGATCTGAGCCGAAGGGCACAGACAGGAAGTGCCATCAGTACAAGGGGAGGCACTTATATGCGGCTCTGCTCCATCACTTTTGGGTTGTTACAGAGACACCGGTACCCTCGGTTACACGCAGATCCTCACCTTATAAAACCACAACCACCACACACACACACCCACCATCTGCCCACCCCCACAACCCCGCACCTCCCCCCCCGTACCCACCCCATGTTTGTCATCTCCTCCACTTTACTAATCTCCCCTGTATGCAGCAACAAACAGCTGCATGGAAACATGGGATGGGCTAGAGGGCATGCCCTGAAAGGCTAATTTCACTTGAACCAATGTATACATCCCATTTATTTCTCCAAGGACAACATTTGTGACTTCTTAGAGCATCAGTAGACCTGGAACCTTACCTCGTGGAAAAAGGCAGATGCCAGAAACACGGCCGTTTGCGCCATCCACCTGGACACGCCTCTCCTCAGCATTGGCTTGTAAAAATGCCTAAAAGACACCACATGGTGAGGTTAATTTAAAGTACAAGTAAGACATTCGGTCAAATGTTTCAAAATTGCTGACTGAGGTGTATTTTACTAATAGTGACTCACTACATTTATAGATAGACTAGCAGAGATTAAAAAATAAATGTACCTGTTATCCGGGGGTATTGGTCTGCGGTCCATGGTAAAATACGCGAGGTGTGGGGAGTTGGTTTTGAGTTGGAGGCACGGCGTTGTCTCTTGAATGTTTGGGAACCAACTGACCTTACGTCTCATGGAAAGGTGTGGGCTACGCTGGCGTGTGCTATTGCTAAGCGTAACATTGCTCAATTATGGGGGCGACTCAACCACCTAGAGTTGGGAAATGGATGGAGGCCCTGGACTGGTGTATGTTTCGTGAGCGGGCTGTGTATGTCGCTAGGGGGAGACCCAGGAAGTGGGGGAAAATCTGGGGGGCCTGGAATGCCTATAGAGGAGATATTTGTGCTCCCCCCGTTGTGTTAGACGATTCTCCTCTGTCGGAAGATCCCTGAACCGTAGGTCTTTATTTGTATTGTATTTTTGTGATTAGGAGGATGTGACATCATTTATTATTTTGCATAATCGAAACCCAGTGCACTTTATGGTTTGTATTTATGATTTTTTGTTGTGTGCTTTAATAAAAAGAATTAAAAAAAATGTATCTGTAATCCTCTTCAATCATGAAGAACTTCCTCATATCTCAGTGTGCTGGAAAAGAAGGACTATTTTTGTGCAATTGGAAATCTTCCTTCTCAGTGCAGAGTTTTGGCTAATTCAATTTAGGATTTTCTCTTTCATTACACATAAGCAAACTTTATGATTTGGTTTGTTTGCTGCTATGAGAACGCCATTCTTCAAATCAAAGAAAATCTGCGTAAAATACATCCATTAGTACAACTGACCCTCAACAAAGCGGTGTCTCCTCGTAGGAAACTTGAATCACGTAGTCAATATTTTCATTCAGTGTTCTGAATAGCGTTCTTTAACGTCAAAGGCAAAACTTTCAGATTTATTTTAAGACCATGTCTAAAATAAAAACTTTCTTCAAACCTCACTCCAGCAGCAATAAACCAACTAACTGCCTAACCGGTCTAAAAACAGAGGAAAAAAATAGCCTGATAGATTTAACATTAAAGTAGCTAAAAAGGCACTTTACATGGGGCAGTCATCTCTCATTAAGCCTCGTCAGCATACAGGAACAGACGTCACCTCAGAGTTTTCTTGTTAGAGATTAAAGATTTCTTGGATTACCTAAATAAACTCTTTCCTACAATACATCCACTTTCCTCCCCACAGGAACTGAACTAGAAGGCTCAACAGTGATTGGCCACTATTCAAGCCCATTCACATAGCTTCATTGAAGCAGTTCCAGGGAAAGGCAGGCTTTTTAGAAGCTACCACCTCAGAACACAGACCCTCTTAGCTGTTGGCCCCATACTGGTTTCCATTCCAAAAGGGTCCTCTTTACTGGTCATCAAAGGCGCTCTAAAGATTCATATTAATCAGTCTATTACTCGGTCAATTCAACTACTTTGACTCTGGATGTCAGGAGGGTTTAAAGCTTTTACCTAAACAATTAGGAGAAATTAAACCAACTTTTATTAATTATGGCCCAATATAAACTAGTTTAGCAACTACTTGTCGGATTGTCACATCCATTTCTCTTAGTTATCAACTGGCTAAAACCCTTCCAGGGAGGCCAAAAGCCCATTCCACCAGAGGAAAGGCAGCGTGGTCGATAAACCTCCCATTGAGCAGATAGATGAACGGCAGCCACTTGGAGATTTGTTCATACTTTTACAAGATATTGTGGTCTTCATTTTGGCACCAGAGCAGACTCTAGTGTGGATCACCAAACTTTAGAAACCTTTTTGTGCAACACCTTATGAAGGCTTATTGTTACAGTAAGGTCCCTATTCAGAGTTGGTCGATGCTATTGAATCGCGCACAATGTGGAGAAGTGTGGCTCAATGGTTGGAGCGGCAGACCCTGATGCAGAGGTCTGGCCCGGGACCAGGGTTCAATTCCCGTCTCGGCAGGTCTTGGGCTCAATTTCCTCGGACCTGATTTCTCGCCTCGGTGCCTATTCTAATCATGGAGTCCCACTCTGCAACTCTGGGCAATAGCTTGCTTAATCTCCACAACAGCCCCCAAAAGCGCTGGGATGCCTGGCTGCACCTGGGGGGTGCCCAGGAGTGGACATTTCCCAGGAAAGCCAGGAAGGGTTCCTAAGCGGTATACGGACAGCGCCGGGACACCTTCGGTGGAGGTAGCTGTGCGCTTTACAAATTCCGACATTTACATTTACATTTTACAATAAAATCAGACTCCCTGGAGTTCGTAAATGATTATGGGCTATAAATAGCAAATATTACAAGTTTTTGGGGAACAACTGGTACATTTTGGTGATAACCGCACAAAAACCACGTTACAACAAATACTGTATTACTTTTCCCTGTTAAATTCTGGCAGGTGTTCTGAACGATTAGTTTTTTTCCCCCCCAACACATTTAATTGGCATTTTTATCGTGTTAAGTATGAAATGGAAAATATTACAGTTCAATGCAATGCCCACACCCAAAAATGGACAGCGTTCATTCAACGTGTCCGTGAATGACGCCATAGCACAGGAGATCTCGTGGAGGTTACTGATTCACCTCCCTCCCCATTACCCCCTCCCTCATTTGCTTTCCCCCACCCTCCCACTGTTCCCCCTCTCAGTTGTGCTCCATCGCATTGTAAGCCTGCACCTCTACATCTAAGGAGTGGGGGCGGTCATAATGGTTAAGTATTAAGTTCACCCAGTAATTACCAGCTGGGGCATGAAACCTCTGGCCAACTCTTAGCCAGGTCCTAAAAGGGCTGCTCCCTTTACCACCCCTTTGGCAGAGCGCCGTGTTTAACGAGGGACTTGCTCCTCAAACGTGTATGACCATTAAAGAAGATCCAATGATGCAGAAGAAATGGCGGCTTCCTTGAAATCTTGATGCTGCCGTGTAGGAATCCTTTGTTTGAAAAATGTTCTGCCCTCAAAAAGGATGAAAGAAAAAAAACTCACAACCAGAGAGCTCCAAGATTCCACTCGGACAGTCTGGAAGGCAGGGTGCCTTTTTAGCACTTCTTCCACTAGGCATATCAAGTTGCTCTTTTCGCTTTTTTTGTTTTTGTTTACACGCGTTCGGCAGCAAGTGGAGTTATTTGTGCTTCAATCTAGTTGAGAACAGTTTCAGAATTTTTAACAGTCCTCGATATTTCAAAATCCTTTCCTCTGACCGGCGCCAATGGAGATATTGAACATGGTGCACTCTTCACCCTCTGAGATGTATGGAGGAGTCGTGATCACCTGTGTGCATTAACTAACCTCCTTCAGACTAGTTATACAATGCACATTTTTATAATATCCACATGCATCTTCAGGGCATGCAATAGGGAATAGGTTTGTGCATTTAATTACATCTCAATGTGAACTGGTGCAAGTACAGACAGCAGCAGCCTTACACTGCAGAGCTCCAGTCTGGCTGCAGCAACACTTCTAATGTCACTACAACTGAAATGGAAGCGCTGAGCCAATGCATCGCCCATCCATGCACACCAGAACTATTGCCCAGAAGGCCCTGGATTAAAAATACACTGACTTTCTAAGGAATGGGGAGAACAGCAAACCAGGTGAGGTCTTTGAAGCAAATGTGCTGTCAGATAAGAAAGTGTTACTTTGACATGATATTGGAGTACAGCCAGCCTTAGCTCACCTGAAATGGAAATCTTGAGGGCCAGCCTAATTACAATGACTAATAACATTTATTTTAAGCCTTTAATGACTGTTGCTAAACATAGAAGCATGCTTAAGCACAAACACAATAAGCCATTTCTGGCATTACATACAGACACTATTCAAAACGATTCCGCTTTAAGTGTGAGGAAGTTGGCTGAAGATATTGCTTACTGCGGTCCATGTGCAGGGAGGCGGTGGTGCAAACCCGCTGGTGCACTGTGGAGGAAAAGCTCTGCAGTGATATGCTGGCAATCAACTATAATTCCCTAAAGGCCATCTACTCTTAAGTGCTCTAAAGAGATAGCAGCCATCTTGGATTACCAGGTTTAACTTTCTTGTTCACATTGTCCTTTGCTAAAGTCCTGCAACAGACCTCTCTACTAGGGTTTTGGACTACCGAAACGTATCATGAAATTCTAATGTTGATGATTCAGAGATTTAAACTTGTTCCCTGGATTTTTTTTCTGAACTTTTAAAGACTGGCGGTGTGTATTGCATTTGGGGTCTCTGTGAAGAAACCGGAAGGACTTATACATTCATATCCGGTCTAGTCTGTATTAAATGTTATGTACAGAGCATTAAAAGTCTAGTTTGCACATAGATTTGCTAAAATTAGGTACCAATGAGTCAACAGTTTATTTTACAGTTCACAATAGTAGAGTAGAAACTATAACTCATCTTTCACAAGACCGTGAACAGCGACAAAGCTTGACGTAATTATTCAGAGCATAGGGATAAGAGCTAGTGCAAACGTATGTTTAAGATACTACCCTGCATAATTCCTTGACTGAAACTTACAGGAGTGGTGGAGTCCACTGTGTGTTCTCTCCAGTCTCATTCCTGCTTCTGCCACTGGCTTCATACTACTCTGCATGTGGTCACTGGTAGGGGTGGTGCGAGACAGAAAAGAGCATCGCTTCAGTTGGATCCTGCTCACAAGGTTGGTGCAGACCTGGCAGCCTGCCTAGCCCATGGTATCATCCAACCGGAGCATTAGATTCCAACACTACTCAGCCTCAGATCTTGGAAGTAATGAATGTACTATAAATGCAAAGTCTGAAGTTACATCAGAGAACAAAAGTTTCCACTTAGAGTTAGCTGCAATTAAGCAGGAGATGGGTAATTTGTTGATGGCAGAGAAGACAATGTTAGTGACATCCTGAGTCCACAGATGCTAAAAGGTCACATCCATGCACACTGTCACCCTCCTTGAGAGAGACCAATTTTGTGCATATCCACAGTGACTCCAATCCTACCTTTAGCACCTTCAGAAAGATTATGTGGAGATCCATCAGTGTCAATTACAATCCCTCTGCAAATCAATGACCTTCCCAGACAATCAAAACCAAGGTGGCTTCTGTTCTGCCACATTTGACTGGGAATACAGCCAATTGGAATATTCCAAAGGGAGAGGCAAGTGGTTGTTTGCTTTATAATTGTTGTCCTTTGTGATTCAATGTGGAAGAGTTTGATAGGAAGTCACATTCTCTTTCTTTAGATAAGGAGATGCTAAATGTATAAACAACTTGTTTCAATGTTCTCTATAGTTCATTACCTATCAAGGAAACACTATTTTCTTTTGTGCTCATTGCCCCGATCCCAGGTGGTTTACGGGTTCCCTCTGTTCTATATTCCCAAATTTACAACAAGGTCATTAAGATCTACTTCACTATATTAACATTCAACAGACTGGCGTTGAGACTGGCTGGCCAGAAGCGAAGAGGGCATCCTTCGTTCATCAAGGTTTCGGACATGACTTGAACAATATCGTAGAGTAGGAGGTTAATCCTCCAACCAAGTGTGAGGAGCTTATATAGTCAGTAGTGTATTTAGATGACCGCTTATCTGAAGATCGATCACAAAAGAAAAAAGAACTTGTAGTTTGTTCTAAGATAGAAGAGAGTAGACTAATGAAAACGTCTGAGCCAATGGCATTCGGTGGCATAAGATCCTACATCCACGAAAGTATACGTGGAATAACAGGTTGTCAGGATAACTGGTGGACTAGAGTGTCGGACCCTGTTGACATTCCCCAAGATACACTTCAAGAACAATTGTGTCTGAGCTGTAGAGTGCGAGGGCCACTTCAGATGCGGGATCAGCTTATGAGCAAGGTCATTTAGTTTTCTAGAGTGGAGCGCCTTACCGCTAGCTTAGAATTACTTCTTACCTCAATGGGGAGCTATTTCAATGTAATCAAAAATAGAGAAATCTAGTCACATTTTCTTGAACGGGTGACTAGACACGATGGTGCGTTTAGGGCCACTGTGAACAGAACCAGGTGGAGTGTAGGATGCTTTGCCCCTTTAGCCAGGTGTTGTATGATGGAAGGTCCAGATTCTTGTCCAAGAAACAGCCAAGAGAAGCAGCGCGTCCTGTAATGGTGGTTGGGAGCACAGCAAGTGTGTTGTGGCAGATTTGAACAGAGTGGAGAAGTTAAAGCGTGATCAGAAAAATCAGTTTTAAGCAAATTGAATTGGAGGTGATGCTTTGGCATCCAGGACTGTACATCAGCCAGAGCCTGGCTATGATTGTACAGACTGTATCGGGTGAGATTTCCTGAAATAACTGAATACTGTCAGCGTAAGAGGCATGAGAAGTCTATGAGATGAGTAGAGCCCTACAAAGAGACAAGAGCATCGAGGAACGCCTTAGTGTACAATAGAGTCTGGAGAGAGAATTTGCTATTTTATGTGCGGATACCATATATAAAGGTATGCCTAGCACCAACCGAGGACTACACCAATGGTACAAGGCAACAGAAGGTATTCATTTGAGAAAGATAAAATATTCACCTGCTGCACCATTTGTGGACAGGTATGTTCCAGTTCTGCCAGAAATAGGTGACCGTCTCTGAATTCCTAGAAGAAAAAGGAAAAGTTACCTGGACTTGCCATTACACAATGAATCCAAATCAACAATAGTAAACATAACTTAATCTACTGGTTTACACCAGTTCATCCATCTTATCCGGTTCCTATGAAAGCTTCACGATTAAATTGTAAAGAGAACTTATTCTCTGCTACAGTTATTGTGGAAAAAGAACAAACATTAAAAGTAGAGTTGCACCTTACAAATTGAACTATATAGGCTGTTGAAGTCTGCCTGAACGTTTGTTTCCCTTACCCCCGAAGATAGGACACTATTGGAGTAATACGGGTCTCGAAAGACCAATCCCAGATATGAACTGCCAGTCTGCAGAAAGGGTGTGAGGGGCTTAGCCCCAGCTCTAATCGGAGTAGAACGGTTGGCATCACTAGTTTCACAACCCCAAAGGAAAACACTGGCTCTCCCATCCACCCCTGTCTTATGATGTGAATTGTGTTGGTTCAAGATAACCGCTTGAGTCCATGATCAGTTACGCCATCATCTTACAATCTGCAATTCTGGAGACATCACCACCTAAACGGACCCCAAGTTCAGTTTTATTTTAGTGCACGCAATATGACTGTAATGTGCACTACGAGCGTTAAAAGGAACCACTACATGATTGCTATTATAAACGTATAGCAAACCCATCCTAATGCACTACTTCTAAGCACTAACCAAATTCTAGCATATTAGTAAAACTTATTTAAGGTTTAATAGATGGTACACAACGGCATACAGGTTTGAACAATAGAACTTATGTTCAGGGAAACAGCAAGGTCTGCTGTTCTAGTCTCGTGAAGTCGGCTTGTACTGGTAATACAGCTAGTGACGGCTAAGGGCCTCCAGTCCTGGCGGCCTGGACCTGGAACCAGAGACATGCTTCTGTACAGCCTGTCCCACCATCGCCTGGTGGAAGATTCCAATTAACAGAAAGTGGCCTCAACTTATTTACTTCTTGCAAGATTGTTCTTTTGAATCACAACAAGTCACACAGTGGTCAACCTTCTAGGAACTCTTAGAGTTTTAGGGTTCACGGATGCGCAGAGTTTAGGGGAGGTGAAGGGTTTCTAGCGTTCAGGGATAGGTGGAGTGTTGGGCAGATGAGGTTTTTTAGGTTTCATGGAAGGTGGACTTTAGGGTTTTTAAAGTTCGGTGATGGGTAAAGTTTTGGGGTGGGGAGGGGTTTTAGTGATTGGGAATGGGTTGAGTTTAGGGTGATGTGGGGCTTTAGCGGTTCAGAGAGAGGTGGAGTTTAAATATAAAAAAAGTTTTAAGGGTTCAGGGATGCAGGAGTTTGGGGTGGTGATGGGCTTGATGGAACGTTTATGGGTGGCTTTCAGGGGTGGTGTTTTTTTAGGGTACAGGCGTATATGGCGTTTAGGGGTGGTGTGGAATTTTAAGGTGTTAGGGATGGTTGGGGTTAAGGCGCAGAAAAGGGTTTTTAGGGTTCAGCAATGGGTGGATTTTAGCAGTGGTGGGGGGGTTTTAGGTTTAGAGATGGGTAGAGTTTAGAGATAGAGCATTTTGAGGGGGCAGAGATGGATGCTGTTTAGGGGTGGTGAGGGATCAGCGAATTTAAAGCATCCAAAGAAATTGACAATGTAAAAAATATGAATCTGAAATAATGTCCCCTGAATAAAAGGATTGAAATAAAATACCTCTGACAAAAATGTTTCTTAAAGTAAGACCTGCAGAAATTTTATTTAACTTAAAAAAAGGACACAGAAAGCAATTGTGAGAAAAAAGACTTTCTATGAATTGGTTTCCATGAAATGGTAAATGCTGTTCATCTTGAACATTTCCATAAAATCATTTAGATGGAATGGTTTCTCAATAATGCTATTCCAACAAATCTTTTTTTGATAAAATCACATACAACCAAAGTAGAATTTCCTTACGTATTGGTCGTAAGGTGCACCAAGACCACTTAGCAGATCTCAACTTCTAGTTAAAAAGGATTGTGGCTAGCACCTTGTGGAATGGAAAATGGTAAAAAAAAAAAAAAACCTGGGTGAATGTCTGACTTATAACATCGGATTCCAGGCACAGCTGCCTATGCCTCACACAGGGTGTACACCACATCTGGTGAGCTACGGCGAACAAGATCTTCTTGTATAACAATAGTGCTGTTGTACATGGCTTCTAAGAATACTGCCTTAGTGCAAAGACTTCTTGCTGCATGTGCTCAGATGAGTGGGACCGTTTATCTGTATATTCTCGCACATAAAGATGTGCCTGGAAGCACAACCGTGTCTGTTTTCTTTTACATGAAGCCCTTGACATGCATTAAAAAGCGCTGGATTGTTTAACCCAGAGTGCCATGTGAGAGGGCCAGCGAGTGTGGTGGAGGGAGTCAAAGGCATGGCTAAAAAGAACAAACATTTCCGTGCAGTATTTTGCTATGGTTTCCATTCTCAAGTAACTGCATATCACATAAGGCATACAGCTTCAATGAAAAATAAATGCAGATTAAACAAATAGGTGGGAAATGTACTCTTTGGTATGTAGCGCTGTGTGACAGAGGACATGCTAATCACAGGGTACCCCAACGCATAGTGTTCCCTAGTGTATGTAGATGTTTTCACTTTATTTTAAGTGTCTTTTAGCATAGCACTGGCTCTAGGCCTGGGTAGTCAAAGTCAGTTACCACCAGTACCCGTCTGAAAAAGTTGTGGGCACAGGATAATTTTGGAACAAGGCCTCTTTCTGCTCCTCTGTTGGTTCTTTCTGCACAGGTCTTGCTTCTTCCTGCACTTTTCTTCGTCTTTGTGGACCTCCGTTGCTTCTTTCTGCATTTCTTTTGCTTCTTTGTGCGTTTTTCTTCTTTCTTCACATGTCCTACCTCTGTAGGCATAGTTAGAAACTAGCATTTGAAACACCTTTGAAATTCACTGGAAAAAGCATAGGTTTCATGCACGTTATAGTTAGAAATTAGCATTTAAAAAATCTTTGAAATTCACTGAAAAAAAACATAGGTTTCAGGGGTGTTATAGTTAGCTGGACATTTCACTCGTACAAAGCCATAGAAATTCCTCCGTTATAGTTAGTTCTGATAACTATAACTCGCGCCCCCGCAATGCACTGCGGATAATGTCACATATTACATCACTCATGACATGGTCAGTGACATCACTCATGACATCATCCATGTGATAAATTGATGCATCTTCTCACACCCTAATATAACCTTTGATACACCCACTCTAAATCATAGACTGACACTCCAACAGCAATAACTACATACACACTCTCTGATTCTTAGGTTTACACATACATTCACTCACTCACCCGTACAGTCACTCATCCTTATGGTCACTCAGTAAAGGACTATCATATGCACTCATACACCTATATAAACACACACACCACCACTCATCCAAAGAGGTACTCACACACCTAGTCAGTCATGCAAATAATTAATCACACTGCCATTTACTCACCTATACAGTTATACACACACCAGCTCAATCACTCCTACAAATACTAGCACATTCTTACCCTCTTATACAATCACGGATACAAGCAGACACTCATCCATACAGCCACTCTCAGAATCACACACTCTCACTTATAGCCATTTATATACTCCAACACACATATATACTGCCTTTCACATATGTAGTTACTCACACATGTACCACTGAGATATACATTCACTCACTAACACACCTAGACACATACTCACCCACCCATACAGTCCTTCACAGATGCACTCTTGAAACCATGCTACCAGTGAATCACCCACTCACACATCTATGCACAGTCACACACCCCACCCACATAAACACTCAGGCACCCATACAAATACTCAGACAACCAATCAATAACACATATAGACACTCATGTAGCTATTCACAAATCCATGTAGCCGGTTACACACCAACAGACAGACGGATACAGACATTCACACAGTTTAGTCACGAACCCATGCATTAAGTAAGATACGTTTAATCACTCACTTATAGTCAGTCACACACCTACTAAATCATCCATTCGGACACTTACACACTCATTCTTCAATACGCCTTTCCCTATATATATTAAACATATTTAAACTTTACAGAAACACACAGTCACTGGATGATGTCATGAGTGATGTCATCAGTGAAGTCACTGACCAGGTCATGAGTGATGTAATATGTGACATCATCAGCAGTGCCTTGCGTGGGCATGAGTTATAGTTAGCAGAACTAACTGTAACAGAGGAATTCCTATGGTTTTGTACGAGTAAAATGTCCAGCTAACTACAACACCCCTGAAACCTATGTTTTTTTCAGTGAATTTCTAAGGTTTTTTTAAATGCTAATTTCTAACTATAACGTGCCTGAAACCTATGTTTTTCTCAGTGAATATATATATATATATCAACCAAAGAAGCTCTGTTGCTTCGAGAGGGCACACTGCGATGTTTCTGAGGCAGAAGGCAGATTAAGACTCATAAGTCACTGCCGAGGTACCACATCGGTCACAGATCAGTTTCTGGAAATGTATACACCCGAACACACACCCACACCTACACCTACACACAGCCATACTTGCTTTGGTATACAATGAAATCCGGATGGAATCATCCCATAAATTCTCACCATCCTCAGCCGGTACCTACCACCAATCACGATAGAACTCCCGATCTCCAAACCGCATCAGCTCAGCTACAAAGTTCATGCAAGAGTGGAAGAACCAGTAGAAAAAGATGAGCCAGATCATGTGATTTGGAACCTGAAAAAGAATTTAGGATAAAGTGTCAAGACTTCTAGATATATCAAGCAAGAGGTTCAGTTACGACTACAGCATCCAACATATTACCATCCATTCAGAACATTCAAGCCTTTCAGAAGGACCAGAACTGGTCCATCAGCTTTGAAACCATGCAGATCCTGTGCAGACCCTGTTAAGTGTCCACTGGCTCCCTCTACATAATCAATACCTGAACAACCCTACTTCTAAAGGTGGCAGTCGCATGAAGAGCGCACACCTGGTGCAGAGCCAGGTGATGTGACTCATACTTCGATTTACTCCAAATACATCAGATTCCTCAACTAGTTTGAACACATCCAGGCTTTACCAGTCTAGAAGGAAAGGTTGTTTACAGGTGATCAGATTCCTCCATCACAACATCTACATGGAAGTCATGAACAGCCAGCAATTCCCTCTACTCCACTGGAAGTTCATAGTTACTGCTCGCCCAAGACAGACCTTGAATGTTTTTCTCCATAGAACAATTCCTAGCTTTTATTCAAGAATCCAATGACTACTCATGAGGGAGAGCTAGGATAGAAATCAAGCCCAATCAAAATTGAGGAGGGCAAATGGATAACCTGTATGCAAATCGATTTCTAAGGGCTACCTTCGAGACAAAGTCCTCCAAAAATGTTGACCACCATTTGGAGCATTTGCAAATGTTGCTAATGAGAATGTTTTTGTTAAAAGCTGCAGTGGTGATTTTACCTCCATCCCCTCCCTTACCTGGGACGGAATAAATCACTTTCACATTAAATGTAGCATTCATGATGTTGCCAATTTGCAACCCATTACGTGGTTCTGCTCTTCCTATGGCAGTTCACCTCTGGGGCAGCCACTTTCCTATCTTGACTCTTTCAGGGCCAGGGTTTGTTCTCCTGGTCCCACTATGGATTCTTATTGGAAAGATACTCACTGGCCAAAGCCATTTTCCAGGTGGCACTTACTATGGATATCAGGCTAAAGAACGTGGGGCGCTTCTTCCAATTTCTTTCCCGGCTCCCTTCCAAAGGGCCCGATTTTGCATCTCTATGGAGTTTCTACCAAAGATCTCCTCTGATTTTCACCTTCACCAGGACATTATGCTTCCACACTTTTGCCCAACCAAACCTTGTTGGCTGTGGAGGTGGAAATTCACTCCGTTTGTCTGGATCTATACACAGCGCACCTGCGCTCTGCACTGTTCTGATAGCCCTGATGTCACTTTGCAATGAGCTTATGGGACAGAGCCTATTGATGCCGCGTTTACCCGCTGGGTGTTGATGGGCGGTCATTTCACCAAGTGCAGTGAGGGGTTCCTCTACTGACAACAGTGCAAGACTGTTCTAGCAAGATGGCAGTTTTCTGGGTGGATGTCAGGGGTGTGTGTACTGTTATTTATCAGGCCACCACCTGGCCTTTGCCGGGACCTTCATTAATCACTACACGCTCCAGGTTCTTGGCTCTGGCAGTGGTTCAGGCCTGCAGGGTCACTTTATGTATCGATTTGTGTGCGTGCAATGGCCTTTCCTGCCTGTCTTGGATCAATGCCGTCATTACTACTGGCTATGACCTCATTTAGAAGAGCTGGTATGAGTGAGATGGACAAAGAGGACCTGGCTTTCCAGTTGACCTTCATTGGACATAGTCCTACTCTTCTATGTTCCAGTACGGCTTCCTACTCTTGCCCACCCTGCTTCCTACTCTGCATCTATGGAAGCATTTGGCATTTACTTGCTTACTGCTCATTAGAGTAAGCTTCTAGAGGGAGAACCTCTAATAGCTCCCACCGGAGAGGGGAGACAATCATTTAAAAAAATAATGACACATTAGGGCTTGCAGGTGCCTGCGGGCCACCATTGCAGATCAGAACTAGAACGAGGAAGAGGAGAGAGTGGGTTGAAGATCATTGTAAATAATCAGGGTTTTAAAGAAAACATGGTTGTGTGTGTACTGAACACAAGGCATTTAAACAGAAGGCCTGGTTACACTGTACTGCAGCGGGGTGTCCTACACATGGGGCAATGGAACAGGGATCAAACTATCAACTAACCACTCAAACCCAAACACCATCCGAACAGACTATTGGACAATGGTTCCTCTAGTTCAATCTTACCAGATCTGTAAAAAGGGTGCCCAGATAGCGAATGGGCCGCATTGCTATAACAATGGTAGTCAGGGCTCGATAAATGCAAAATAACATAAATTAAGGGAAAGTCGCATCTTGCATCAGAACAAGGAGCAAGTGTCATGCTTCAGTAGCAGAGACGCGGGTGACCGAGGCCACGGAGCAGCATGATGTGCTTCAGACATGCTTACAGGCAAGCAGAACGATGAGAGACATGACAGGCACAGAGATAGGTTGCACTTACAGCAAGTTTCAGAAGGCGCTCAATCATTCGTGTGTAGTCCATGTCCTAGAAGAGAAAGTTCAAAAACGTCAGTCAACACTTCGTTGAAGGCGCTGCTACGTTATGCTCAGACTGTTTGTTAGTAACATCTTCGCCCGGGAGTCTACGACCTACATACACATCCTGACATCTGGATATAGAAATGCAACTTATCCCTGCATATTACACAACGCGGTCATCGGTGCATCGTTAAGTCCCAGTTCAGGAGCTTGAGTGGATGTCACAGGACAGCTTTGTACCACGAGACATTTAAGTTTGTGTTTATAGTTGTATTGATTCTGCTCAGAAACTCTGGCATCCAAGGATTTCATAAATACAATTTCTTGCAGCGGAAGGTGGAGAGGGGTAGCGAGAGGTCATAAGGATGAAGAGTCTGTAGGACAGAGAGGATGTATGGATAAATGCAGGAAGGAATGGATAGAGTGATGGCTTCAGAGAAGAATGGAGAGATGAATAGAGACGCGGAGGAAGGGGTGGATAAAGGAAAGGCTGGATGGAGAGAAGGATGAAAAGGAATGATCTGTGTGAAAAGAAAAGGTTGATGGATGGAAAGATAGCTTAATTGATGAATAGACGGTGAGAAGGAACTATGGATGATGAATGAAAAGGAATGAAAAACATAAGGAAGGAGAGAAGGAAGGATGCTTAGAAAGATGAGAAAAGGGAGGATGGATAGAAAAGGTACAAAAAAGATGGAAGGAAAGAAGGAATGCACGATGAATGGACAAAGGACAAGACTGAAAAAAGGAAGGAAACTTAAGAATTCCAGAATTCCCTCAAGTGGAGCAATCCCCTGAACGACTGCTGGGCTCGCTTGCCTCATCCACTTGCTGATTGCGCTTTGGGACATGGTTTAAAACGGGGTGGACTTTATTTTCCTAGCTGCTGCCTTTGAGGTCACTTCACTAAAGCAACTCTTCTCTTCATCGTGTCAGTAGTTTCTGCGAATTTGTTAGGAATAAAGGACAGACTGGGTGGAGGGTCTCCTCCTTGGGGTGTATATCGGCAGGTATGAAGAAGCGATGCTCCTTTGGCAGAGTAGAGGCAGGGTCTGTCAGACTAAACACACAAAAGGTGATGGAAGGATGCTTGCAACAAGTCTAACCACTGGCAATCGCTGGGGGTAGCATTCCAAGCAATCGTTTTACTCACCATGCCACCTCAGTTTGGAACCAGCCATATTCATCTCAGTCTTGACCCTGCGCCCAACGGGAACAGTCCAGCGGGAACTGGCAACCAGGCTCCCCCCCCACACCCCCAAACCGAAACACATGCAACCCAGGAGCACCTCAGGACGAAACAAGTTTTGGGCCGCTTGTGGAGCTAGCGTTGGGAGAGTGAATTTATTAAAGTTCCTTTGTCCATGGTTTTAGTTCCTGATAAGTACATGGCATGGTCTGCCCACTCTATGATGCAATAATGAACAGAGTATATCTCGGAGCATGCCCTTAATGCACTGCTCCAACTTCATGTTTATTCCTTTACCTCTATCAAAAAGGTGTTTCATAACTGAACTAGGACAGACTTATACTAATATTAAACTAAACTGGAAGTGCTGGTTACAGGGATGAGGGAATAAGGCAAAGCTATCGGATGTAAAAAATTTGCTGTCTGGCCACTCAGTTTTCGAAAAAGTGCTTTCGGTACCCCCCAAAAAATAATCCTTTTTTGTTTTTTTTTACCGATCCAAGTGGGGTCTACCACCTTGAAATGGCAAATAATAAAAATAATTAAAATGGCGGGCAGGTAATTGGGTATGCGAATAACCCCACCCGGGCACCCCCTCTACCTGGCCCGAGCAGAATCTTGCTCCTCCACGCCCTTGAGGGCATTACCATCATCGTGCAGAATATTGGTACAAAACATTGGTAAAGCCAATAGGTCAAATGGGCACGACCTATTTGCTTTCCCAGTGCTTCCTAAATTTATATAGCTCATACTGTCTGTACACATTAATGAACGCAGCGATGCTCCATGTTAATGACCATCACCTTCGTAGAGCAGATGTGATGTAAAGCGCTCTGCTACACCAGCGAGTCTGGATCGCAAAAAACACAACTTTGAAAATGCAATGAAAGAATCGTAGGAATCATGAGGTGCCTAGTGATAACATTTCAAGGTAGTGTTTGCTACACACTTGGACTTCAGAGGGAAGGTAGGCAGGGTGTGCTGTGCGCTGAGGTGCAGTAGCGTGGGAATGAACCCTAAATCTCCCATTGATCAAAAGCCCAATATGTAAAAATAAACAAAAGTTTTGAACTCCACCTTGAAACACATTAGACACCCTCTTTACTACTAAACAAAGTTTGCATTGGAATAGGAAGGGTGGGGAGCAACGGAGGAGCAAGTGTGGTGAGAACTCCTCAGTAGAGCATGCAACGTGAAGTGAGCGAGAGAGCAAATGTCACCAACGCGGGAGAGTCAAGGATGAGGAAAACAGCTCACTGGGCTTTAATTTACAAAAAGATGGCCAGATTGCCGGACATCTGGTTTTGTTTAGATAGATTTTTAGACCTCTTTTCACATTTTATGAGCGACAAGTCCTTTCCGCGGGATTGGAATGGTTGATGAAGAAGTTAGAAATCCATGAATCCACTCCACATGCAAATCTAACACCACCTTCAAAAGAAGACTCATTACCACTCCTTCTACGAAAGACTGATAAGGCTCGTGAGAAGCCAGGGCGTGGATTCCACCAACTGCACAAAAGTAATGGCCACCAGGAAAGCAGCGATACATGAGCAACGCTGCAGGGTCAAGTTTGTGTATAGGTTCAAAAGATGGGCCCATCAACTGTTAGTACAATATTAAAGTTCCGTGGCATAGAAGGGATCTGAATGAGGAAAACAAAACGTTGATACCCGCTAAGAAATCCTTCTCTACGGCGATTTGAAAGGAAGAGGTTTTTGAATGAGATTTTCTGTATGCAGTGGTCACTAAAAGTTGTACCTTTATAGATGTAAATGAAAGGTCAGACCTTGCCAAAGGTAAAATATATGGAATAACCACCACCTCTTCATACCTAGATGGGTTATGATTATTTTGTATACACCAGATGCACAATCTTTTCCACTTCAATGCTTATGATGTTTTAGTGGAAGGGGGTCTTCACTTCTTTCAAAATGTCATACAGTCTTGTAGAAGATCTAAATGTCCGAATTGTTCACAATCAAGAACAACACGTAGTAGCAACTCTGCTAATGTTTATTGCTACTTCAGGCAGGAACTAAGAAAGAGGTTTCATAGGGATACATTTTGGGTGCCCCATGGGGGTATCTTTAGGAAGGTTTGGAATATAAGGACTTCACAATGTACAGGAGTGTCTCATTCAATGTTAACTCTACCACTGATGTAGACAAGTGAACAAGGACTGGATAAGGACAAGAGTCTAGTGTCCGAGAACTGTCAAGGACTCGGAGTGATTACGGCACAGTCAGGGTGGAGGATGAGAAGGACAAGGACTGCACGTGCCTTCTTCTGGCAAAAACCCTGCCTCTTCTCTAGAAGTAAAAACCGCTGTGGCATTTTCAGTTACTTCTATGGTTTGTGTCAGCAGATCTGAGGTTTACACCCTCTGAATTCTCAAAACTGGCTATAGTGACTCCTTGCAGGAGAGGTTGGCTCTAGCTACTATTTCTTTAAATCTCCACAGAGAGGTAATCAGCTTCCTCCAAGAAGACATGTTGCCAAACGAAAGGTATATCAAGCAGATGAGGGTGGACATTCGAGGATAACGCAGCAGTAGGCATCCAAGCATGGAGCCAGAACCAACCCAGACCACGGAGAGCAGGCAACAACATCCGGAGTGTAAATGCTCATCAATGTCGCTTTTTTACTGGCATCCAGGGAATCTTGGAGATCTCCAAGGGAGTTCAAGTGCTACAATCTCTCAAAGTATGAAAGAACTTTGCCCAGAAACCAGTAGCACGGGAAGCTAATAATGCCAAAATTTACAGCAGCAAAGCCTTTCCTTCCTAACACATCAGATCATTTTGACCCCTCATATGGAGGAGCTGAGGGTACAGTATAATGTTTTGCCTCAGTCTGTATGAGGATCTTTAACCATGATGCTTTCCTGAGTAGGAAGAGACAAGTAAATAGAAGGTAGATCTTGAAAATGCATGGACAGCCTGGGGCTTCTCCCAAGCCTCTGGAACTCACTTCATTCAAACTTTGTTAAACAGAATATATTTTGAAGCCTGTGGCTCCAAGGCTATATTCTGTGTAGTATACAGGCCTTCTGGCACTGGGAACTCCTACTCCAGAGCAGTATCCAGGCTTCTAACATACGGTACGTCGTCTAGTAAAGCTGTCGTTGAGCTCAGAGGAGGAATGGTCTGCGTCTACATCAGCTGGCAGAAAGAACAATACATCTCAGTAGGACTGAAAACATCATTAAGGTGACAACTTATCTCCACCTAGTGATGGCCAGAGTAAAGAGACATTCCTATTCGTGGAAATCGTATAGCAATAGTAGACTGGAAGGTCTTTTGACATCAGTAGCTTTAGTAACGTCAACTATTACATTAGTAACAGCGCAAGCGATGGTAAATACCCAAAAGGAGGTTCTGAAGATTCTTTAAGTAACTGCTTGGGAGATGTAAACAGCTCTGACTCTAAGAGGCAGCGCCAGGACTGACGTTATTGGCTTCGAGGCAATATCCGGTGTAGCCGAAGAGGACTTCAAACCCTGCTGTCTGGAGGAAATGCACTAGAGACGGAGCAGCAAGTCTCCAGCCTGGTGCTTTGCAAAGCCTCCTTCTGACTTGAAAAGTGCCCAGGAGGGGAACTCACCTAAGGTATGGACTCCAGTGTCAGAACTGTGTCTGGGTAGGAAGAGGGGCGCTCCACAATATCTCCAACTCGTCCACAGGAGGGGCTGAGGAGGAAAGCATATAATCCTCTTCAAGTTTCTTTGCCTCCTTTCAGAAGGGCAGCACTGGCAGGGACTCTGCATCAAGTTCTAGATTTGATGGCAAACTTTAGTTCCATTAGAAGAGGCCGTGCACAATTCTTACCCAGTCTCTGATATGGCTTTTGGGGACATACGGGCACAAAGGTTAAATTATGGCGCGTCATGAGATTTTCACAGAGAGAGGCAATGGGGTCGCAGGGCCAACAGAGTCATGTGTCTGAGAGGACAAGCATGGCACAAAGCCTGGGGAGGAGACATTCCACTCAAAAGTAGAAAAAAAATACAAACTGAAGAACATCTGAGAACAATGCAGTGACTGTAGATCCCATGTGTATGGAGGTGTGGAAAAAAGGATTGAACATTGCTGGCAAGCACAGAACCTTACACAGAGCTACACCCAGTGACGCTACGTGACTATTACCAACACCAGATAGACCCACCTGTATGAGTGACTTAACACTGCTGAGCACACTTTCCAGATCCAGTCTGGCACCAGGGGAAAGGGTAATCTAAGGAGCAATTACATTTTTGAAGTGGTTTCATTACCTAATACTGCCCACCTGTTTAGTTTCACTTTCGTTTTCCATTGTAAACACGTTATGAAAGAGGCAAAATCCACATTTGTGCTTCTAAAGAGATTACTTAAAAAAACAAGCTTAGACAGAGATTGGCATTTATCTTTGGAAGTACAAATCTCTAGAAGAGTGGGCTGGGATCCTCCACACAGAGCTATTCAACTACAGGAACAGTCATGAAGTCGTGTGATGGAGATAAACAAGGTGTTGATACTGAGGTCTGGCCATAAATATGACAAAATGTTAAGATTTTCTTCTCAATAATTTGTCTTTCAACTGTAGTGTCCTCTTAAAGCACCTAAAACATAGACAAAAAGTATACGCAACAATAAACCTCTTCATTCACCAACACAATATGGGTGCAGGCAATTCACATATAACATAGCAGTGCACACGTTAAGGTACTTGGGGTTCCTGGGAAAAGACACGTATCTACAATGATCAAACTTGGATGGCATAAAAGAATACATTAATGCCAATTTCAATAGGGCTTTGTGATATGAAATTATAAAACCTCTAGATTATTAATCATTTAGCTCAATCCTCTTGAAGTTACCATGCTTCAAAATGCTAATAATAATTTTCTGTGACTGACAAGAATGAAGATTGAACTGAAAATAAACAGGATGAAAAGGGGTATAGGAAGGGGGTGAGCAACCTCATATCAGAGGGGGGGGGGCATCAGCTTTCTTCCTGGAAACACACAGAAAGGACACACTATTTAAGTTGCTAAAAACTTACCCTAAAGGGTTTCATGGAGTTCTGAACTGAAGGAACAATCCACTGAAATAAAACAAATAGACATTTCAGTGACAGATAATGACATTTACTTGCTACCACTTTGATAGGATCAGGTAAATACAAAAAATGTGCACAATTTATTTTGTTAGGTGGGTACGACTTTGCAGATTTGCTGTCTAGGATGGACATGCAAAGCTGTATTCAGTGACATTTTAAACATTGCATAATGTAGTGTGTCAAGTTCAGCTGATTTAAGTTTTTTAAATATATGTATAAATTGAAGTACACGATTAGAAGTCAGATTTATTAATCTTCAGTGTCCAAAGATAATCTAGGCTACATACATGCAAAACGGATTGCCAAAACTGTCTTGCGCTCGAACGTTGGAGCCTCTTGCCCAATACGGGACAAGGACAACCAGGACCAATCAGAGTAAGTTACAGATGTCATCTAATCGAACATTACAACGCATCAAAGTGGATACGCTCAAGGAGTGACCTATAACTACTGCTCGCAGGTGTTCGTATCTTTAGAATATTTCTGGAAAACTATTATACCAACCACCACAAAAATACATACATTTAACCGCTTAACCACGGTGCGAATTCCGCCACGGAGTGGCGGTTTGAAAGAGTGGGCGGGGCCGAGTCGGCCAACGGACGTGCACAGCACTACCGAGGTAGAGCTTGTGACGGCTGTTGGCCGACACGCGCAGCGAACGGGTTAAAACAGTAGAATTTGTAACCTATCCACCTCATTGTTTACACTTGTGAACCATCCAATGAGGTAAATGGTCATAGATTGCCTCTTCCAACAGACCTATTTGCCCTTGGATTTTTGGAACAGAAATGTGAAAGAAAGAAGGGAAAGTGGGAAAGAGGCAGATCCAATTGAAACACCTCCCCGGAAGGTGGGTGTTGCCATAACAAATATGGACACCAAGCAACAGAGGTCCTGTTGGCTCTGTTGCTTTTTGGGCCATGTATCGCTTTCTTTGGTCTGACGAAATGTTGCAGACACCTCCCAACCCTTCTTGGAGTTTCTAGTTTGGGATATGGTCAGGATACACGTTTTGTTCTAGACAGGCGCTGAGAAACAGAATAGCCCAGCAGTAAAAGGCTCCTCCTTTCTTGCACTGTTCCCTGAAGTAAAATAATTGCTTGCCTTGATTAGTGCAACCCCCTATGATTCTTTGCATGCACAACCATATATGGGAGTAGGAAGCCACAGACTCCTATCTGAGACTTCAAAAGTCCTACATGCTCCTCTATGATGGAGGGAACACATGCCCAGTGTCTTGCCAGGACATCAATTCTTTGTGATCTTTCCACCCCACGCTCTCTGCTAATTTCGGCGGGTGGTAAAAATCCTGAAACACTATCCCTGGCAATAAATGTACATCACAGGTTTCAGCAGTAGACCTGCACTGAGTCCAAATGAGTACGGCTGAGCTCTAGATCAGGGATCTCCAACCCGCCGACCACCCCCAACCAGTAGCTTGCAGACAACCCTGCGAGTAGCTCGCAGACACCCTGCGAGTAGCTCGCAGACACCCTGCGAGTAGCTCGCAGACACCCTGCGAGTAGCTCGCAGACACCCTGCGAGTAGCTCGCAGATGAGTAGCTCACTTCCCCTTGTTAATTCCTCTTTAATGGTGATCTTCATTGTTTTGTTAATTTCAGCTCTTACCCACCCTCGTCCAAGCCAGCTGCTTGTATCGGCTGAACTGAGTGATCAGAGCAGAGCAGGTGGCGTCAGTGCAGAAAGTCCAGCATGAGCAGTACTGGACTGCCCCCTGGAAACCATGCCACCTGGCTGCTGCTGCCGGGACCTGCGCTTTAAAACTGCTGACCTGTACGGCTAGAGCCTGGGTGCAGGCGCCTTGGTTCCAGAGTCGTATTCTAAGGATCGGGTTCTGGTTCGCTTGCAGCTGCATTCTGCAGTGCAGGAGGAGTGCATACAGTGTTAGGCCTAGGAGCAGCAAAATGTTGCAGGTTACAAGAGGACTTCATTTTTTAAACAAACAACCCCTTTAAAAGTTCAAATGAAATGTTTAGTATTTGGCTTGTACGCGAGATAGCTAAACTGTTCTCTTCTGAGCCCTCTCTTAAATCTATTCTATATGGTTGATTTGCTGTATTTTAGGATACCATCCCTCTCTGCACCTTGTGTAGCCCGTGCTTTAGGGGCAATTTTGATACCACTTATCGCTATTTAGTGTCTTTTCGATTCTCTATCTGGAGGACTGGTTGCAAATGAGTTAGGGTTCAGCTTACTGCGTGAGGGCGTTACAAGGAGACTGTAGAGTAGGGTTCTTGGTGTGAAAATCCAGATCACCAGGTGCTGGCCTGTGACTTCTGCCACTTGCGGTTAACAGGCAGGCAAATGCATGGTTTCGGTTAACAGGCAGGCAAATGCATGGTTTCGACCAGGTAACCATCGGACTATCAAAAAGGGCATCATTAAATGAAAGCAAGGGCGAACATGTTGCTGATCCAGGCTCAATGTGGTTGAGGCCCACATTGCTTGCACTTACCAGAGGACTTTGACTGGGCGGTGTAGCGTTATCAAGAACATCCCAGTGATGGAGCCTGGGTATCGGAGAAGGAGCTGTGCGAAGACCGCAAGTTCTTCTTGTGTTATCAGACGTACATCTTCACCTCATAGTCTCGAATTGCTTCAGGTGCTTTTGGGCACTTTTATAACACGACAAAGAGCCGAGGAACTAAAGGCTCACCTCATGGGGGTCTGTGACCAACATACGCGGCCTTCAGGTGCCTCACAGCTTTAATCCTGTAATTTTCTGCTGGGGAAATCATTTCCTAGCACACTGGGAAAAAGTTCTAAAAGTGTCAGAAGATTAACAGAGTTGGGAGTGAAGCTCTGAATCTGCATCATAAGGTAGGGAAAGAAAGGAAGTTATGTCAGCATGCAAGATGGCACTTATATGAGACTGCATTCCATTACTTCTGGGGTGATATGGAATCAATGTGGGAGCACTGCTACAAAATTCCTTGAATGGATTCTGGTGCCTGGGGTATATAATAAGGTGAAAAATCTGCAGCTAAAAGTATCCATCAGAAGCAGCCCTCTAATTGAAGCCATGGATGGCACAAGCCAGAGAAGCAAACACAGAAAAAGGTTTGGTTTATTTTATATGGTGTGCCTAGCTTCAACACAATAAATAAATAAATGCTGAAGGTGGGCAGGATGAAAGCTTTCAACCCTGCCATCAGGATAACACAAGAGGCAGAGAATAATTTGGGAGATTCCGCAATACTGCTTACAATAACAGCTATTCACAACACGTTGGAAACGAGGACAAACACAGCCCAAGATAAGAGGAGCAAAACTAGACACCGGGTAAGATGGCAGTGGTAGAGCCGGTATAGACACTGGGTGGTTTTGCAGACTTAACCAGACTTGTACCCCCACTTACCCGCACTTTAAAATCATTACTGGGCACCCGCCGCTTGAGCGGGAACACTCACTCCCTTCACACGGCCGCTCCATCTTGGCTGAGTGAGGCAGGCCTTTCCATCAGTGGCCGCCATAGGTGGGGAGGCGCTCTAGTGGTTGGGACGGGTTTTCACCCTCGATAACTAGAACTGGAAACACTGGCGCGCAGCGACGGCGCGCAGCGGGCGCACCGACGGCGCGCCAGAGGTAAGCCCGTTTGCGCACGGTCGGGCCCAGGGACCAGGACCTCTGCCCCAGCAACTAATTCCCAACTTACTTACTCTCGTTCTACACTCCATTCCCATGCAGCCACTCTATAGACTTTGCGTACCGTCAATTCTCATGCCAGTACTGCCCCTTCAAAGTGACGAGCCCCGATGAAACCAGAGGGAAACCGGAGGTGAAACTAAATATGGCATTATTAAACTGCCGATCACTACCTAAGCATGCCACTGAAATTTCCCTCCTCCTGCACAGTCTGGCACTCGACATTCTCTTTATCACCGAATCTTGGTTGGGACCCAACTCTGGCCCAGATATTGTCCAGGCCCTACCACCAGGATACCTGATCCAACATATTGACAGAGTATCCAAGGTCGGAGGAGGGATTGCCATCCTTTATAAAGATCATCTAGTATGTCGTCTACTAGGCAACCCTATCCCGGATTGTGAAAATGTACATTTCTCCATCACTTTATCCCCAGAAACCTCCTTCTCAGGACTCCTGATATATCGCCCACCTGGACCCCCAGGACAATTTTACGAGGGACTAGTCGAAGCAGTAATGGACCTGGCTAGCACAGCATCTAATTTCACGGTGCTGGGGAACATGAACCTTCACTTTAACGATCCACTAGACTCCACAGCCACAGATCTGACCAAAGATCTGGGGTCTTGTGATTTGAGCCTAAAAGTTCGGTGTCCTACCCACTCTAAAGGTAATCTCCTGGACCCAATATTTTCGAACATCCCAGGCCTAACAACTGAGGACCCGTATCCGATCCCGTGGTCGGACCACATGGTAATCCCTTTTATCTGGAAGGTTCCCTGCCCCGGCCCAACTAAACCTTTTCATAGAGCATTAGCTAGACATTGGCCCAAACTTGAGATCCACGATTGGGTAGGAATTCTGAGGACGACTGAACCCTCCACCAATTCGGATATAGATATAGCAAACAGTGAATTCAATCATTGGATAGAGCAGTCACTTGACATCGTGCTCCCAAAAAAATCTATTATTAAAAAGGGCCCCACTAATCAACCGTGGTTTAGCACGGAACTTAGGACTCTTAAACAAGAGTGTAAACAGGAGGAGAGACCGTGGCGGAAAGACTTCAACCCTGAGAAGAAAAGTAAATATAGAGCCTCCATAAAGGACTATAAATCTGCCCTAAATTCCGCCAAATCCATCTTCTACGCAGATAAAATTGAGGCCTCCGCTAATGCCCCAAGAGAGATGTTCAGAATTGTTAAAACTTTGCTAAAAGCCCCTGACCCGCCGTCCACCCCAGATGAAACAGGTGCCCGCTGTGAAGAACTGGCGAATTTCTTCGCTACAAAAATCCAAAAGATCCTCCTTACCCTTCCTCCCATATCCTCTGTTGAACCTCCCCCACTCCCTAATACTCAATCGGCGCTTCCCCGGCTTTCTTTCTTTTCTCCGCTTAGTGTGGACCTCCTACCCCTTCTTCTGAATGCCATAAAGAGCGGTCCCCCGCTTGATCCTGCGCCGATGAATATCCTAAACTCAGCCCTGCCCCACAATAGTAAGCCCATTGTCAATCTGGTCAACTCCTCGATTGAGTCAGGCACGGTTCCACGAGATTGGAAAATGGCCATGGTTAAGGCCTTGATAAAGAAACCTAACCTTGACCCTGGCGACCTTTCCAATTGTCGCCCTATTTCCCTTCTCCCTGGCATCAGCAAGTTGACTGAAAAGTTTGTAAACAGTCAACTTGCCTCATTTTTAGAAACATCTAATCTGCTTCACTCATCCCAAACAGGGTTCCGCAAAGGGCAGGGAACGGAAACAGCTCTGCCGAGGGTGGTTGAGGAGTCCAGGAGGATCTTGGACGCAGGTGGCAGCGTGGCCATCATCCTCCTGGACCTCAGCACCGCCTTTGATACGGTTAATCACCGTATCCTCCTATCTCGCCTTAATAACATCGGAGTCCCGGGCAAAGCCCTTGCGTGGCTCGAATCTTTCCTTAGGGACAGGTTTTTTAAGGTGTTTGCGGACAACAGCTGCTCCTCCTCGGTAACGTTGCAGTGTGGGGTGCCGCAGGGCTCCTCCCTCAGCCCCACACTGTTTAACGTGTACATGGCTCCCTTAGCGGAGATAGTGGCCCCTTTCGGGATTCAACTAGTAAGCTACGCTGATGACACCCAGTTGGTGGTCTCTTTGAACCAGGCAGAGCCCCCCCCCCACGAATCTGTGCAGCTGCCTGGAATTAGTAGCTAAATGGATGGACCAGTCTCACCTCAAATTGAATGGTGGAAAGACCGAGCTGATGCTACTAGGAAGGCAGGCCACATTTGACACCTCCAAACTGTGGCCCCCCCTGTATGGGCCCCGGCCCCATCTCCAAAACCGAGATCAAGAGCTTGGGCAATTGGCTCAATGTGGACCTTTCGTTTAAACCTCAAGCAAGAAAAACAGCAGCCACTTGCTTTGGGCTACTGAAGACGATCCGTAAAATCCTTCCTCAATTGCCAGAAAAAGCCAAGAAAATCCTAGTCCAGGCCCTAGTCCTATCTAGGTTAGATTACGGTAACGCGTTCTACCTAGGAGCACCAACATCGGTGATCCGGCAACTTCAGGTCGTCCAGAATTCGGCGGCGAGACTGTTAATGGGCACCAGTCTTCACTCCTCAGCCAAACCCGAGTTGAATGCTCTCCATTGGCTTCCGGTGAAGGAACGGATCCATTTCAAGACACTCTGTATGGTACATAAAACTCTCCATGGCAGAGGCCCCCCCATTCTAGATAAGATGATCAGACCATACAAAGCACCCAGAACTCTGCGCTCTTACGATTTGAACCTTGCAGAGATCCCTAGAATCAATAAGGCCCGTTCTGGCGGCCGTCTTTTTTCATATAATGCGGAAAAATTCTGGAACTCCCTGCCCCCGTCCTTTCGCCAGGAGCCCAATCTCCTCGCATTTCGAAGAAAGTTAACAACCTGGCTTTTCCCTAGGGCCTAGATCCCCAGGCTTGCCTGGGCTCTCCGCACTCTGCCCTTTCCCTTCTGGTCACTCCTAAGCGCTGGGATGCTCCCGAGTAGCCATGCCCTATATAAGAGTCTTTTTCATTTCATATCAAATTCTAGATTTAAACTTAATGAACTGAGTGTGTATGACACCAGGACACCAATTTATTGTAGTACTTCTGAATAACATTGGTTTGTAAAGTCTTCTGTAAAAGACCACTCCTGAGGTTTAACACGAGCACACCCGCTGTAGCTGAAGGACACATCTGCATGAGGGTAAGGACAATGTTTGTACTTCTAAACTGCCTCACCAATTAGTATGGGAAGAAAATGTATAAGTCAGTGGCACAGAGGAAAACCTCTTACCTGCTGGATCAGCCCAATAAGTAACTGAATAAAGAAAAGCTGGAAAAAAACACAAACATAGGCCCTTATTTAAATACAGAATGAAAATGTCACAAACATAACATGCAAATAAGGCCACCTTAAGAGTCAAGCGGCTCAGGATACAAAATAACATACATCAGCATAGCATGGCCTGAGGATGGGTGCAGACTTTTTGATATAATCTCAATTAACTTTGCAAGGTTACCGCAAACGCAGGTTTGATAGTATACAGTTGAGAACTGATGGACTTTGAAATGGATTCCATCTGTAAGAGTTTTAACCCCTTGCATGCCGCACACATATTCGCACTGTGCAGGAGATTTGAATAGTGGGCGGGATTGGGACAGCCCCCGGCCGTCCTCTGCACACGCCCACGGTGATGTCGGACAGCCAGGGCCGTCCGAAGCATGCAAGGGGTTAAGAATAAAAACATTCGACTACTTCAGTTTTTGCAGGGTTTTTACCATATTTTGTTTCATTTCATCACACTTTGTATGGAAATTTTACTTAACAAGGAATATGCATTTGTTAACTAGATTGGTTTATTGGTGAGCCGTTCAGGCAGGCCTTAATTTTATTGGCAAACTACTAAGTGACCTTGGAGTGAACTATTGCTTACGTCATTTAGACAAAAGCATGCAGCATTTGCACAATGTAAATGTAGCCGAAAGGCGAAAAGTAGTGATGTGCTGAACAGGGGCAAAACACTTTACAGGGGTAAAAGCAACAATAGTCAGCAAGTCATTGCAGGGGTGGGTGAATTCTGAGAGCGGAAGTGGACTGGTACTGTGTCATGATGTAGTGTTCTTTAAAGGGATGTGTCTTTATAAGGGCTGGCAATTCCCAGCATGCTTGGTACCAATGGATGAAAAACGCAGGACTAGCGGGGGGCAAGAGGAGACATACAAGGTGTAAGGATCACGGTCACTGAGAAGCACACAAGCTATTATAGTGTATTTACATAACAAACCTTTCACTGCTACTTAGAACTGGTAAGTCAAATGTGAATGGCTATTTATAGATACTGCAATAAACTAAAAAAAAAAAAAAAACAACTTCGAGAGGACTTCCTTGGATACAGCCCCCAACTTTGCGCCTACGACGGATTTCGACTTACATTTCAGAGACGGAGTTCCAAGGTAAAATCTGACTGGGATGAACCTAGGTGGGGTGCCCGATCCATGCCTCATGGCGGTCAACCTGAAACGACCCGGTCTACCTGGACCATAGACTTATTACTACTTATTACTGCTTAGTGCTTTTTCACACTTTTTTCCTAAATCTTCTAAAATTCATATCTCCAGTTCTCCTTATTGGAATTTTGTAGTTTTGGTGTCAGTTTCTTGCATTTTACTTTTTTTTTCTATAAATTGGAGTGGGATTTTTGTTATGTTCCGTTAGACCCATCTCCTCTGTGCCATGGCTATCACGGATTGCGCTCCGATTTAAATTATTGAAACATTTACCTGGACCTAGCAGGCAAGTGATTTTACTACATGTGCTGAACTACCATACACCTCAATTAATAATTTACTTCCTCACAATCAGTTTATCCATCTGCTTATATATATTTTGGTAATGCAAGCACACAGGCTAAATGCGCTTTATGCTCTGGATGTCAGAAACGCTGTACAGTTTTAACAAGAAAGTATTAACACCTTAAGGAAGTCAGACCGACTGTTTATCAATTAGTCTCTTGCACCCAGATTTATTTAGCTCTAAACAGTCTTTCACAATGGATTGTTTCCTTCATTACACTTTGTTATCAACTAGGTACTACACCGATCGAGCAGCCCAAAAGGATGTTTCATCAGAGTGAAGGCAGCTACTGCAGGCTGATTTGCAGAATGTACCTTCAGCGGATATATGTAGGTCAGCCGCTTGGAAGTTTGTTCATATTTCACAAGGCACTCCCATCTGGATCCTGATGCTAGAATTCAATCGAGGGAGGATTAGGCTGTCTTGAAAAACCTCTTCCACCAACTTCTCTACTAGGAGTACATACATTTCTGCAATTGTTCCACCCCTTCTTCCTCACGGACGAGAACCTCATGTTTTAGGGATTTTCTGGACACTAGTCTAATGTTTTATGAATAGGAGTAAAGATCCTACAATGCAACATAAATGGTTACTTACTTGAAGGCCCAGGTCTCTACTGTAGAAATCTTCCATGAAGTCCTAAACCACCCTTATGCCTCCCCCAGGTATTATTTTCTGTAAGGGCCAGAGGGAATTAAGAAAAGTTTGTAGATCACCAGATCCTTCGAAAAGAACTAACTCTCAGAAGCAGCCTGTTAGTACAAGACATCATGGGATACGGAAGCCCCTAGAGTCTTAAGAGACAGGTTGCTTTTTTCAGCTGTAAAGCCCATCACTGGAATCAGTGAAGTGGAATTTAGGCAGTAAATGAGATTACCATGTGGTGCAATTTAGATTTGCAGGCTTTCCTCTTGTTTTTCACAATAGGGAACATTGCTAAATATTGCAAAAGCTGTGCCTTTGATACACTGAGGGGGGTGTTTGTCTGCAATGAATTGAGAGACTGTTCACCCTCACTCCTTTATTGGTTTAAAGTGTTCTATATATGGTTTCTATTGGTCAGAGTAGCTTTTCTCTCAAAAGGGCGGCTCCAATTATACGCCCGGGGGATCTGGATTGTTGGTTGACGTTCTAGCGTCCATCCCGCCGAACTCCCTTACACACAGGTGCTGTGTATTAGCCTAATTGAACGTAGTATATATACCTCCCTGCCCGCTATCTGTTTCATCTCTTTTGCGGTGCGGAGCCTGTCCGAAACGGCAGATTTTTCGATCCTTGCGTCTCTATGTGCCAAGTAAGTCTGCCCCTATGTAGCGGTAATATCTCTGCTAGGTGTTAATTTTTCTTGTTATCTGTTCGTTGTGCTAAGACGCTTTTTCCCTTTCCTTAGGAAGGTTTAAAAGATGCCTGCTCGCTATTTACCTAGACTAAATTATTGAAGCGGCCAGATCCATCCATCATCGGTATTCTAACTAGCAGGAGACTTTTAGGTAATTACTTTTGCTGCTGTTCCACCAGTTTCTTGTATCTCTTAGCGACTAGACGAATACCTTCATAATATACAGCATGTTAGATCTTGCTGGGTGCCTATCTCCTCCCTTCGCTGCACTGAGACGCTTCTTTTCCTTTTTTTTTTTTTATCAGGAAAGTGTTTCTAAATATACTGATATTCTGCGATACTAGATAAAGGAACGGAAGCGGCCGCTGTTCATGCTACATTTTAAAACGAACAACCGAGAAACTATAGGTATATATTTGTACCTACCACTGAAGTTTTTGCACTCGAGATTTTATGTCCCAACTTTGTAAATACTCTGGAGTACCCTATATTCCTATCCCTGGCCTTTGGCAGACACTAGAATTGTAACCTGCTACTGTGTCTAGACCTAGAGACCGCATATGGTCGAGCCTCGCTTCGTGGTCTTTTCTCGAAATTGCAGTACCTTTGACACTACCTTGTTTCTTATGATTATTATGTTTACGTTGTCCATTTATATTTTTATTTCTTGCGCTTTAAAGTTTAGATCTATTAGAAACTCTGTTTATTGTGTCTTTCCAGGATATCGCTACATACGTATTTACACTTTTTTTGGAATCGGATTCCTCGAGATCGGGACCTCAGGGCTCTCCCGTTTTCCCAAACTATTATTCATCTATCTACCCAGGTTAGCATCTGACTCTAGATAATAAAACCAGGTCTTTAGTAAATTTGGATATTTATGTAAAAATGAAGTAGAGGTGTCTAGATAAAAGTAACCCTGTTTTAAATGTTATCCTCGGTATATTCTCTTTTCATGATACTGTACTGCAATATGAGAACTATGTCCATATTACTATTTTGAGGATATATGTATAACTATGTTGGTTCATTTAATTATACTTTTGAGGATATATGCTATTTCTGTTTATTCTGTTCCCTTTTTTTTTTCTCTTCCCTCTGTTTATTCTTTGATTTACATACGTTTCTAGAGACCTACATTTGTGTGCAAACTATTTCCTCGCTGTGACCTTTGGTGTCTAGTTGGACTCTGCCTAGCCCTTTGCTATTGGTATGTACAGCATCTATCTCCTTCGTAGTTTCCATGACTAGTCTACGTATGCACCTAGGTTCTGTACTGTAAGATCTGTCACGCTCCCTTGACCAGGAACTGTATTTATTTCCTTTATGTTACTTTTTTAGAGATATTCCTTTCTTTATTTATAAGTTGGTGTGTTGGTTACATGTTGACTGAATGGTACTCACTTGCAGCCATTGTTTGACTCCTTTGTTATAACTAAGACCGTTTCATTCCCCTTTCCCTATTTAATGGGATGTGGTTTTGACTCATTTTGTCCTTGCCCACAGATTTGCTGTACTAAGAAGCTGTTTGCCCAGAAAGTTTTGAAATTGGGATTCCTCCATTCACTTTGAAAGTCTTGAAGGACCTAGATGGCCGCAACAAACTAAATGACTGGCGCTCTGATGAAGGAGTTCCCCACTGTGGCATTTCGGAAACGCGCGTCAGCGCTTTTTTCTGTCTGACTGATGAGAGTCTGGGTGTTGTTTGCTTAGTTGTTGATACTTATATGAATGTTTTGCTGTATGAGTATGACTGATATGTTTTTTGCGTGGATGAATGAGTTTACAGAATTGTTTTTAATGTTCCCTTGAGTTCTGGGCTAACGCTACATTTATTATATATGTTGTGTGATTCACTGAAATTATGAACTTTTTACAAGTAAAAATGAAAATAAAATAACTTAAAAGATTTTCAGCTTTTCTGTGGGTAATTGTTAATTTCGGAACCTACTGGTCCGTTTGATTTCTGGGAACCTCCCTTTCATGTTGTTGCTTATTAAAGTGTTCATGAGTCCTAGCACGGAAATGTACCCAACTTTTATGCATAGCAACTAAGATTCTATGATGATTGAGAAACACCGACTGGAAGCTGGGGGATAGTTCAGACATGTGAATCTATGAAAGATCCAATTCTGGAGTAAGTAAAGATCCCACAGTGGAGGGAAGTGTTGTGCTCCTGACTGAGATGGGATATTGGAATGGTTTTCTTGTCAGCAGCTGCCTCCAGGAGCAAATGAGTGTTAACTGCTTGGAAAATACATAAGCCTGTGCCTCTTTCACTGGCACAGTATCTTTCAGCCTTCCTGTTAAACAAGGGTAACTTTCAAGGAAACAAGTGTGCAAACATACAATTATTCCACAGATTGAAAGACATTCCTTTAAAGCAAACATACTTTAGTTGAAATCCGACTGTGAAAAATAAACACATTGATGAAAGATCCCACACCTACAGTGAAGCACTGGATAACCCCTTAAAGGGGGCATCTCGGTGCACAAAGCCACACACAGAAACCCCATCACAGCCTCACCCACAGAAACAAGCTTTTCTGACCCATAGCCAAACACCACAGAATTTACTGTAACTTGTTAGAGTTTTCTTGAACCAAGGCAAGATCTTACCATTTCAAAGAGTCTCCGGAGAAGAAATCTTTTACGAATCCTGGGAGATCGAGGAAAATTCAGCTCATAACACAGCGTTGGTGCACATACAAAGTAATACAAGTCTGAAATAAATGAAGGAAATATCACTCAAAAGGCAGATGATAATTCCAGGAATGATCATATAAATGGATCAGACACACAGCACATTGCACTATGGAATAAGGGCGTGTGTGTGTGGGTAGCGGGGCCCTTGGTCTAGGGTGTGATGAAAATATAAAGGGGTGGGGGGGCAATAAATCAATCAGTGAGACAGTCACACACACACAGACACACCCACACCACCCTCAGTAAAAGGGAATAGGTGTGCAAATAAGGAATGACAGGACACCAGAGCACAGTGTGATAAAAATGTATGTTTGGTGGAGGGACCATAGTAAGGTTCCATCTATCACACGCAACACACAACAGTGTCGGGGCCAAAACAAGTCCACTAAGGTACTACAGAGCAGTTGTTTTCAATGAAGACATTTCACATGCGTCTGTATGTTCAACAAGTTACTTGCTGCATTTAACACGCTATTTCTTCAGAGTTACGTGCATTCTTTAATCTCCTGCATACAGTAAGATAATGCACATTTACTAAGTGACGAATGCATATGCATAACAGAGTCATGGTCTGACAAATGTAAATGTACAGAAATTTATATAGCGCAAATCACCAAGCGGTTTCTAAGCGCTTGCTTAGGGAACCCGTCCTGGTATTCCCCTGTGAGATAACCCCGGCAGGGTATCCGCAAGGTGAAAGCCAGGCATCCCGCCGCGAGGGGCCGTTGTGGAGATTAAGCAAGCTATTGCCCAGAGTCGCAGAGTGTGAACCCGTGAATCGAGTAGGCACCGGCGCGAGAATTGTCGAGTCCATGGACATTTTAGGACTCAAGACCCCGCCGAGCCGGGAATTGAACCCTGGTCCCGGGCTGACCTCTGCTTCCAGGTCTGCCTCCTCTAACCAGTGAGCCACACTTCTCCACGGTCACCTTCTCCAAGGTGACTGCTCTGTGTTTAGCAAACAACTCCTCAGCCTGGAGATGCTGGGGTTGGACACCCAGCAAACTCAAAGAATCCTGGTCATGGAAGCCCCCCAGAATCTGGAACTGTGCTCTTCTGGAGCTCTGACAAGTCCAAAACTACAACTCCAGAAAACCAGGAAGAATTCAAGGCACCGTTAAGCAAGCCTACGTGGCATTCTGGCTCATATGTGCACGTTGTGGATTATTAGAACACCCATTCTCGCTCCTTCTGCACAATGATCTATGTATTGCTGATTTCAATTCTTTCGATTGCCTCTCTGTGTACACAGCATGTGAGCCTTGTGGTCTGAGACATACTTGCTTCAAACACTGGTCACAATAGTCCATTTGTAAACCTCTCCAGACATTGAATGAGGTTTGGAATGTACATATTGCTGTAATAGGGCAGAGTGGCCACCATCTTCTGGCTGGATATACTGATGCACAAGAGCTGTATCCCAGGAGGTCCACAATCCTCTACTGAATGATTCATCACGTGCGATTCTCCCCTTTTGTGTGGATGAGTCGTGGACAAGCATTGCGCCATCAGCTTCGATACAATCTTGGAACAGAACTAAGCACATCGGATATTCGGATGCACATTAGCTAACTTTCTTAGTCGTGCATCCTTTCGCAGAAACCATATATCATCTACCCAGTTTTCCCACCGACACATTACGAAACCTTCCACCACTTTTGTCTAAAGAAGGACCACAGCCATGCTGGATCAGACCCATGAATTGCATACCACTGATACCCGTAGTAACCTGGTTCATGCTCAACAAGTATGCAAAAATAAATCAATAAATACCTTTATATGTCAAATTTCCAGGATACGACACCTCCTTGGAGGCAGTGTCTGCATTTGTTTTTTTCGGGGTGGGAACTAGAACACAAAGAATAGAGCGGTATTAGAGAGACAAATATAATCTTTTCTATCACCAATAAATGAACAGAAAAAAATAACAATTGTTATTTAGGTAGCAATACTCCTTGGAGTCATATCTTGTCAGTTTGTTATCCAACTGGTCACCTTACAAGGGCCTCCATCACAAGGGATTCTGAGGATTGCTCTAGGGTTCCTTGGGACATCCTGAGTTTATCCCAGTTTGCAAACGAATACTCCTAGACACACTGCGAACCATAGTTCACATTTCACCCTGGTCCAGGTGCTCACACCACCACACGAACGCCTCATGGTCCATGGAGAACTTTACTTACACCTGGAAAGGATCGTTTCCTGGAGCCCTGGGGGTTATGGATCCAGATTTCCACAGATTCACCTCACGTTTACATCTTCTGGAATTTCTCTGCCCCTGCTCGGATCTGCAACCGGTTCCTCTTTTCAGATCCCAGAGCAGTCCTAACTCTACAGGAGAAGCTCTACTTCTCAACACCTGCCCAGCTGCGTGTTCCTGGCTCTGTCCCCTCTTCAGTGCTCCGCTATGGTTTATTTTCCACAGAGTTTGCAAATTATTACTTAAGATATCTGGCCCATGGTTCTTCTGTGTTGTATTACCCCTTGCTGTTCCCTTGATATTTGGCATACGCGTTTCCTTCCTACTTTTGTCTGCGCTGGTGAAAAGTTTCCTTACTAGCGTGATTACCAAAAGGACATTCATAGGTAAGGATTGTTATGTTGATAGATTTTTGAAGCACTGGAATACCTATAAAAGGTATTTAAAGAAAGATGCAGCCATGAGAATGTAAGAGGCAACATTAGGCCTATCAATCATGCCTGTAATCTGCTGCAGTAATCAATATTTACAGTAAAGATGTTGATTATCGGAGTAGATGCGCTGTTACCAAAATGCGAGGTCTGGTACCCACTCTGGGTTCTAGATGATGCTGTCCAGGTGCCACAAATCGAAGACCTGTTCTCCCTGTGCTTGGATCGTACCAGGATCCAGTAACATGCATCCGTCAGTTCTGTCCCTGTTGGGAAGTCACCCTACTTCAGCACCAGGACGGCGTCGTACAATGTGATCATCTTGAACATGGCGGCGTGGACAAGACACTTCAAAGGCCCAGGTTACAGAACTAAGCAGAAGGGCCCACAGTTAACTGGATTAGGAAATGTGTATCAGTTGGGGTCTGAGATTTGATGGCTTCTCAGCACTGGGGGCACCTGCAATTTTAATAGCATTTATATAGCACTTACTACCCCATATGAGGCATCAAAGCGCTTTTTTGGCGAGTAGCACTACTCTGGAACCCAAAAAGGATTAGTGGTGATGAAATTAATTTGAGCGGTGGAAATGTTAGTCTGTTATTTGGATTGGAAAGGATAGTGGAGGGATAGAAGAGGGAAGGGTTTGCATTAGTATAGAGCTTGCTCCCCTGATGAGTTGCTGACGCGCTTTTCTCCGGGTTGCACTCTACTCCGGGACCCAAAATCCAAGAAGGATTAGTGGTGAATTAGTATAGGGAAATATGAAAGTATTTTGAGAGGTGGACATGTTAGTTTGTTATTTGGATTGGAAAGGATAGTGGAGGGATGGAAGAGGGAAGGGTTTGCATTATGTAGCCTGTAGGACATACTGCACTTGCTCAAGGCACGGGAAGCCCCACTGTGGTGTTGCAGGCGGGCTGCCTCAATCACGCTCCCCTCCAGGCCGAGTTAGGGCTCTGGAAGAGGGGTGCCAGCACACGCTCTTTCCCCAGTGCCTCTGCAGACAAGTTCAGCTTCTTCTTCTCGTATGGTTCTGGTGAATAACGAGAAGCAGGGCAGTTGGTTTTCAAGGAATGTAATAGGGGTGCATTAGCAGTGAGATCTCCAGCTGCACTGGAAAGGCCCTATAATCAACTGGGATCTTTAAACCTTCATAACCTGCTAGAAAACAAAGGCAGGCAGCCCGGGACTTGATTTTGCATTTGAAAAGTCTGCCAAGTGGCACGATGGCATAGGACACTATATCAAAAGAACATTCAAAAAGAAAAAAAAAAAAGAGTTAAAGGATAAAGAGATGTGAGAAATAATAGTAGGCATAAACTGAGCTGGTCAGATGGGTACATTTCTGAATACCAGCACTGATATTCATTCCAACCTGGCTCCTTACCTGAGAGGGAGCGGGTGAGAGTCTTGCTCTTCGCGTTTCTTTTCTCTCTGCACCACCTGTTCACATCCTTGTAAGAGAACAGCTTCAGGAAGAGCATGGTATAAATACCAAGCGTAAATATTGCACCCACTGTGAGAAAAAAAACAAAAAACAGATGCAACAATGTAGATTAGGTGCTAATGAAGCAATAGAATAGAGGTCCTTTTTTATACAGGGTAAGTACCATGAGATAAATGTATTATGCAAGCCTTTCAGCGTGGTGTAAAGGGCGACATGGCTTGAGGGAGTATAGCTCTTCGAGTGAAAGCCTGAGGTTTCTATGTGCTATAGCCTCATCAATGTCAACCTTATTTTTAGTCGAACTCACTCTGCGATCACATTTTTGGTGCTCTCTGAAAATCCTTTGTAGCAGATACCCATGGCACTGCTACAAATTAGTATTGATGTTTGAGAGGGCAATCCCTTCTACTCCTGGACTGTACACCTTCTTCAAGCCACCAGCACTGCTCTCACTCTACAGGAATGATCATGCAGTCTAGGAAGATGAAATATGACTTTACAGCACACCATCACCTGGCAGCAGGGGCCTCAAGTAAACAAAGGCTCTGACAAAGCCGCCATCTTCGATCTTCTACAGAGCAGGCACTCACACAGGGGGTCACTGGTATGGGACCCAACAGTTGATTGGCAGTTCACTGGCACAGGGTGTGTACATAATTGGGGCATGATGAGACTTTCAGCTAGCACCAAGTACCACTTTACATTCTGAGAAGATTACGCCTGTACTTAAAATGGCAAAAACAAAACTACAAGCCCTAAAATGCAAACTTCTACGGGACAAAGAAACACCTTGCAGGTATCACATGGCGCGAGCCACCTGCAAGCGATGCACGTGATCAGACGGACAATGTACTGCTATTATGTCTGATTTTTTGGTGTCCCACATTTGAGAGGCAAAAGCTTCTCCAAAGTAAAATTTTACAGAGTAATTCATATAGTACATACTGAAAGGGAAAGCCACTTACCGGCCCACCTGCGTCTCCTTCAAAGAAATGGTCTTTGAAATCAAACACTGTACGGTACACCTGGGAGCTGGTTCTCCAATCAATTTTATTAAATATATATTAAATACTTATTTTTCAACATAAAAAAACAATCTTGGAACCTTATCTTATGGCAATAGGTGCCCAGATTATTTTATTCTTTGGGGAGAAAGCAGATAGACTGGGGGCCCGATTAGCAGGTTCCCAGTCAGACTAGTCAAAAACAGCTTAGCACCAGGCAAAAAGTGGGTGTAACCATGCAGAAGGATCCTACCTTCCTACACCTATACTTTGGACAACTCAGAACAAGGCTTACGAAATGTCAGCCGATTTGATTCTTTATCATGCAGCAAGTTTGCAAAATGACAAAATTGGGGCAAGGTTCAGGAGATCAGTGCAAGCCGCATTGGTTGCAATCATGCAGCATACCAGATATAAGGTCCAGTGAATTATTCGCCGATCCTTTCACAATCGAAAGGCAATTTCTTTTCTCAAGAACATATTTTGGTGCCATTCAGACAGTCATGGTCTAACTTCTTTACGTCCCTTGTTAAACAGGCTTGCTGTAGGGTATGACACCATAGTGTCCTAGGCAGAAGTTCTGGAATGAACTCCCCTTGGAATGATTGACCACTGAATACCCCAAATCCCTGTTGACTCATCTCTTCTTTTGAGACCACTACTCTTTCCAATGATGCTTCGGTCCATCGCAGCAGTTTAGATCTACTGCAACACAAACCTTATACGCACATGCAGGTTTACAAGTTCCCATCAACAAAAAACATAAATACATACTTTACTTTTCCTACTTTGCCAACCACTGCAAACCCAAGAAGTGGGTTCCAATCATGATCCAGAGCTTTACCTGGAGTGATGGAGCGGACCATGAAGACGACGAGCACGGGTAAGCACAGGATGCTCAAGAGGTTAACCGTATGGAGGAACAGCCCAAAGCGCTCCGAGAAGGTCCCCTGCAAGGAGTCGAGAAAAGCATTAACTGCGGGGAAATAAAGTGGTGATTGAAATCAAGCCGTCCTTAACACATGTTTCACTGCACACAATAACTGGGATTGCAATACAATCTGTTGCAAATGCTAGGTTGCCTTCCAGGTAAATTTAACTGTAAAATTCTTAGGCTGTGCGCATGCACTGCTGGGCAGCGAAGTGGTAGTTAAGCATAACTTCGGAGTCTGGTCTATCCAGGATTCAGCATTCTAAAAGCTTCTGCTAAGAGAGGGGGAAATCCATTAAATAGCTTACAAGTGGATGTTAATATAAATAGGTGATGCAGGCCTTAATTTTTAAAACAGCCTCCGACTGACTCTGAAGGACAAATAATTGTGCTAGTTTCATCTTCCTAATCTGCAGAACACTAGTAGTCCTCTTTCCCATCCACAGGTGGAGGACCAGTCAGATGATGGTACTAGTAGCATCTTCCGCCTTCTGCAGGCTACAGCCCAGCATATAGTTGTACATGTAGCTAACAACTGCCTATTTCCAAGAGAAGGGCCAGGCGGATGGTGGTACTAGTAGCATCTTCTCAATAAGTCAATGACGGTCAAGGTAGATAGTTGTATTACTTGCATCTTTCCCACCTGCAGCTGAAGGACCAGGCAGATAATCTTACAACTAGCATCTTCCAAATCTACAGATAAAAGTAATGGAAAGGTTAGAATATCTGTTTTGTTCATTTCTAGTTTCAAATCTTTTTTATTGGAAACCACCAAGATGCAAACGTATGCAACATTTGTGCCAGCAGAACTTGAAATAAATTCTTGTGATCAATTTTGGCACTTGGTGATGCAATATTTTTTTTAATTAATTTACCAGAAATAACGTTTTTATTATAAACGTCTTACAAAATCAACACTGAATGTACATAGAGCTATATGGGCGCCCGTGGCTACCATAAAATAAATTGTGCCGGGTGTGTGAGATAATCTCGATAAAGTAATGCACTTATCTAGGATAATTATATTTCTAAAGTTACTCAAGCACACTGGCCTGAAATCTACATATTTACACCAGAGTGGGGAAGAATCCACGTTCATCCTTCGAGTTGTGAAAGTTGGTATAGCTCCCAGTTTAAGTTGGCATGATTTTGGACTCTAAATTACTCAACTTCACCAGGTATCTCAAGGAGTCTTATATCCTGTGGGTCAAGAGGGTTGTCCTGCATGCCTTATATTCAGAGCGAAGGTCCAGACAAAGAAACTCCCTGCATTTTTTTTTTTTTTTTTAAATATATTTTTATTGCAGAATCAGGATTAGAACCATCCAACAAGTCAACCCCTGCACCAATGGCACCCAGCACACAGTGCGACATTAATACAATACACAGCCGATTAGCCCACATCCCGGAGGCTGGGCGGCGCATCAACAAATCAGTTCACTAGAGGTGCCTCGGTGCATACCCTATTCGGGACACAGGTCAAATGTAGTGCTTCGTTTCTGCTTTTACCCCAGAACAACCTACCCACCCTCTCCATCCAACCCTAGGCCACTCCAATGTCAAATCACGAAATCATCACAACTACCTTCCTGGGCCCTCCGGTTCTGGGAGGTTGCCGCTAGCCGGCAATCCACCCCCACCTACGATCCCTTCTCAGTACCCTCCCCCCAACTGCTGCTAATGCGGGTTGCACCATCCCCCTCCTGCTCCAGGGTGACAGCTATCAGGAAGTGTTGGCCAGCAAGTAGTCACACGGAATCCCTACCTACAACTGATCAGTTTCTTCGCCTTCAGTCAAGTAGTCTCTCAATGCCTGCACCACCAACTCCCAGGACCGCGCCAGATCCAAGCTCTTCTCATTACTGGTTCTAGTCGCCTGGCGCATTCGTAACACACTCTCACAGCTCGACCACTTCACCAATTCATTCCTCCACCTCCGTACAGACGGCCCCTCTTTAGACTTCCAATGCCAAGTGATCTCACGCTGCGCCAGTATCAGACCCAACCCAATGAATTTGCTCGTAACCTTGGTCTTTTTGGTGTGCGGGAACCAAAGAAGCAGGCATGCGGCCATGTCAAAGTTCACCTCCCGATCTGTGACAGCATTCAAGAGGTCCCCTACTTCGGACCAGTAGTCCCCCAATTTCGGGCAACCCCACAGCATGTGGTCAAGATCCGCCCCAGGTTCCAAACATCGGGGGCACATGGCACCCAGCACCTGGAAGTGTCGACGCAACCTCTCCGGGGTCAAATATGCCCTATGGATCACAAAATAATGCACCTGTTGGAATCTCGCGTTCCTCGTTCCTTTCCAGGTCCTGTATAGCACCTGACCCCACACGGCGTCCGGGATTTGTCTACCGATGCTGGCCTCCCAGCGCGACTTCAACTCAACTAACGGGGCCAGACCTTCGTTTAGCATCCTATTGTGGAGGCAGGTCACCGCCTTGACGGTGCCCGCTGCCATCACCACATATTGGCACACCGCCGTCACCTCCGGTTCAGCCAATCCGCCCCCCCAATGCTTCTGCAGAGCCGCGACAACCGCCGCATGCAGCAAGAAGGTTCCACTCGGCAAGCCATATTGCTCCCGTAAGGTCTGGAACGGGGCCAGTGCCCCGTCCTCATAGAGGTCTCCTACCATCTGCAAGCCCAGGTCCTCCCACTCTAATAATCTGGCCCAGTCACCCCCGTGCGGCAAGGCAGTGAGCATTCCCAACGGGATCTCCGGGGCGTATGGCCGGCGCTTCCCAGCCCTCTTCATGTACCTGTTCCAGCACAATCTGAATGTCCATTCCTCCATCGTGAAGTCCCTACTGGCCAGCCTCTGCTGCATCACAATAGACGACAAGACATGCCTCCGAATGCCGACCCCCCGGCCTTCTTCAGGCCCCCTGAATTCTCTGGCCACGTTCTGCGTCAGGACCTGGAGCTGCGCTGCCAGATAATACAACTCCTAGTCGGGGACGGCCATCCCTCCCTCACACTTGGGCCTCAGCAGGGTGGTCAATGCCACCCGTCTGCGACCGTGGCCCCAGAGAAAGCCAGTCACCAACGACTTCAGTTCCCTAAAGACACTCTGCGGGATCCACACCGGCAGCGTTCTAAAATAGTAGAGGAGCCTCGGGAGTGCCACCATTTTCAACAGCGCCACACGGCCCAGTACAGACAGCGGGAGGGAGGCCCAAAAGGCCATACTGCCTCTCAGCGCCCTAATGCAGCGCCCCACATTCCCCTCAAGGAGGTCCGCCGCGTCGTGGTAGATGCGCACTCCTAGGTAAGTAAAACAAGAGGGTTCCCATACCACCGGCCTCGTGAGCTGCGGGCAGAGTGTGGTCTTCCGCAGCGGAAACACACAAGTCTTAGTCCAGTTCACCCTGAGGCCTGAGAGCCTCCCGAACCCGCTCAACATGTCCACCGCGCCCTTCCAGCGTCCGCCAGGTACAGTAACAAGTCGTCGGCATATAACGATATATAATGCGAGTCAAGTCCCTGCGCAATGCCGTCGAACACAACTCCCGTTCTAGCCTGTGCCGCTAGGGGCTCCATTGCCAGAGCAAAGAGCAGGGGGGATAGCGAGCAGCCCTGCCTCGTGCCCCTACAGACCGGATAAACCGAGGAGACCAAGGTCCCCAGCCGCACCCGCGCCTTAGCCGCGGAATAGAGCACTCTCGTCCAGCCCCGGAACCCCTCCCCAACCCCGAACTTTAACAGCACGCCATCTAAATAATCCCATTCCAAGCTATCAAACGCCTTTTCAATGTCAACCGACAGCACTACCGGGCCTGGATCCGCCAAGGCAGCACTATCAATGACCCCAATCAGCCGACGGATATTCATCGAGGTGCTTCTGGAGGGGATAAACCCCGCTTGATCCCTATGTACCAACGAGGTCATCAGCAGTAAGAGCCGGGTGGCTAGGATACGGCTCAAAATCTTATAGTCCACAGTCAGCATAGACAACGGACGATAAGAAGAGACTTCTAAAGCATCCCTGCCCGGCTTCAGCAGGGGCACAACCAGCGCCTCCGTCATAGAGTCAGGCAACCGCCCCAATTGTTTCGCCTCCGCATACACAACCTGCAGTCTGGGTGCCAGTACCTCCATAAATTTGGCATAAAACTCGATCGGCAACCCATCAACCCCAGGGGTCTTGTTCCGCGCCATATGACTAATCGCCCCTCTGATTTCTGCCAGGGTGACAGGGTCCCCCAGATCCCGGGCTTCCTCCTCATCCAATACCGGCAAAGGTATCTGATCTAAATAAACGCTAATGTCCGTGGCTTCCACTTCGAGGTGGCTGGCGTACAGGCCTGTGTAGTAGGATTGAAAGCGCCCCAGGACCGCTGACTGCAAATAGACCACCTCCCCATCCTCCAGTCGCACACTCATTACCGGACAACCTCTAGGGTTCGGGTCAGCCAGCTTCGCAAGGAGCGTGCCCACTTTATCGCGCTCCTCATGCACTTTCACCGCATACAACCTATAATCATAGCACCGCAATCTCTCCGTCTCAGTCGCCACCGCCTCCTTGGCACGCAACAAGCTGTCTTGCAGCTCCGGCTTCTCGGGCCGCCGCCGTTCCACCTCTCTCAGCACTTCCTCCGCCTTCGCAAGGTCATTCAGCACCGTCCCCCTCACAGTCAGAAACCGTCCCATACATACCCCCCTCGCCACCACTTTCATCGCATCCCATTCACTCGCTCTAGTCGCTGTCGACCCAGCATTGACCGTGAAGTAGTCGTCTATACCCTGTCGGACCGTGTCACAGAACACCGGGTCCTCCAGCGTCTCTGGACGAAGTCTCCACGTAGGGATCGCCGACCTCGCCAACTGCCACTGCACAGAGATCAGCAGTGGGTTATGGTCCGAGATGGTTCTAGACAAGTACTCGGAGTGAGTCACCACCTGCGCCAGAGACTCACAACACAGCACCGAATCCAATCGAACATGCAGATCATGCAGTGCTGAGAAGTAGGAGTAATCTCGAGTTTCGGGGTGCTGCGCCCGCCATACATCCACCAAGCCCCACCTCACCTGCCAGTCCTGCCTATGAGTCGCAAGTCTGCGCACTGGGGAGTCTACCAAAGGCGGGTGTGACCTGTCCAACAGCACATCCGAAATAGAGTTAAAATCCCCCGCCAGCAATATCGGGCCCGCCAAATAGTACGCCAGTGAGCGCGACAATCCCTCAAAGAAATGAGCTTGATCAGCGTTGGGGGCATAGATGTTACACAGCACCACTTCCCTACCACACAGCCTCCCTTCCACCACCACATAACGACCCTCCGGATCAATCTTCTGACTCGTGACTTGGAATGGCGTGCCCGCTCTGATTCATATTAACACCCCTCTGGCAAATGCTGAGTAAGTCGTGCCAAACACCTGACCCCGCCACCTCCTCTGTAACGCCTCACATTCCTGCTGTGTCAAGTGAGTCTCTTGAAGCATCGCTATCTGAACGCCCCGCCTCACCAAGTAGGCATGTACTTTGTGGCGCTTAACCATAGTTCGAATTCCTCGGACATTCCATGTGACACATTTCAAATTAGGTAACGTCCCCATAGAGCATCAGTCCCAACAGTGGCGCTCGCCAAGAAATGTGACCCGCATTGCAGCAATTGAACAACCCCTTCAAAACACACCCCATAACTCCCACTCCCCCTCTCCCCAGGACAGGGCCTAGTAACCCAGCTTCAGCCCCGTTCCAAACCTCAAACACCCAACACATCACACTAATCTGTGGTCGACACCACAGAAGACCTTAAGGGTCTAAAGAGGACTATGGAGCTCCGAACCAGGACGACAGAGCAACCACCCCGCGCCCACAGCCCAATGCTGCTAATGCAGCCCCATACCTGGCAGTCCAAAAGAGGTCAGGAGCGTCCAGGCCTGACAAAAAGTTCAGCAACCACGAGCATCACCCATTAAAGATACCATCCGATGTTTGCGGGGTAACCTCCGGCCCCTGCGCTCCCCCCGCCTCCAAGTCTTCATCGCCGGTCTTCTCACCTTCACCTTCGCCCTCCGAAGCCGAGCCCCTGGAGGCGTCATCTCGTTGTGAGCCTGTGATGTTCGCCGTGGCCTCCAACGCACTCTGTCTATCTGCCAGCATTTGCGCCTCACGCTCGGTCCGTTGGCGCCTATTCCGGGAGCGGATGCGCTGCGACTTCCTGACCCTGACCGGTTGCTCCCGATCCCTTGCGGGCCTGTGTGCCCGATCCGTCCCTGCACGATATAGTTCCAGCCAGGACCACGCTTCATCAGGTGTTTGGAAAAAGTGCGTCCTCTCATCAACGATGATCCGCAGCTTGGCCGGAAAAAGCAAGGAGTATTGATCCCCTTCCTCTCTCAGCTCTTTTTTCACCGACAGAAAAGAGGCCCTGCTCCTCTGCACCTCTTGCGTATAGTCCGGAAATAACGTCACCTTACTGTTGTCCACCTGGAAGGGCCCACGATCTCTCGCCCTTTGGATCAGCAGATCTCGGTCCTTATAGTGCAGCAGTCTGGCCACCATCGGTCGGGGCGGTCGGCCCTCCAGGGGAGGCTTCGCGGGCACCCTGTGCGCTCTTTCCAGGGAGAAGAAGGGGGAAAGGCCCTCCGGCGCCACCACTGTGCGGAACCAGTCCTCCAAGTAGGCCACTGCATCACCCTTCTCAATTTTCTCTGGCAGCCCCACCACCCGCACGTTGTTCCGGCGGTTGCGTCCTTCCGCGTCCTCTGTGCGACGCTCCAGATTCGCCAGTCGACGGATAACGTCATCAAGTTTATGCTCCGCCGTGACCACCGCCGGTTTCAGCTCTTGGAGCAGCAGTTCGTTGGATTTCACACGGTCAGAGAGCTTGGCGTGGTCCGCTCTCAGCAGGCCCAGCCCGGACGCCACCTGCGCAATATCTTGGTGCAGCTCATCCTTCGTAGCAGTGATCGCGGCCAAGATAGCATCAAGGCGGAGGTTTAGCCTCATTTCCTGTGTTGAGGCCTCCGTTGGGAAACCGCCACTCACATCCTCCGGCCCCCGGCTTCCCCTTTCAGGCGGTTCGGCGGCGCCAATTCCCTGCGCGGCCATCTTGTGTGCAGGTATTCAGCCACTCAAGCCGCCCCCTCGGACAATGTCCAGGCTCACCAGAAACGCTCAGCGGAGTGTCCCAACTAGCGCGGCTCACCAATCCCCAGGTCAAGCGGGAACTCGTGGCGCCAGCAGCACCCCACTCCCGGTCATCCGACAGTGTCCAATTCGGAAGAGCATTCCATGCTGCCCTCAGCCACTCACAGAACGTCCGCTAGGCCCACCAGGGCTAGGGGGAGCAGATTCCACTGAAGAGGCTGCCAGTGAGTTAATTGGGTTCCAGGGCACACTGAACACACTGCTCCTGGCAACACTGGTCTCCGTGAAGCACCATGCACGGTGGGGCCCAGCACCTCGTTGGCAGTTCGGCGTAACCTTGCCCTCCACCGGGCGGGACCCCTGCCAAGGTCCGGGCTCGCGGCCACCGCCTTGTCTGCTTGTGTCCCGGGAAGGTCAGGCGCCTTGGGTGGTCCCCCTCCCAGCGCCCCAGCTGCTTGCCGCACACCTCCGTGTGCCGTCGGCCCCCACTGCGGTCCGGCCGGTGGGCGAGCAGCCACACAGTTCAGCAGTGCCTCCGCCGGCACAGCGCAATCCCAGGCTCCGCTTTCGCGCTGACCGAGGGATCGGGTGGGGGAGGGGGGGCCCCTCCTGCCGGCAAACCCCCTCCGACCTCCTCCGCACTCGGGGCCCGCTCCTATGGGTCACCGCTCTACCCGCCGCCGCTCGAGGGTTCCACAGGCGCCTGCAGCTGCTCCGGTGCCCCTCACCGCTCCGCTCCCGGAGCTATCGCGCAGTCGGCGCCGCCATCTTTCCTTTGTTTGCTCGCCGGAGTGAGCCGAGCACTACGTCCTCCCGCACTCAGCAGCCAGAGTTCCGACCGGGGTCAAACGCTCTCCAGGTGGTCAGCGCCCCCTCCGATCCACATTCCCAGCCACCAGGCGACACGGGGCGACGTTTGGCAGGAGAAAAGACGGGACACGGCGCGGAGCAACTCGCTCACGCAGCCATCCCGGTCGGCACCGAAACCACGCCCCCCCAACTCCCTGCATTTTAATCTATCATCTGAGCTACAGCACCATGAATTTGTTACCAGTTGACTGTCCATGCTCCTCAACGAATAATCAACGCTGCTCCTCCAATCTCCTCCCCAACTCCCTTTGATGGTTTAGGTCCAGTCTACTCCCAAATACTCCCATTGGTCACCTAAGCTGCCTGAAACAAGTCACTTCAGGAACAGAGGAAGGGATTCCTAACCCTACCCAATAACGATGTTCCTTTAGCGCTAGCCAGCCCTCAGTCGGAGTGGTGCTGGACGCAGCACACATGCAAACTTCCTCAACCACTGGGCTAGGATTATCTCCTAATGTAGTGGGGGCAATAGAAGAGGTCATCTTTCTGGCAATGGGGACACTAGGCTGGCATCACTGCTGCCAATTCCATAAAAAGGTGATCTGTAGAATGCACCACCAGGAGTTTGTCAAGGTAAGAAGCAAAGGGAGCCAAGGAGGTATGAAGAGAAGGAAATCACGTGGGAAGAGCAATCTTATGAAAAGGAAATCTCATGAGAACCAGAAGGACAGAAAGGAGGCCCCACAGGACCACTTGCTTCAATGGAAAAGTTTGTTCTGAAGTGCGCAGGGTTAGCAGCTTTCTAATCTTCCTTTCTAACACTGTTCGCACCAGAACCGTTGTAGTGTAGTGCTGAGTAGTGCAATATATGCTTTTACCAATAAATTCAGGAAATATTTTGAGACCTATGCAAGGTCTCTGGTAGAGGTTATTCCTCAAAGTTTGCCACTGGTTTTAGTGCAAAAGTCAAGATTTTGTCTGCAAGAGGAAAATTGGCTGGCGCCAATGATGTCGTTGATCATATAAATCATATGGGCGCAAATAGAGCTGCTGGCTTGGTTTGCTTCAATGGGGCTCTCGTTTAACTTGTCGTCAAACTAAATCCCTGGCACCAGTCTAGGATCTCTACTGGTGCCAGGGCTGGGCCCGGCCAAAAATGAAGATGCTCCCTTAGAGCAGTACCCAGTCTTACTCCATGAACAGCACACGTAGACGCAGAGTGCTGTGGAGCGAACATGCCTCCTCAAAACGCATTCATTTTCTCCCCAAGTCATTACAACGACTTGCAGTGGGGGTGGGGGGGGGGGATGGCTGGATGGTGGAATAGTATTATTTACTATTCCAACTCCAGTCTGTGCAACAGTAGGGAAGGTGTTGGATTTACATTCCAACACCTTCTGACCCCTTCACAAGTCGTTATGACTTGCGGGTAATGGTATGCGTTGTTACAACGCAGTCGTTGTAATGACTGCATTGTAATAGCCTGTGGGGAAAAGGATTCATGGTAAACAATGTTTACATTGTGGTGCATCATGGTATGCAGTTACTACGGTGTACAGGGTCGACATCTACGTTTCATGGCCTGCATGTTTACGCCCATGGATGGAACCAAATCAGGGAAAACGGTAATTTGTTATTTTCACTTTTCAAATCTTAAGCTAAAACAGCAAACACATTAGAAAATTATTTTCTAAGTATTTGAGAGTCGTCAAAATTATTTCCAGATGATTATCAAAGCAAACATAGGCATAACACATGGATACAAAAGAATACTGAACATATTTTTAGCCTTGTAGAGTCACAAAATGTAAACAAAGCTAATTTTCTTTTCTTTCATAAAGTTAACAACCCTAGCTAATGAAGATGGGTCAACACACTTACTTTAACACTATTGCACCTGAAGTTAGCTTACCGTTGCCAGTTTCCTTTCTAAGTGCAGAGCAGCTACAATAAAGACATTAGACACTGGAGGAAAAAAAGGAAGAAATTAAATAAAAAATAGGCAGGCTGATGTCAATAGCATTTCTCAGTACATGAAAACAGGACATCTAAAGCACACCCAGAAACCCTACATAGCTGCCATGTCAAAATTAAGAGACCCTTGGCTAGGTCAATGCTTCAAGAACTCACCACACCCACTTTAATGAAAATAAAACATTTTCATAATCCTAGAAACTGTTATTCTCCTATAGAACGAGTTAAAATGAGCATTGTAAAGCCTCCCTCTTTCACTCCAACAGTCCTGTGTGAGGACAGGTGAGCAGCTATTTTGTTTTAGCTGACAAATTGCATTTTCCTTCTTCCATGTTGAAAAGTTGTTTAGTTGTAATTAACGCTCTTCTTTGTGGCTAAGTAACCCATATAACCAGTTCCACGTGCAACAGGATCTGATAATATATAAAAATACAATAGAATTTAAAACAAAGATTGACAAAGCCAACAAGTCTCGCAGATGCAAGAGCTATTGGCATGGCCGAGGTCTTTTAGCAAGTTTACCACAGCGCGGCTGAAATTTAGAAAACAAAGCGATATGATGTAGTTATCGCTGGCCACGTCAAGGCTTTTTTATTTATTTTTTGACTGGCAAGTGGGGTAGAGCAAGCAACAACACGGAAGGGGGTGGGGTGAATAAGGCATATATGCAGTGCCCTGGGTAGAGCACAAGGTGGGCTTGTACAGATTATTGCTGGGAGGGGTGGGAAGCAGGGGTGTGGGCAGATGGTGTCGAAGGCAGAAGTTAAAGCTGGATAGGGCAGCAGGGACGAGAAGCGGGGGAGAAATCCGAAGGGGCAGGTGGGGAAGCAAAGAGAAGCAAATGGACGAGAGCCAGCTAAACATGGAGCTGGGAGGGGAGAAGCACATGGAGGAAAACAGCAAGGGGTGAAGCACATGAAGGTACACTCTTGGGAGGGGGCAAAAGCACAAGCACTAATAAAGAGCAGCACATGTGCATCACGTGAAATACACACGAGAGGGGGAGGGGCGCCTGTACACTCTTGCACTCATTTGGAGTGCCGCCACTAAAAGAAAAAAGTATCTCTGAAAGAGCGAGCAGTGGAAGGACGCTGGGCATGGGCGCAGTGCTTGGACCATGCTCCAAAGGGTGGACAAACAATAAGGAAGTGAAGCAAGCACACACTGACCAAAGAGAAGCAAGGACACAAGTCTCAGGAGAGACTCAAAATGGAAAAAGGATATTGCCATAAAAAAACCTTGAAAAGGAGCCTTAAAATAGGGGGACCTAAAGTGCCTGCTGACAGTACAAGGGAATTCTGAAGAGTCAAGACAGGCCCACTTACCAAGGACAACACAGAGCAATATGGCTGTTCCGACAAGCAAAACTGAGCAAATCCTCTGAACAGCTACAGGCTTCAAAGGTGCAAATGAAAGTGGCTGAAACGCAATACCAACAATGAACGTGGCCATGTATGAAACACAACCTGTTGTATTGACAGTATCTGAGGAGTTTTGTTAGCTAAGAAAAAAAGGTAAAAACCTGGAGGACAGATTGAGAAGAGATAACATCAGAATACGAAACATGTCTGAAGCCACGGGAGGAGAGGAGACATTTTGGAGAATGTTCGACATGTCCATCAAAGTGGAACTGAAAAGGTGGCAAGCATAGTTGGAGCACACAATAGAAGCTCCATGCAGGTCAGATATGGGAGCATACCCAAGAGCCGCTTTGTCAAAAACGTCTCCCTCGTCCATAAAGGAGAAGGAACTATGGGAACCCAGACATTGATATGCAATAGAATGTCAAGGCTGTAGAATGCAACTGTACCATGATTTGTCACAGGTAATGCTGAAAAGAGGGCACTGCACTAGGTGACAAGGGAACTGAGATCTAGACGACGTAGCAATAGGAGGGTCTTTCCATTTGCATTGGCGTTTCAGCTGAAGAGAAAGATTCATGTCATCAGGCACCCCGAGGAGGGGAAGCCATACATGAGATATCTTAGAGGGATTAAAGGAGCTGTCAGCGGACACTGAGTGCCAACTCATTTGGCAGCAGATGGGAACGAGACTGCAGAGGTTGGAAACAAGGCAGAGGCAGCTCACCTGCTAAATACATCATGAAATCAGGTCGCTGCTCACTCAGCAACAGAAGGAGGTCAATGTCTATATACACAACGGATAGCTCACTCTAATGCAAGACTATAGTTTACAGGACAGTCAATTTACATGCATCTGAAGTTGGTGGGTGGGGTTGGAGAGGGGAGTGAGAACACACTTAGGTGCTTCTAATTCCCAACTATGAGTTTCTGCGTATACGGTGATTCAGTTATAGTTATTGATTGGGCTACAAGGAGGGTAGGGAGGACTGACCCAAGATTACCTACAGGATCTGTTGTTGGAAACAATGGGGCAGGGGATAACCTTTGTCAGACATCACTCCAAGAACCTATGGTACGACTGCTTACTAGGAAAGCGTTTGACGACATCAGTCAGGTCCATTACCTGATTGGAAATGCTGCACACAAATAGTCGATTTCAGCCTTAGACATGGAAAAAATATTTGATCGGATGGAATGGTCCTTTCCGAGTAACACGCTAGGCAAATTTGGACTAATTCAGAGAAGTCGAAGATACTGGGCAGGCTACAAATGGCCAAGGGTCTGAATAATAGTGAATGGAGATAGAACTTCTTAATTTGATTTTTCAAAGGTGTCCAGGCTTGGATGCTCCCGGTCCATACTGTTTTGGTGGCTGAATCCTCAGCTCAAAAAATATGCCAAGAAACAGGAATACACTCCGTAAGATAGACTAAAGTATACGAAAAAGTATTGGGTGCGGCCAGAGTGACTACCAGTGGCTGAGATAGATTCAAGCATTCCACCCATCATTTTGTTTCTTGATACAATCAGAAGATTAAGTACTTCAGGATCAATGTAATCCATCATTACAGTCTTTAAGGATAACAACCCAGAACATTTTAAAGAAATAAGGAGAAACCTCAAAAGACGGGAAACTATGTGTATATCACGGCTGGGCAGTATTGTGGTAATAAAAATGAACTTCTTTCTAAGATTATGGTACCTGTTCCAGGCAATTCCAATTTAGATTACCAGACAAAATTGAACAGAAATTAAGTCTGCTGGTAACACTTTCATATGAAATGGGAAAAAACTCCAATTATCTCAGAAAACCTCTTATAAAAAGCCACAGAGAGGGACGGACTCAGCAAGAAGTATTTAAACGTCCGCTCAACTCAGGATAGTGTTTGAACAGGTGCTACAAGTCATTGAAAAGCAAACGGATGAGATATGAGGGACAGTCTGATATGGGATAGATTTTGGTACCCAAACATCAGACCCAGGGTTGGTTATGTCTGACATGAGACCTCTGAAGGAAATATGGTATGAGACATCTAGAGAAGAAGGGATTGCAACACTTCCATTTCCTTGGACCCTTTCACCCCCATACATCCGGAAACGAGACTTGACACTGACTCTAAATGGGGTCAGTGTAAATTCTCTGAAACAGAAGACAGGGATAGTAGGATGTTAGGAGGCCTTTTCAGTTAAGGCAAGACCGTTTGAGAATTGTAAGAAAACCTATGGGATAGACAATCCAGAAAGTCTCATTTTAAAATCCACCCCTAGTGTTAAACCATAGATTAGAAAATTAGGATTGAGATAACTCATGCCTTTTTGAGAAATTGTTTGTGGTCACACCAGTGTTTGAAGGTACATTGGAAGGAATTATTAAACCATCTAAACGGAGCACCACTGGGCCTACTCCCCTGTTCTACGAAAGGACTTATGACAAATAGTTGGATATTGGCAACTCGCATGTCATTAGCATCTACCCAGGAAATAGCAGCAAACTAGAAAAAAACACAATGCCACCATAAATTGACAACTGGATGAGAAGAATGTGGTCATAGCAGCCATGGAGATGCTGACAATGCATCTTAGGACCAAAATATTTAAAAAGAATACAAACATCTGCAACCCACATATACGATTTGGACAGATGCAAAGCCCTAGAACATTACAGATGTCAACTCTTTGCTGGTATAAAGATTATGAAGTAATACATATATATGTTGCCATTGAAATATTGTAAAAGGGTTCGAGAGGAAACCGTTTCCCAACATGTGAAAGAGGACTGGGTGTTGGACAATAGATTTTTGCATACTAGTGGTAGCTATAGTCCCTCTCTGTACCTGCTGAAGTGGGAAGGGAAGAGGGAGGTTTACGGAGTGTCAAGGGTACATGGATAAGAAGTCAACAGTTCATGTGAGAACAGTGGCCTTGCACCTGTCGATCAGGAATTTGTTTTAAACCAATAAATTGTGTTAAAAAGAATTGACCCCAACTTGTATACTGTAAATGCTCTGAACTACCACCATGGAGCAATGACTTCTTAATAGAGAATAGAGGACTTAGATGCCCTTTATTAGTTAGATAAATCAAGTCTTTCAATCACTTTAAAAGGTTCACTTTTTCTAGCCCTAACACCAGCTGCCAAAAGATGAAGTACTGCAAGACTGCACCAACATAGCATTCGGTAACTAAAACTTCTCACTCAAGGACTCACCAATGATGAGACAAAGTGACGGCCAGCTGTAGGGATCCTTGACGAACAGGGACACGACTTGTATGGGATCAACCAGAATTCCGTATCTGTAACGAAAGGACAAATAGTAAGTACTTGAAACTTTGCTCTGATCAACGAGGAGAAAGAAACCGGCACAGGATCGGAGGCAGACAAGAAATGAGAACACGTATTTTTCCAATGAAAGCAGGACAAACCACAAGTCACTCAAACAATCAAATCTCAATTTATGAACAATTTCTCTGCAATGTCAAGGCTGGTTTTCAGCAATGATGGATCTGATGGCACTGCATTCTTAAACCACTACACAGGACTTTTAGAAGTGGACAATTCTCATTTATTGCTACAGAAAGAACTTCTTGTCCTGCTGGTTAGTGTTTTTGCTGCATCCCAGTGTCCAGCTTAATGCATTACTATTTTTTTCCTTTTAGTGTTTGTGGAGAGGAATAGCGGCTGAGCACGTAACCAACACAGAAACACTGACCGACAGTGGAGCCAATCCAGTCTTTAACACGGTAGACGTCCTAATGCAGTCATGTGTTTGCTATTTGCAGCGGATTCCTTTCCCGCCTATTTTGAGTGGTCAATAATGTTGCCCTCCAATTCCAGGCATTTGTCATACTTTATGTGAAAAAGAGGTTACTTCAGAGTATCTTAGAGAAATTTTCTTTGTGTCACTCTTGGTCAAACCAATCGCATACACACAATACAAGGTGGTGGAAGAGACCCAACACTATTCCCAGAATGCCTCCATAAGAGCTACAAATCAACTCTGTAGCATAATCTTGCAAGGATAGATGCTTTGACTAGTTTACTGGCAATTGTTTTCAACAGCTTTTTTTCCTCTGGAACAAGTAACGCCTTATTCATTTGCCTTTAATCCTAAAGTAGTTCATCTTCACATCTTAATGGAGGCTGCTGTGTGTTTATGCTGTGATGTAACTCCTCTTTTCATTTCTTATGTGTCCAGCTAAAATATTGCCAGTACTCATTGGCACAGATAAGAATTTAGAATACTAAAAGTGGAGATTAAGGACTGTATAACATTGCTCTTTTCAGGACACAACAGCTAAACAATCAAGAAAGGGAAAATAGCTGAGAAAGAGATAGTAAACAGCTGGGTACTAAGAGGCATTTAGTTGATAACCTGCTTGGACACCCAGTCTCCTTATACATTTCTTGGTGAGCCTGTACAATCACTGACCAGGTGGCGCCCTTAACTGCACCGCACGAACAATGGCCTAAAATGCGAAGGTGGAGGAGTCGTCAGGAGAAGGACCTGCTAGAGAAAACTGGGATGCAACAAAGACGCAGGAGTAACCAGGCCAAGTCTGCAGAGTTGGAGAACATTATCCGGACTCTTAACAGTCAGCAGGGAGAGGCTTAGTCAATTTCTCCCTGCAGGAGGCCTCCAGCAGCACAGTGCCCAGAGGTTAGACTGGATGGACCCTCAGATCCAAAGGAAAAGCTGAGCTCCATTTGGTGTTTTATCACAACTGGCAGCAAAAGATGATTTAGATCCCAAATGGATCTTCAAATTAGGAGACTTTACAGTTCCCCGGTACCCTCACCGCCACAGGTGGCTGAGTAAGCGATGCCCTCTGTAGGAACTGGGTTCACCAGATCCCCGGGGGTAGCCTGGCTCGAGCGGGTAGGCACCCGAAAGCTCAGGTGTTAAGCAACTGCACAGCACACGCATCCACTGAGACAACCAATGCAAGCAAAGACTGAGACCACACCAGTATGTTTGATTCAAATACATAAGTTTTATCTAAGAGCAAGATCAGGGCAATCAAAAACCACTGTAGTGATAACTCATTACCTTTTCTTAAAAGCACATATTCTGCATTGCTCAGCCATAAATACATAAATAGATAAATAGTAAATAGTAAAAAAAACTGGAAGCCTGGCATCAGACTTGCTCCCAGTCAGCACCTGCAAGGAATTCCTTATAGAGACATTCGAATAACATTTCTTTACTGAGCAATAAACATCATCACAGGAGCAATTTAGGAGATAACTGTGGGCATTCATAAAACATTGTAGTAGGCCAGAATAACCATTTCAGTAGGTGAGCAGACCATGCATTAGGCAGAAATAAACATCACATCAGGCATGAGTAAACCACCTATCCGGCCTAAAAGGAGCAGTTCAGATCTCCAGAATGGACCACTCGTAAAGCCACAGGGTCCGGTGTTCCACTTTACCCCAGACAGGGGTTAACTTAACTAGCCCCAGATCCAGGGGTCTACCAAAGTCTTGGCCCCGTTCAGGGGGCTCTCTTTGGGCTAACAAGGGCCAATGGGGCCCATCAACAAAGTGCCCCAGGGGAGGGCAAACTCGGGGCCTCCTCTGGCCTTATGCTCGGCTCCCCGGGGGTTACCTGGTCTCTTCGGCTCCCAACGGAGCCCTTGCGTTGGTTCGGGCAGGATGGGAGGGCCCCCCTGCCCTCCCGTGGGCCTTCGGGTGGTTTCTAGGCCCTCCGGGGGCCTGAGCTGGCAGGTGGGGGCTCTCGGGCTCCTCCGGAGCGTTCGTGCCGGCGCCTCTCCCGGTCTCGGGCCTACACAGGCTTCCTCGGGCCCAGGACCAATCAGGCGACGGCAGGGAGGAGGTGCGCCCGCAGCCGCCAATAGCAGTGCGGCCTGCAGGGGCGCATCGTCAGCGGCCAATAGGAGCGCGGCGGGGGCGGAGTCTCTTCCGACGCCCCCGTCACGTGAGGCAGGTCGGCAGAAGCTTCAGGCCTAGCGAGGCCTGACTAAAATACGCGGCGGCCTTCCTCAAGCTCTGGAGGCCGCCGTGGGATCCCTTCACAATCGGGTCGGGCGCGGTGATCGGCAGCAAGCGCTCCAGCCACAGCGCTCGGGGGTAAAGAGGCGGCTCTTCAAAGGACCCTCAGGAGAGCCCGGGCTGCAGCTGTTAGTCCGGGGATACCGCGTGACAGAGTCACAGCGCCGAGGAGGCACGGCACCGGGGCACAGGGCAGCACAGCGCTTGAGGGACAGTAGCGCTTCAGGGATCACAGCGCTCTGGGGGATGCAGGCAAGTCTCACGCAGCCCAGCGCTTTTCCGGCACAGCCTATCTTGAACAGTCTAGCGCTTGGAGGCAGATCACAGCTCTTTCAAAGGGGCACAGTAGAGGGGCGCTGGGTAGGCAGGGCAAGCAGCACCACATGGAAGAGGATGTAGGACAGCAAAGGGGGGTTAGGCAGGTCCGCGCAGGCCCAGATGAGGGGCGCAGAAGGGACACAGTCCGGTACCTGTTTAATCCTCAGTAGTCCTGGCAGTTAGATTTGTTCCTGGCGCTTGATGGTTCCAGCGCCCTTGAGAGGTTACAGTCTCTTGGTTTCTTGAGGAGGGGGGTGGGGGGGGGGGGGGGTTGAGTTGAAGGCTTTCCTCAGCAGGTCACTTCAGGTGGTCCCTGGGTTCCCCTCCCGCCGGGCCAGATCAGTGGGCTAGTTCAGTGTTCCTTACTCAGCTTGGTGGGCAGCGCCTAAACCCTGTCACCCCCAGTGGTATAGGTTCCTGACTAGGCCCTACCGCCTAAGTCTCCTGCGTAGGGTCCCCCAGGTCAGTGATGCCCCAACTGACTAGAAAGTTTACCTCCCTTTACTTTTATAGTGGCAGTTGGCAGTTGGTGACCACCCCCTCATTCCGGAAGGTTCCAGGAGCTTCCCTAGTCTAGCTATGGGCAGGTAAGGCAGGCTGGTATTGCTACAATGTTTAGGGGTTCCAGCCAGCTCCTGGTAACTAGAGTGCGCCTGAAAAGACCACGCCGCAGTAGCAGGGGTCAGTGGCAGCCATGTTGGGGGAAGAGAGCACCTGCACCTTAGCATTGATTAGTAATGGGAAGGTGCCCAGAGACCTAAGGCCAACAAAAAGAAGGTGGGAAAAAATGAGGCAAGGGCGAAAAAAATAGGGAAAGACCACCCTAGGGCTGACAGGTCTAACACCCTCCTACGAAAGACTGTGTCTGCAGGTTGGGAGTTGTTCTGCTGTGCTACCTCACCAACAGAAAGGGTACTCGACACCGCTCTGGTAGCGAGACCCCCATAATCATCTCCCAACTCTCGTCTCCGATGAAACTCAGGGCAGGTGGGATCACTGCACAGACTAATGTGCATTCAAGGCGGGCGGGTTCTCCAGCACATGTAGCACAGACATGAACTTGAGGTCAGTTTCTCAAACAGGAGATGGAGGTGACAATAGTGAACTGCTGCAAAGGGTTGATAAACTCACATCCTCAAGCAAGACAGTTAGAAGCAATCTGAGGGGAGCCAGAAGATGGAGGTGGACTGACAGCAAAAGAGTTTCAAAAAGATTGAAAGTTCCAAGAATAGGTAGTAGTGTAAGGTAAATGGTCATTTTGGAGCATATTTCACAGCAAGGGGCTATTCCATGCATGGTGCTCGTGTGCAAATCTTTTAAATAGTTATATGGGCAGCATTCCTGTCCTGCTGTCAAGTAGCAAGGTATCCCAGATTGGAGACTGGACAAGAGGAAGGACAGGAGTATACATTAAAGAAAAATATTTTTACAGGGAAAATGTTTTTCTATCTGGAGCGGTCTCACCATACATTTGACTAAGCTGTTATGTAGTGTTGTCAAAGCATTGCTTCCTGTAAAGGACTTCCTTTGGTGAGCTGGGAGGCACACATGTAGGTGCAGCTCACAGTCCTTTAAAATAAAAGTGCTTACTGTTTATTCATGCACATGTAGTCACTTTATGCAAACTGTGGCAAAAGAGCCATAGGAAGGGTAAGGGGCTCCCTTACACTCACTCCAAGTGTGGTACAAGACCAGGACATATGAAAGAAACGCACACATAAATACTGGTCAATGCTAAAATTGGTTATCGTTTTCTGTGCTTTAAGAACAAAGTGCAGAAAAATGATTTTTGCAAGGGACTTAGCTGAACAACAAGCACTGGCAACGCTAACAGATTTCACCTACGCCAGGTATCACACTTGTCAATGTTTTTAGCCATGTTGTACAGGCCCGGCTGCTAAGAAACATGGCTGAAATAAGAAACAAAGTGGTATGATGCAGACAGTGCTAGCTGTGTCACACCAGGGAGGGAAGGCGTGGGGGGGGGGGCAACAGTGGTGGTGGGTGTGGGGGAAGGAAAAGGGAAAGCTAGCCAGTTAATAGTGCATTTTTGTGTTCATAGCTGGAAAGGGAGGGAGGCTAGCGACAACACGGACGGCAGACGGGGGGCAAGCAACACCGACGGCAGACGGGGGGCAAGCAACACCGACGGCAGACGGGGGGCAAGCAACACAGACAGCAGACGGGGGGCAAGCAACACAGACGGCAGACGGGGGCAAGCAACACAGACGGCAGACGGGGGGCAAGCAACACAGACGGGGGGCAAGCAACACAGACGGCAGACGGGGGGCAAGCAACACAGACGGCAGACGGGGGGCAAGCAACACAGACGGCAGACGGGGGGCAAGCAACACCGACGGCAGACGGGGGGCAAGCAACACCGACGGCAGACGGGGGGCAAGCAACACCGACGGCAGACGGGGGGCAAGCAACACCGACGGCAGATGGGAGGCAAGCAACACCGACGGCAGATGGGGGGCAAGCAACACCGACGGCAGATGGGGGGCAAGCAACACCGACGGCAGATGGGGGGCAAGCCACACCGACGGCAGATGGGGGGCAAGCAACACCGACGGCAGATGGGGGGCAAGCAACACCGACGGCAGATGGGGGGCAAGCAACACCGACGGCAGATGGGGGGCAAGCAACACCGACGGCAGATGGGGGGCAAGCAACACCGACGGCAGATGGGGGGCAAGCAACACCGACGGCAGATGGAGAGCAAGCAACACCGACGGCAGATGGGGGGCAAGCAACACCGACGGCAGATGGGGGGCAAGCAACACCGACGGCAGATGGGGGGCAAGCGACACCGACGGCAGATGGGGGGCAAGCGACACCGACGGCAGATGGGGGGCAAGCGACACCGACGGCAGATGGGGGGGCAAGCAACACCGACGGCAGATGGGGGGCAAGCAACACAGACGGCAGATGGGGGGCAAGCAACACGGAGGGCAAGCAACACGGACAGCAACACGGAGGGCAAGCAACACGGACGGCAGATGGAGGGCAAGCAACACCGACGGCAGATGGGGGGCAAGCAACACCGACGGCAGATGGGGGGCAAGCCACACCGACGGCAGATGGGGGGCAAGCCACACCGACGGCAGATGGGGGGCAAGCCACACCGACGGCAGATGGGGGGCAAGCAACACCGACGGCAGATGGGGGGCAAGCAACACCGACGGCAGATGGGGGGCAAGCAACACCGACGGCAGATGGGGGGCAAGCAACACCGACGGCAGATGGAGAGCAAGCAACACCGACGGCAGATGGGGGGCAAGCAACACCGACGGCAGATGGGGGGCAAGCAACACCGACGGCAGATGGGGGGCAAGCGACACCGACGGCAGATGGGGGGCAAGCGACACCGACGGCAGATGGGGGGGCAAGCAACACCGACGGCAGATGGGGGGCAAGCAACACAGACGGCAGATGGGGGGCAAGCAACACGGAGGGCAAGCAACACGGACAGCAACACGGAGGGCAAGCAACACGGACGGCAGATGGAGGGCAAGCAACACGGACGGCAGACGGGGGGGCAAGCAACACGGACGGCAGACGGGGGGCAAGCAACACGGACGGCAGACGGGGGGCAAGCAACACGGACGGCAGACGGGGGGGGGGAAGCAACACGGACGGCAGACGGGGGGGGGAAGCAACACGGACGGCAGACGGGGGGGGGAAGCAACACTGACGGCAGACGGGGGGGCAAGCAACACGGACGGCAGACGGGGGGCAAGCAACACGGACGGCAGACGGGGGGCAAGCAACACGGACGGCAGACGGGGGGGCAAGCAACACGGACGGCAGACGGGGGGGCAAGCAACACGGACGGCAGACGGGGGGGCAAGCAACACGGACGGCAGACGGGGGGGCAAGCAACAATCAATCAATCAATCAGGAGTTTGTTAAAGCGCGACTACTCACCCGTAAGGGTCTCAAGGCGCTAGGGGTGGGGGGGGGTTGGGGGGGTGCAGGTTCCATTCCATCAAGGAGGGGGTCTGTCGAAGAGCCATGTTTTGAGGTTTCTTGTGAAGATGGGGAGCGATGTTGTCTGTCTGAGGTGGAGCGGAAGGGCGTTCCATGCTTTGGCCGCGAGGAAGGAGAAGGAGCGGCCTCCCGATCTGGTCTTTCTGGTGCGGGGGACCACAGCGTAGGAAAGCTGGGCTGATCGTAGGGTCCTTTGGGGTGCGTGGAATTTGAGTCGGCTGTTCAGGTATGCTGGTCGGGTGCCGTGGAGGGCCTTGTGTGCGTGGGTGAGCATCTTAAAGGTGATTCTCGCCTCGACGGGGAGCCAGTGGAGTGTGCGCAGGTGCTGGGAGATGTGGCAGTGTTTTGGCAGGTTGAGGACCAGTCTTGCGGCGGCGTTCTGGATGTTCTGTAGCTTGCAGATGAGGTTTTTGTTTATTCCGGCGTAGAGTGCGTTGCCGTAGTCGAGTCTGCTGGTGACCAGGGCGTGAGTGACTGTCTTTCGGTGTTCGAGGGGGATCCATTTGAAGGTCTTACGAAGGAGGCGGAGGGTGTGGAAGCAGGAGGATGAGACAGAGTTGATCTGGCCGTCCATTTTGAGCTCGGAGTCCAGGATGATTCCCAGGTTGCGTGCGTGGTCTGTGGGGGTTGGAGGGTTTCCGAGGGCGGTGGGCCACCAGGTGTCACTCCAGGCGTCGGGGTTTGGGCCCATGATGAGTACTTCTGTTTTGTTGGTGTTTAGTTGTAGGCAGCTGTTTTTCATCCATTTGGCGACGGCTTCCATGCCTCCTCGAAAGTTGCGTCTGGCGGTGTTGGGCTCGTTGGATAGGGAGAGGATGAGCTGGGTGTCGTCTGCATATGACACGATGTTGAGTCCGTAGGTTCTGACGATGGGGGCAAGTGGAGCCATGTAGATGTTGAAGAGCATCGGGCTGAGGGAGGAGCCCTGGGGGACTCCGCAGGTGATAGGTGTGGGGTCCGAGAGGAAAGGGGGGAGTCTGACCCGCTGCGTCCTGCTGGAGAGGAAGGAGCAGATCCAGTCGAGGGCCTTGTCCTGGATTCCTGCATCGTAGAGTCTGCGTATTAGGGTGCGGTGGGAGACTGTGTCGAACGCCGCTGATAGGTTGAGGAGGATGAGGGCTACTGTTTCTCCTTTGTCCAGTAAGGTGCGGATGTCGTCTGTTGCGGCGAGGAGGGCGGTTTCCGTACTGTGGTTTTTTCTGAAGCCGGATTGGGAGGAGTAGAGGATGTTGTTTTCTTCAATGAATGTGGCGAGTTGGCTGTTGATGGCTTTCTCGATGACTTTCGCTGGGAACGGGAGCAGGGAGATGGGTCTGTAGTTTTTGAGGTCGGTGGGGTCCGCTGAGGGTTTCTTTAGGAGGGGGTTGACCTCGGCGTGTTTCCAGTCGTCGGGGAATGAGGCGGTCGCCAGGGAGCGGTTGATGGTTTGGCGGAGGATGGGTGCGATGGTGTTGGCGGCTCTGTTGAAGATGTGGTGGGGGCAGGGGTCCATGGGGGCCCCTGAGTGGATTGACTTCATTATCTTCAGTGTGTCTTCGGTGGTGAGGGGTGTCCAGTCATCAATCGCTGGTTTCCGGACATCCGATGGGGGGCAAGCAACACGGACAGCCGATGGGGGGCAAGCAACACGGACAGCCGATGGTGGGGCAAGCAACACGGACAGCCGATGGTGGGGCAAGCAACACGGACAGCCGATGGTGGGGCAAGCAACACGGACAGCCGATGGTGGGGCAAGCAACACGGACAGCCGATGGTGGGGCAAGCAACACGGACAGCCGATGGTGGGGCAAGCAACACGGACAGCCGATGGTGGGGCAAGCAACACGGACAGCCGATGGTGGGGCAAGCAACACGGACAGCCGATGGGGGGGCAAGCAACACGGACAGCCGATGGGGGGGCAAGCAACACGGACAGCCGATGGGGGGGCAAGCAACACGGACAGCCGATGGGGGGGCAAGCAACACGGACAGCCGATGGGGGGGCAAGCAACACGGACAGCCGATGGGGGGGCAAGCAACACGGACAGCCGATGGGGGGCAAGCAACACGGACAGCCGATGGGGGGCAAGCAACACGGACAGCCGATGGGGGGCAAGCAACACGGACAGCCGATGGGGGGCAAGCAACACGGACAGCCGATGGGGGGCAAGCAACACGGACAGCCGATGGGGGGCAAGCAACACGGACAGCCGATGGGGGGCAAGCAACACGGACAGCCGATGGGGGGCAAGCAACACGGACAGCCGATGGGGGCAAGCAACACGGACAGCCGATGGGGGGCAAGCAACACAGACAGCCGATGGGGGGCAAGCAACACGGACAGCCGATGGGGGGCAAGCAACACGGACAGCCGATGGGGGGCGAGCAACACGGACAGCCGATGGGGGGCGAGCAACACTGACAAGGGAGGGTGGGAGCAGTACACGCGGGAATAAGCTGAAAAAAGCCCTCTGGTAGATGCTTAAACACAAAGAAAAAAGTAACATAATAAAAAGAGCAGTGGAAGGGCACAAGTAATGTGTCCATGCTCCAAGGGATGGGACAAACACATAAGAGGAAAGAAGCCTTAATCAGTTGACAGATAAGAAGCATGCAATGAGAGTGACAATGAAGCCCACCAATGGGTGGACCATACGTCCACTGTGTAGAAAACAAAAGATCTTGCAAGCCACAGCACATGCGCTGTTCTCAGGCCAGGCTTACAAACATCTTATGACTGTGTGACATTGGACAGTGCTTTACCAACAGAACCTTCCATGCCGCTGTGAAAAGTACCAACAACAATTTAGAAAGCTGCAGACAGATCACATATAGAATTACAGTCTATGAGCACATCAAGCAGCAGTCATTCCAACTTACTTGATGAGGTTTTCTAGACATAACCGTGCGTTGCCCAAGATCTAAAAAGAAGACAAAATGTGTGCTTAGATTGCATTACAAGCAGATGACACACAAATCCACCAGAGACAGACCACCCCATCCTCACCCCTGCTGTGGCCTCGGGAGAGCCAATCAAATTAAAGAAGAATCCAAAGACTACAAAACTACTGCCAGAACTAGGGGTGGGCGGAATTTTTGTAGCTGCATTACGCAAAGCTCCGTGAAACGGTAAAAAATCTCACGCAAAAGTTCCGCGAACATGCGGAATTGCTTGCTCCGCGTGTTCGTGATGCTTTTTTCCTGTTCGCGAACGCTGTTTGTGTGCTCGGGGAGAAATCTCTCGCAAACACGCATTTTGAAAGTGCGAACAAGCAAAAAATTCCGCGAAAACGCGGAACGTGGAATTTTTGGCAATTCCGCGTTCTCCGCGGAACACGAAATTACCCAAATTCTGCAAACGGGATGGAATTTACCGCCCAGGCCTAGCCAGAACCAGAGGAGCATCCGACCATCTGACCAGAGCAGTGTTACTGCCCATCTTCATTTTACTTTGTTCATTCACAAAGGATTCAAGAAAGTTATCCACAGTCAGCATGATGTGCTCAGTCATTGTAATTACGGTCATTAAAATGTTCAATATAGTCCGCAGAAAGGCCAGCACAACACAATTACATTTTTAACAAAAGATGTAAAAGTACCTGGATATCGTCACACAGATGTGATTATTTAAGTGTTTGAGTACCAATGAAGGGTCAACAATGGATAATGCAATTTGCTTGCAGAACATACATATATGCTACACTGAAGTTATACTTAAGTTTGCTGAGAACACCAAAATCTATATTCCATAGGCCTTTGAAATTCACAGGGGAGAGAAACACAAACACACACACACACACGTTATGGTTACAAAATAAATTAGAAAAAAAACATGAAATTAGCCGTTCATGGTTTAGTAAACAAACCATAACTTGTATACCAGTCATGCACTGCTCATGGCCTCACAAATTACATCACTCATGACATGTTATATGGCATCATTGAAGCTATCACTAATGACATTTCAATGAGTCCATGAAGCTTGCACCCCGTGGTGGTGTAGCAGTGGGTGAAGCTATACTCTCCACCGTCAGACCCCTGGGGTCAGAGATGCTTGTAACCAGTGGTGGAGTACATGGTGGGTGGTACAAACCCCTCTGCAGCTCGGCCCCTTTATCCAGGACGCTTGTACCCGGTGGTGTGAAGTCGTAGCCCCGCCGTAGCCTGCTGAAGCCGTGAAGCTTGTAGCAGGTGCTGGTGTACCAACCAGGTAACACTAGTACCTCTGCAGCCAGGCCCCTCGAGTTCGTGAAACGTGGACATGTACCAGGTGGTACTGGCAACGACAGGGCCAATGGAGTCTTGAAGCTTGGATCAAGTGTTGGTGTATGGGTGTGGGCAATACTGGCACGCGTGCAGCTGGGTTTCATCCGATGCTAGTGTACTTGGCGAGCTGTACTAGCCTCCCTGCAACTAGACCCCTACAGTCTCAAGCTTTTACGCCATAGTTTTCTACCGGGTGGCAATACTAGCTCCTCCTTAGGGCGGCCCCTTGTGTCCAGACAGGTGGTACTAAACCCTCCATAGCCAGACCCCTTCAGTCTGAAGCTTGCACCCAGTGACAGTGTACCATGCTGGGGCTTCTAAAGTCTCCGCAGCCAGGTTCCTTGAGCGGTGATACTTTCCACCAATTGCATAGACCCACAAAAGCTAGGCAAGAACTACCCCATTTTCTGCAAAGTTCAAGAAAAGATTTGATTCCCTCATCATCCCTGGAGGCTCTAGCCTTATTCATTTTGTAGATGGCCTGCTGGTCATCTCCCATTTGTCGGAACAAATCAAACAGGATTGCTTATTCGTGCTCATTCAATTTGCCAAGAAATATCATTAAAAAATCCTCAAAGTGGGGGAGGAGCCTAGCTCGAGGACGGAATGGCCGCCTTTTAGCTCGGCTCCGTCGGCCCTCCGGCTAACCTCGACTATCCTGCAATATATCCTGCACTGCTGCGATACTTCCATACAGAATTCGAAATTTAAAGATCCACTCTTACTCACCGTCTGGTCCGGAGGTTCCTGTGTGCTGTGGGTCCGCAGCTGTGCCCTCGGTGAAATTGAGGCCTCCGGGCACCTGAGACCGGGACCTCGCCTGCGGGACCCGACCGGCGGAGAAGGGATTGCCGGCCCCGGCCGCGAAAGTGAGCCACTGGTGGGAACCATTATGCGTGTGCCCCGGAGATCCTGAACCGGCCCCGACGACTGAGCCGTGCGGCTGGAGGGGGACGAGATGTGTTGGGGGCTGACCGTGTGAAGGGGTCCCTTCGCCTTTGTCCTGTCCGGCGGCCCTGAACCCCGCGCCTGGCTCTCGCCTGTGGGGCCTGCCACTGTTCGGAGGGGACCCCCCCATCGGGCGTTCGCCCGTCCTGTGCCGGTGGGGCCGTTGTTGGGAGCCTCTGGAGGTCTGTAAAGTCCTCCATTTGGGAACTGTTTGGGGGCCCACGGTGGAGTGTGGGGCGGCGAAACTCACAAGATGGCTACCGACAATGCGGGGGATGCTCCGCTCTGCATCGGCGCTCCTTACCGGCCGGATTGTGCGGAGGCCTGGGGGTGTACTCGAGCGCCCGCGCCCGGAGATGTTCTGGACGCCTTGATGTCTTTGTACGCTGTCTTGGCCCCCGGTGCCTCTGCCGACCCCATGCGGCTCGCCGCCATTTTGGGCCGCCGCTCTTCCATGCACCCCTATCGTCCTGATGCCGCCATTGCTTCGCCCCCCTCAGCTGCGCCAGGAGTTGCTATTGTTCTTCCTCGGCCGATTGATGGACCGGTGACTTTTGACCCTCCGCCTCCTCACCGCCTGGATTTTGAGGACTTCCACACGCCGCGGAGATTTGCTCCTTCCCGGGTGCCTGGGACTTGTGGTGGGCCGCAGTTTGATCCTGCTTCGTTGGATTCGAACTTTTGTCCTGGAGGGGTACCTTTGTATTGTCGAATTACGCATCTGGACTCCGGCTTGCCTTTGCTTGCCCTGTCGTTGCTACTACAATTGACTTGCTTTATTGACTTTTTGTGTTCCCTCCGTACGAAGGCTCTCCCTGATTTATGTCACTGCCGTGATTCTGGACAACATTATGATTATTTTGTGCTGGGTGGTCCGCCCCACATTCTCCTTTACTGGGTTGGTTTCGTGGTTCGGAAGGGTTGGGGGTGAGTTGTACGACATGATAGTTTGCTGGTTTATCAGCACGTTGCACTGAGGTGTTTATTCCCTGACACAGTGAATCGTTACACTCTCTTCCTCCTTCCCTCCCTGTGATTTTTGCTGTATGTGAAGATGTAGTATTGACTTGATGCTTATTCATTCGTTGGTCGGGGGAGGGTCGCGGCCGAATGTGTTTGCTCATATCCTTTGGATCCTCCCTCACGTTTATTTTTGTTTTGTGTTTCCTCTCTCTCTTTTTGTCTTCTTTCTCTACTTTCTTTTTTCCCTATATTTCGGGTTTCGGATTAGGGCGACAGGCACGCTGTTTGGAGGGTAGGCCGTAGCCTTCTGCAGGGGTGCGGGGTGGGACGGGTGGGGTCTTTCAGATGTTTTCTTTTGGTTCTATGGCCCTTTTCTATCCCTTTTTAGCGGTGCCGCTTCTGTCCTCGCTTCTCAGGCATGAGCGGGTTGGGGTCTGTTGCTATGCCACTTTTATCGGTTTCGATGCTTCGTAGTGACTGCCATACCCTTCTATTTGCCAGCTCTCCACTTTCTTCTGTGCTACTAGCCGCGAGCTGCCTGGCCCGGGGTGGCGCCCATCTTGCACGATTGTGTTTCTCCTTTTATATTTCTTTATTTTGTTCTTTCTCCTTCTTTTTCCCCCCTTTCTGTCCCCCCCCCTTTTTGGTTTCCTTCCCTTTGTTTCCCCCCATATTTTTTCCCCCTTTCCTTTCTCTATCCCCCTTTCCTCCCCCCCCCCCTTTTTTCCCCAGGCTCGTATTTTTAGAAGTGGGTTCGGTTCGTATAGTTTATCCGTTCCCCTCGCCTCTGTTAGCGGTTATTGGGTGGGGGACATAAGATCTCGGTAGCGCTTGTATGCTCCACTGTGTTTTATGTTTATTTTGTGCTGCGATCGACTCGTGCCCTTACATCCTCCCTCTCCCCCCCCCAAACCCCCCCCCCCTCTTCTCGTTTCAGCATGGGTGTATTCCTGTTTCTGGGTTATCCCGTGTTTGTGAGTCAGTCATGAGCCTTGTCCCCTTATCATAAAATAGACCTCATTGATCCTGATATTGGGCCGTTATTGCTGTTTATCCCATTTCTAGCAATGTTTAATTATGTTTGCCTGCCTGCCTGCCAACTGGTCTTGTGTCGCCTATTTTGATTTTTGATCGTCTTTGACTTGTGGCCGGCCGGATTGGTTGTAGGCCTGCATATGTTTATCCTAATGATGCAAATAAAGGTCTTAAAAAAAATAAAAAATAAAAAAAAAATCCTCAAAGGAAACCTGTAGTTATGTCTGCCTTGCATATGCTAATTAGGTCCTGACATTTTGGCAAGAGAAAGGTAATAGCCCACTGACCGCATCTAAGCAGTCCTTAAGGTTCCACATCCCCCTAAACGCAGGCCTCTTAACCCCTTCCATGCTCATGATGAGCTGAGCTCGTCATGAGTTGCGCCGCTCGCATGCTGATGACGAGCTCAGCTCGTCATGTAACGCGGCTTTTTAAAAAAAGCCGCACAGCGCGAAAAAAGGCGCCGCACGCATGTGGTGAAAATCCAGCAATGAATTTTAGGTCAGTAATGGATTTTAGGGTACGAAGATATTATAAAACCAATACAGGATCTCACCAACAGAGGCCACAGAGTGTCTGCCTTTATTATATTCTCAACAGTGGGGCTCTGGACTAAACAGTCTTTAAAGTTGCCCAAATATTCGAAGTCCCTTTAATGTATTGCCACAAAAGAGGATTTTGCCTTCAAGGTATTGACTAAAGTACAGTGACAGATTCTCATCATGGTGAAGATAAAAACATAGACCCACATATCGCCAATGTTTGTCCCATCACCCACCTATCCTACTTAGAAAGAAAGAAAAAAAACATTGAAAAGACGTCACCACCCAGCTACAAGAACATTCATCTACCAAAGGACCATCTATTCAGCATCAGACCACCGGGCACCAACGAGAAAGCTACTCTTTAAGCCGTTGACAACTTTGTTCTCGTCAATAACCATGGCCACCACTGCCATCAAAATCCATCAATTTACTGAACACACTCAACTATACCCCAAAATCTCCACCAGCGACATCCAGAAACCTAAAACCAGCCTGGTCTTAATCCCAAAATCGATGTGAACCCGATGTGCATCAAACATCAAGCCAATAAAGGAGAAAGTCTTGTTGGTCGCCAGCATTTCCAATCCTGCCCGATTCAGACATGAGTCTAGATGGCTTCACCACCCACCTGCCAAGCTTTGCCAAATCATTTTAATCCACCTCAGCTCAGACCTCTCATTCAACGAACAAATTACCAGGAAAACCATGACAACCTGGTATCAGATCCACTTCCTAAGAAAATGAAACCATTTCTTCCTAAATTCAGCTTTAGAAGACCAGTCCTCTCCCACCAGGAGGGAAGAAATGCTCTTCCCAACAGCCTTCAGACACCAACCTGGGACCCCTGTGGGGCCGCGTGCACACCGAGTCAGGTCTTAACCAGGGCTTAAAGAAATTTAACCAAATCATTCCAGTGGTCCATGAATTGCACAGTACAACCCTCCGGGCTTGTATAATCTTCACAATCAGGAAATAATACCACCATACTCGGCCAAAGCACTACCCACCAAGAATACTCCTCCGTCAGGTGAATTTTGCTCATGATCCTATGTTGAACGGACGTTGGAGTTTGTGCCCTAATTTGTTTGTGCCGGCCAATTACAATCATCATCTTTACAGTTTGGCTTTGTTCTTTCTTTGACATTTGTTTTTGTGATTGCAGTCGATGTCCTTATTGATGTGTGTTGCAAACTGAAGTATTTTTCCAGTTTTTTTCCCATGTTGATTGTTTTTTCCCCACTATTCTAAGCCTGTGCTCCTAGAGTGGTTTGAATTTAAATTTAAATTCATTATATGTTTACAGTGTACTTTTTATCCATGAATACATTTTTCCATTTAATATTGCGGTACCCCACTCACTTCCACAGCATTACATTCTCATTTTTTTCTGATCACATAACACATTTTGTTAGCACATTAACAATTCTTGGTCTACCTCTGCATTCTATCCAGCACACAGTATTAGGGGAGATACGTTTTAGATAAGAAAAATACATGGCCTGCTCTTTGGATGACTGCTGCCCAGACCTCAAGTCAAGAAATGGTGAACTCTGATCTTTATTCTCATACAGAGAATCTACACCCGACGGGGAGGACCAGAGATCAGAATCTGGAAGTGATTCACCTGGTATTTCAAAGGGTCAGTTTTGTAGGTGGAGAGGCTGCAGGTTGTCTTACAACCCATTAATCCCATCACTACTATATCTTTCCTAAATAAGAACAAACTGTTTACACCTGGAACAATCAGAGCTTTAAGGAGGGAAATTTGAAATAGTTAGTCTAGAGAACAATGCTATGCAAGGTAGGTATTCCGGCAGTCAGCAAGATAGGAGACCGGGGGATGTTTTCTAACCAGACTGTATTTCTTGCAGATGTACCTCAGACTTTTTTCCAAAACGGATCTGCTTCACTCTCTTGCTTTGGACTCAGACTGGTGTAACTACTAAAGGTCAAACTGGCTTAAAGACAACAATGCGGTCATAACAAATAATGTAGAAGAACAGGCCAACCTTTATTGCCATTTCTAGACAACTAGGAGTGCCAGGGCCTCTCTCCGCTAAATCATGATCAGCGTCTTACTCACTCTAAAATTCTAACAAAAAGTACATGTTATCAGGTGCAGTCAAGCTTTGCACAAGTGATCCAGGTGAGCAGGGATATTTATCCCCAATCTAATATTTCGTACTCTGTATACACCCGCTTTTGTTCTGGTTATTGTAGATTTGTTATATTATAGTGAAAAATATGTTCAAGCTACGTATACGATGCAAAAGGTTTCAGCATCACAGCCTACGAATAGACCGACACATAGCAACAATACGTGTACATACAAAACATCTAACGGGCGCATAAAATATACTGCTAAAAATTCAGCGGTCCATAACATTTTCACATTTTAGTGAACTGCCAAGGAAGATGTGTTAACAGTAGTTGGTACCAGCAAGGCAATAGCGAAGGGAAGTATGCCCCATGAGAAGTGAAGGTGGCTGGACTTAGCTTTGTTGATTAAACAGGATGCAACTGACTTGTATGCTTGGCCTCTCTTTAAGATTAGAAATGTGTCAGTCTGGAGAGTCCCTCGAATGTTTGTCTGCTCTACTCTCCAGAGACTGGATCTCACACAGAGTTACCGGAGACTGCATCAAATCTACTTTAAACCGGTGAAAATAACAACAAGAGTGGCCACGCTGAAAGCAATCTGGGTAAAACTGTAAAGATACCCAACGCTGCCCGTTGATGGAATAATGTTGACTGAGGAGGATTACAAGCTGAAAGACTGATGACAGTCCATGATGAAACTACCAGGAAACACATCATTGTGCTCAATATCCATTTGCAATCCAGCCGCAGTTAACTATGTTTGACTTTGTATTTTTTTAATTTGTAAAAACCCTTGTGTACTTTGGAAGCAAAGACGTCTACATAAATGTCTGCATATGGACTGAAGCTAACTGAGGAGTATAAACAAATTTCCCACTCAGCTTGGATGCAAAGGTCTCTATCCATAGTGTGACAAATAAAATGACTGCAACCATAAAACTGAGTCAATGAATTGGAATTAGGCAATTTGGTCCAAGGGGTACTCCTTAGTAAAAAACATTTAAAAAATGGCAAGAACACCAGTCAAATAAAAAATAAATACATTTAAAAAAAAAAAAAAAAAAAAAAAAAGAACAGATGTTCATTGCAAGAGATAAAAAGTAAACATCTTTCAGAAAAGAGATTATAGAACTTTTTTGACAAATTGTAATGTTCAAAACTGTAAACATGGAGACAAAACAAAATATTCAAAATCTCTTATGTTGTAATACCTCCATTGGACCATAGTCTGTCTGCTCCATGACTCCGGGGGGGTGCCATCTTTCCAGGGGAGTGTGTTTTTTTGTTTACCACAAGTAGACAAGGGCAATAAGTGACCAATCGCTCTTTGATAAGTGTTCCTTTTGCACTAGTTTAATTCCCAAAATTACGACTGCTGGGTCAGGTGGGAGGGACAAAAGTCCCCTGATGTAGCTCAGGATCTCCTTCCAACATAGCACATATGTATAGAGGAGCCCTCTTCTCCACATCCAACCTTTACCATCTGCTTGCGAGTAGAATCATGGAGTTCTAGTGGGGTCATGTACCAATGACGAATAATCTTGTACCTAGTCTCCCGTCCCTGCTCACTACAAACTATTCTAGGTATATTATGCCATAGTTTCTCCAACTCTTTAATCTGTATCTTCTACCCAGTGGTCTCATCCCAAGTATATGCATCTCTTCTCTACCCCAGCCACACCATCTCATTTCTTGGTTTGAGAAGGGGTCTGTCAAGCTCCTACAATGCCCGGCCGCCTTTATGCAAACCGACGACTTTGAGCTGCGGGTTTAAACTGAAGCTTGTAGAACTGTAAACTTTTTAAATGTACATCCATCCACAACTTTTGTTTTTTTCACTTCATCTCCACATACAGATCAGGCTTGGATATCCTGGTCAGAAAAAATTCTCCACAGGTAGTCCAGCATCTCCAGGTTCTTATCAATACTAACAAGTCTTTAGACCCACAAACTTCCAATGCGGCCACCACCTACTTTTACAGCCTACATATTCTGAAGAGAATACTGCCTTATATGGAGACAGCGGGTAGACCCCAATGATAAACATCCACTCATCCACTCCGGGCTGCACTCTGACAATCCATCTATCTGGACGTACCCGAAAAATACGTACAGTGACAACAATGGGTTAAAAAAAACTGCTGTTCTAGCTCTTCGATATATCCCCACCCGAAATCCATATAACTCATATCTGAAGTCACTTCACTGACCACCAATATATCCAGGAATCAATTTTAAAGCATCGACTGCCTGGCCCGTGCTGTGTCAGAGGGGTGTCACATCACTAACATGGAAGTTCTCGGGCCACCATCCCATCACCACTGCCAGGCTATGGAGCTATAAACCTGCCAAGTTACAGAAAGAAACAAATCTCATTTTCAGAAAAAAGGTTAAAAGCTTGCCTATTTTAATGATAAACACTGGCCTTGCTTGCACAGTGGTTTATAAAAGGGCAATGTAGCTTCTTAGAGGCATTGTGAATTCAGTAGGCAGCAAGAAGCTTTGCACAGACAAAATCATAAATGACAATAGCAAAACAAGCGCCTGGTTTGGACCTTCTAGTTCTGAGTGCTATACTCAAATGGAATCAATCTCCACAGGAAGAGGAGTACATGTCACTCAGCACAATATATGGGAACTAACAGATTCTCAAGATTTAAGATATTACCAAATTAATAAGGGCCCAGATGCCCTGCCCATGTTCATTATCAAACATATCCATGCGGAGTGGACAACCTTCCTTCAGCCACACCTTTCAAATACCGGTTACTGGCGCTATTCCATGTTCACGGAAGGTGGCCTAATTCTACCCACAAGCCAAAAGATCAGACAACTACTCTGCTGGGCAGGTCAGGGAAGTTTTCAAAGCACGTATTCAACCTCTGAATCCATGGGCACTCCAAAGTCATGGACATTGTTTTCATCATCCTCTTCAACAAAGGAGAGTTGCTCCGCCCTGCTGGGTTTAATTGAACAATGTTAACATGGAACAGCACAGAGCTTACGGCACGTGCATACATTTCACCAGCATGTTTGATAAAGTGGACCTCCATATACCCTAGAAGAACCTTCAGAAGAGTTGTCCAAGTTTTTTTTTTTTTACGCTTGCGAATGGAATTCCATCAAGGTACGTGGGTGCAAATCCTACTGGGTAACGGAAAATGGCACTCTCAATAAACAGAAGGGTACAATTGTGCAACACAAGGCTGCGTTTTGGCTACTTTTTTTTCCTCACACCATCTACACGAGTCTCTAAATTCCATCCTCTCCTTCAAATTTTTTCTTTGGTAATTAAGAATTGATCTGCTTTATGTAGGTGAACAAATTGCTTTGTTGTACTACTTAAAGACTGGACCTCAACAAAAATGGAACTGCTTACAAAATTATGAGAAATTGGTTAAATTATCTCAAATGGTTTCAAAAAGTGAAATCATGGGATTTTTGAAGAAACCTAGATTTCTATGGTACATTGATGACCATTCACTGGAGACCCTGATACTTAATGGTTATAAAAGGACTTCTTTATGCTCCTCTTAATTTTGGAAAGCCCATCTTGAAACAAACTACTTTAGTCACGGCCACTCGAAAAGAGCTATCTTGTTGACAGTGGAGTATGAGAAAACAAAGTTAATGAATTTTAGCTTACATATAAGAGGCTAAACGTCTGGACATTTCATTATAAGGCTTAGAGAGCACCCGGTTAAAATTATCACGTTTTAATGTCATAGGTTTCCTCTGGAAAAGATTTCTCAGTGATGATTTCAAAGATTGTTCATGAGACAGTCCAGCTATTGAGGGCATTAAATAAGAGATGGTCATGACTCGTAATTCTCTGAAAGCTTACGAACAGGTAATCAAGATTTGATATAATTTGAAAGTATTCAATGTAATGCTTGTAATCCTTGCATCACCTCTACTCACTCCTTCCTACTACCTTTACTATAATCTCTCTCCTTCTTTCATCCTCAATCTAACTACCCAACCCTTCTCTATCTACTTATTCAACAGTCCTCATTCTCTTTACGTGATCTCTGAAGTATTCTTTATCCTTATCCGCTCGTTAGACTCAAATGCCTCGTTCGATGTTATCAAATTGCCCTATGTTGATCTGTTCTTGTTGTGTAACTTATCCTGTAAAGCGCTCTGATACTCTTGGGTCCAGCTAGCGCTATATAAAACCTTTTAAATAAATAAATAAAATAAATAAATGCTTTGCAGAGTCTTTTATCATTCAACGAAAGACTGCACGGTTCTCACTGCTACTCACCAGCATGATGACACACCAGTTCAGGATGCCTCTGTAGTTACTGAAGCCGCTGGCGGAGCTGAGCAGGGACTCCTGCAGCTTGTGGCATCTGGTCAGGGGAAAGAAGATGCATGGACTCAGGTGAGTGGAAGGAGACAGCAGAGAACAGCTCGAGCATTCTGTAGAACTTAGAGGTTTGCATTTGTTATGTTATGTTATGTTAATAACAATTTCTAAAGCGCACGGGCACCCAAGGGTTTCATGGCGCGGATAGTGAGGAAAAATTGCCAGCTACACTAAAGGTGAGGCACACATGGGTATTCAAAGAGAAAGAGATTAGAATGCTACACAAGGAGTGAACTTGAAGATATGCTTTCACAAGCAATAAGTTACAATAGAAATGATCTTTACAGTATGGAAGGCCACCAGGCTCTTTTAATCTACTCAGGTCTTTTATTCTTCTACACCTACAAGGTTTACACAGTCCTTACAACCCCACATTTCTGTTTCCACCTTCCCCATTTTTGCTTTCCTTTAAAAGACTCATGGAAGAGTCAAACTTACCACTACTGCCGGAGAGGCAAAGAGGAACTGAACCCTCAGAGCTAAACCTTCACTCCACTGGTCAGGCTGAGACTCTTGATTGGTACGACTAATGGTACAAGCAAACTATGCTGGACCACGGGGAGCAAGAAATGCTCTTGGGTCTTTTTGTCTGGCCTCGGTCCATGGGCAGAAAGTCCTTAACACGGCATGTCTCTGGACTGGATTGCACTGCAGTTTCACACTAGCTAGCTGCATAAGTGAGGATAGCCAAGATCCTGCAGTTTCACACTAGCTAGCTGCATAAGTGAGGATAGCCAAGATCCTGCAGTTTCACACTAGCTAGCTGCATAAGTAAGGATAGCCAAGATCCTGCAGTTTCACACTAGCTAGCTGCATAAGTAAGGATAGCCAAGATCCTGCAGTTTCACACTAGCTAGCTGCATAAGTAAGGATAGCCAAGATCCTGCAGTTTCACACTAGCTAGCTGCATAAGTAAGGATAGCCAAGATCCTGCAGTTTCACACTAGTTAGCTGCATAAGTAAGGATAGCCAAGATCCTGCAGTTTCACACTAGTTAGCTGCATAAGTAAGGATAGCCAAGATCCTGCAGTTTCACACTAGCTAGCTGCATAAGTGAGGATAGCCAAGATCCTGCAGTTTCACACTAGCTAGCTGCATAAGTAAGGATAGCCAAGATCCTGCAGTTTCACACTAGCTAGCTGCATAAGTAAGGATAGCCAAGATCCTGCAGTTTCACACTAGTTAGCTGCATAAGTAAGGATAGCCAAGATCCTGCAGTTTCACACTAGCTAGCTGCATAAGTGAGGATAGCCAAGAGCTTGCAGTTTCACACTAGCTAGCTGCATAAGTAAGGATAGCCAAGATCCTGCAGTTTCACACTAGCTAGCTGCATAAGTGAGGATAGCCAAGAGCCTGCAGTTTCACACTAGCGAGCGGCATACGTAAGGATAGCCAAGAGCCTGCAGTTTCACACTAGCGAGCTGCATAAGTAGGGATAGCCAAGACGCGCTTTAGCGACTTGACATATCATTAGCAGTTCAACTAAGCCTGACTGACCTACACCAAGAGGTGGAAAAGGTCCAGAATCAGCTACATCATCACACACTGGTCACCTACAGTAAAGGTTAGTGTTCAGGTCCGTGATATTTCTTTAAACGAAACACGACTACTTAAAATCAGGAAACGTGGGTCACTTAAAAACCAGAACAATTCACTCCCAAAAGGTCCAATACTTCCAGCAGGCTTGATAAGACGACCCCAAGTGTGCACTAAACATAATAGCTAGGTAACCAAAAACTCAAATATATTGAATTTTAGGACTCCATGGATGTTAATTGGTTGCTATGACTAGTACTCAGAATCACCCCGCTATTATCGGATCCTCAGACTAGGTTAATCACGTACATCCTGGTTTCCATTACCACAATCCCATCAATGTGCCCCCACTGTCTCAACATCTACCGTAGATTCCGTGACAGCACAGACGATCCACTCTACGGAGGAGCACTGCTTCTGCCAAACCACAACAACAACAAAGCACAACGATTATAGATATGCTAAGCCACTACGGCTGGAAAGAAAGGATCCCACAGGACAAAGCGATTCAAGACCCTGCCCGGTGCTCAGGGGCCTACAGTCCCCAAGAATAGCTGGAGGTCCCACCAGAGTTTACAAGATTATTTGGGAACCTACGTGATCGAAGAATCATGTCTGCATTCCTTCGGAGGAATTTTCTGGGTCCAAGGGATAGGACTGACTTCAAGTGTCAACTCTTATTCACTGCTAGAGGCCTTCAAGATCTTCCAAAGCAGGGCAGGGTTCTCTACGCAGATCAATTTTTTCCATTTCAATTTTTCTTTGACAGATGTGGTCAATCCAAAATGGCAGTTAAACTATATCTATGTATATTTTATCAAAATTGACAAATAGCCATTTTCCTTTTTTCAAATTTAAAAATCACTAAACAGATCAAAGGATCTCAAGTTGGACCACGCGACTTCACCTCTTCCAAGCTTGGAGAAAACGCACCCAGTCATTTTTTAGTCGCTATTACAGACATTTCCCTATAAAAATAAGATTATGTTGACCTGTTGGAAAAGCTTTAATCAATTATAATCTGACCCCTCTGGTTCCGACATAGAATTAAAAAATTCTAGTTATTGTGTCAAGAATATTAAATTCTATTAAGAACATGGAGGCCCAAATTTTCCGACCTGTGCACATGTACCTATTTTAATTTATGATATTTGAGAATTATGTTTCTGGTGACTGCTTATGCCTTACTTGGATGGGTTACTTTAATGATTCTTCCTGTTTGAATTTCCTGTTTGGGGGGGATAGAAGTTACCTCGCTATTTGTCATTTCAGGAAACTAGCATAAACAAGAGTAATGGTCGCCCTGGAGCACCCGAGAGGTCGCCTGGACGTCAATCCGTATGTTAGGATTCGGCGACAAAGGAATCAGAGATGGCATTTTTTTGTCCAAGGTTCTATGATCTGGGTCCTTCAAGATGGTTTGAAAAACACATTTGAAGTTTTCAATTACTTAATTTTTTTCCTCTGGATGAGGAGCTAGCCTGCCAGGTTGTTCATCTTTAGCAAGATTGAGAACAGAAAGAGGAGGGGCCAATGTGTCTGATAAAGGAATGTGTGTGGTCTGAATGGACCCTCCCTTAAACGTTTTAAACCTCCTTGATCGATCCTCAAAAACTTCTTCATGATCTGGTCGATGTGAAGGTAACATACTTTTGGAAATGTTTGGGTGAAGTGATATTTGATATGAACATTTTTATTTTTTATTTGATACCACTTCATAAAACATAACTAGAACTTGTGCCCTATAGAACCTATAACTTGTGTCCACACCATGCAGGGTTATAAAGGATGTTATTTCAGATGTTGCAGGGATAAGAATGACGTAATAGAACATATCATGAGTGATGTAATATGAATTAATTATCAGTACATGGCGTGAGTTACAGCTACTTTAGGCAATAAGTTATACTTACTTGAGATAACTATAATGGGTGAATTTCAGTGGTTTTGTCTGTTTAAAATAGTTTTAACTGAAAGCTTCACCGAACATTTTCTCCTAACCATAAAGTCCCTTTAATGTTTTTTTCCCAGTGAATTTCTCGGGATGTTTTTTAAGGCAAGTCACTGCCAATGTATAAGAGGTAGGCTTATTGGTTTTGTCAAAGGGTCATTGCAATGCTGGTCAAAATACACTTAAATAAAACATTTATAGTCAAAACAACATTAAACAGGTGTCAGAGTCTCTTGCACTCCTCAATCTCCATATGCAGCCATACGACCAACCACAAAGGGTCCCTGCATTCCCAAACTCCCGCCTCTCTCCTAACTTCACTGCCCTTTCTCTCCACTTTACCCAGCTGTCCCACTCACTATACCCTCTAGTTCCCCCCATCTCACCATGTTCTCTCCACATTATCCACCCGTTTCCCTGCTGTGCCTCTCTTTCTCCACTTCACCCAATTTCTCTCACTTCACCCTCCTCGCTTTCCGCCTTATCGTACTTTCACCCTCTCCATGCCTGGCTTTCCTCTCACTGTGACTCAACTACTCTCACTGCACTCTATTTCCATGACACCTTTCTCTGGCTATCAACCTCCTCTCACTCTTGTTCACTGTCTTGCCTTTCTGACTTCCACTCATTCTCTCCCCTCACCATTCTCCTAATGTTCTTCACTATCCTTCCTACTGCCTCCATCTCCTCCCGATTACCCGCCCGTCTGTTTCAGCTTCCCCTCTCTCCACCTCACCCTCACTGCTGCTGCTTACTTTATAATGATAGTGTATTTAACCCGTTCCGTGCTCCTGTCGGCCAACAGCCGACGGGGGCACTCCCTCCCCAGTGCTGCGAACGTCCAACGGCCGTCGCAGCCCCGCCCACTCATTAGAACGCCCGCATTGCAGCGGAATTGCCGCCGCGGTTAAGGCGTTAAAGGAATAAGGGGTGTGTATGTGTTTGTGTGGGTGCATAGGTGTGCGTAACCGAGCTTAGCACTTATTTGACGTTGAATCAGTTCTTGACTAGTAGCTCACCACATCCTTAACAGTGGCAGCACTAAGGCCTTGATTGCATAGCACATACTCATGAGTATACGGGAAATCTAGAAAGACATGGATTTTGTGTATTTTAACTAAATAAGCGAGGTAGCAATTGGAAGAGCAATCAAAGGAAGCAACAAAACAAAACCAGACATCAAACGCGGGCTGTTTCTACCCAGAATAGTACCTCTTTCGAGGGTGGACACTGGACTTGTAATTTGATGACTAGTTTCTCAACCACCACTTTTGATCAGTCTTTTGAGCAGAATGCCTCTTAAGCAAAACAAAGAGGAAACATACAGACCATGCACGTGCCTTGAAATTGAACTGTCTCTCCTAAATACTGACTGGCATGTGTCATCTTCTCTCCCGTTCCCCTGTCTCCCGCCAGTTTTTCCCATTCCCATCACCCCCTCTTTACCCATCACCCTCCCTGTCCATCAATCTCCACTTCTTGTTCGACTACTATCCACCATTCTCTTCACATTCCTTTTCTGACTCAGCTCCACCACTTAGGATTTGCTCATGACCTTCCTATGTAATCACCTTTCTCTTCATCCTACACCATTCTTTATTACTCTCTCTCTGCTCACCTCATCACCGGACTCAGTACATGTGTACCCATCCCCCACACTTTTGCAAGCTCTTTTTGCTGGCATTTTGGACTCTGAGCACTATACCACTGCTGACCAGTGCTAAAGTGCATGTGCCTTTCCCCTAAACACATTGGTTTATCCAAAACTGGTATATTTAATTTATCTGTAAATCTCTAGTAAATGTACACTACCTGTGCCCAGGGCCTGAACATAGATGCTAATAGTGGAATGTTGCACTGACTGTGCCACACACACACGTAGCCCTTTAAACATCCAAGATCTGCCACTACAGAGCCTGTGGGTGCAGCTTTACTGCCATGTTGACTTGGCATTTAAAACCCCTTGCCAAGCCTTAAACTCTCCTTTTATTACACATTAGTCGCCCCTATCGTAGGCCCTATGTAGCCCATAGGGCAGGATGCTGTGTCAGTAAAAGGTAGGAAATGTACTTTGACGTTTTGCATTTCCTGATAGTGAAAAACACCCCTATTCATGTTTCACTACTGTGAGGCCTACTCATCTCATACATTAACACTGGGAATTCCCTATAACACTTTTGAGCTGTAATTCCTGATTGAGAAGTAGTAGCTCGGTCCAGTTTTAGATCGTTGGAATGGTAATGATAACATCTCTCTACTGGTAAAGTTGGATTTAACATATTTTAGAAATACCTCTTTTGTAAAGTTGCCTTTCTCTGCTCTTCAAGCTCAGTGTGCTTGCAGCCTGTCTCCAATACACGTCTGGGGTGGGTGACAGCTTGACTTTGTGCATTCCCTATAGACAGACACACACATGCAAAGGAAGGTTATGTGTGTCCGAGTGCCAGTCTGCATCCTGATGGCACATCCTGGGCAGTCAGGAGGGAGGAGGCGACACCTAGGCAGTGTCCTGTCCCCACACAAAGGGTTGATTACCCCTGTAGTGAGTCTGGAGCCAGGGTTAGGAAGAAAGGACCTCTGTGCACTTCAAAGATCCTTCTTTAAAGTTACCCCACTTCAAAAGCACAACTGCATACGAGTACTAGGTACCTGACCCCACCAAATTAGACACTACTGGAAGTGTAAAGAAATTGTCAGGAAGACTGTGCTGCTACAAGGACTGTCACTCTGCTGGACTGATGCTCTGGAACAACTGCTATTCTGCTGTGCTGCCCTGCTTCCCTCTGACCCTGCTGAGTAAGAACTGGACTCTGCTTGAACACAGAATGATCTCCATCGGCTTTTTTTCTTGCCTCCGGTTTTTGAGACTGAGGGATATCAAAGTCTCACCACCTGCTTGCTCATGGTCCATTGGAAGTGGACCCAGGTGCTAGCTCCAGTTGAACCGATGCATGTCTTGTCTGTGTGTAGCAGAACCTATGCATCGTCTCTTGCCAGAGCAGAATCGGTGTATCACCTTAAAGAACTGACATATCAAACCAAGGCGCCGCTGCTGCAGTATGGAAAGATTTTGCAGGCCGGCAGCACTTGCAGTCAAAGTAACGCAGGCATGTACTTCACGCCAGGTAGAATAGCAACATTTTAAACACAGCATGCCGCCTACAACCCGTTGGGCCGGCCGCGATATAAAGTTTATGCGAGCTGTTTACAGATATCTCTTCTAGCAAGCAGGTTAGCGGTGTACATACAACATTATCCATTTGAGGTTCCGTTTATCTGCTATAACAAACTAACTAAATCAACAGAAACCCACGCCTCCCATGAGTCCCAACATACAAGGAAACTGCAAGAAGTGTTTTGAGGTGCAGTGCTGCATGTCACTCCTGGCCTGCGGGGGAGGAGAGAAGAGGGGGTGGTCTATGATCCAAACTGAGAATACAACAGAACATGACGTATTGGACGTAGCGCTACATGTGACATGCAAGTGTGATACTTAAAGTATCTAGTGACGGGGATAATCAGCAGTCCAACTATTCGCAAGGGGGCAGTGGCTGATGCGGCTTGTGATCCAATCTCCTTTGGTGTCATGAGCAGCTCAGTGTCCCTAGCTACCCACCCATGTGCCAAGCACTCAGGTTGTCTGAAAGTAGGATGGTGCATATGGCTGCAGTATGGAAAGATAGATGCATGCCCTCGACTGCGTCGAGTAACCCAGTGCATGGTCTATGGAACCAATGCCGCTCGACACCTCGTATTCGGAACGGGCACATCGCCACCACTGCTTGAAGAAAATCGACACATCACCTCGACTGCAAGATCGAAACGACGCATCGCTTGGCTGCACCCCGCATCTCGCTATTCAGGATCAAGGTACTTTGTTCAGCAGGCCTTGCATGGCTCCTGTATCCGACCTGTGCTACATCGCGGTCAGCGTAAACTCTTGACTTTGTCACCGGTCCAGCATGACAAGATACCTCTCATAAGCTCTTATTCCTTCAAAGCGCTATTTTTACATGTAATCTTTAAAACTTCATATCGCAACTTTTACTTGTTGGATTTTTGTCATTTAGGTCTTGTTTTATTTATAAAATCATCATCTGTTTTTCAAACTGTTACTGTTTGAAGTGTTGCACAAACACTTTACACATTGCCTCTTAAGTTAAGCCTGACTGCTCGGTATCAAGCTACCAGAGGGTGAGCACAGGTTTCTTTATGGTGTGTGCCCGACTTTCCCTGAATAGGATTGTGAATCCTGCTTGGACAGGGTACATACCTCTGCCAACCACAAACCCTATTTCGAACAATACTCCTCTCACATCATCTACAACGTCATTTCTTTGACAGTTATCACCCCCCTGCTCCTCACCAAACAACCCTGTCATATTTCTTCTCTTTTAATACGTTATTTACTCATTTCATCCACCTGTTTCATTACCATTCTTCTATCTTATTCTTCCCTTTCTTTTTTTCTTACACCTCTTTCCTCCCCGCACATTCTCCACTATTCAACCTGAATCTCGTCTCTGTGCCCAGTCACCTTTTCCTCTTGTCAAGATTCTGGAATCTTTAATCATGTTTGTTACCTATCGAAGCCACACTTCTGAAGGTGGCTGTGGATTTTTCAGGATCTATTCTACAATGAAAGGACACCAACGCTTCTACAGCTAGTAGTTAATCTATAGCTACTATCATAAATATTCTAAGTGAATTATGAATGCTACCTTTGGAAGTGCCCAAAAACACCACATTTATTTGAATCTTAAAGAAGTGTGTTTATCTACATCAGGGACACATAGCAGCTCAGAATTGTTTTTTTTTTTTTAAATCGCGAGTGGCGGGTTTATGACGGCCCCCAGCCGTCATCAGCATACGAGCCCCATAGTGCATGACGGCTGGGGGCCGTCATCAGCATGGAAGGGGTTAAAGAAGTGTGTTGTTTATCTACATCAGGGACACCTAGCAGTTCAGAATTTTTTATATTGATTGTATGACAAAGTGTTTTTTCTTATAGTGCTTGCAGTTTGTAAGAAATGCGATTAATATTTGGGGTAGGCGACTTCCAACCTCAATGAACAAAACTTATTGTAAGGAAGAACCCTCAAAGTCACTAAAATATTGTTAGCTCAGCTCCCTGGTAATGATGGCACAGAGCAGACAAGCTTAACTTTGGGAAAAGTTTAGTTTATTTATGCAATACTAAAACAATAATAAGTCAAAATATTAAGTAACAAAGATGTCAAACAAATTGAATTTGAAAAATAGAGTATAATGTATTAAACAAATTACACTAAAACAACAAAAATCCAATAAGGAGAACCGGAGACACGAGTTTACATTTTTAGGTGAAAATAGCACCAAAAAGCAAAAAGTGCCAATGGTAAGGGCAGACTGGGACCTAGACGCGATTTGAGGCCAACCGTGGTGGAGCTCGTGTTGGACATACTAGGTGGAATGGTCCTGGTGAAAGTCTGGAGGTCAAAAAGTTAAAAACCGTTTAAGTACCACTTCAGAAAGGGACTTTGTGACTTTTTGGGAAGAAAATTCCTCTCTGTGAGGGAGTCACTGAAACTGTAGCCGCTGCCACAGAACCAAATCACAGATACTTGAAGCAGGCTGGTCCCGGTAACAATTTTGAAATTTCTTGCTGAACATTTTTTAAGTCCCAAATCAGAATGGAAGTTTAAGATTTTTGGGAGGTGAGGAGATCTCTGAGGAGAATGTAGTTGAAATTCAATCAGACACTGAGGAAGTGCCAGTCGGATACTTGCCTCAGCATGTCCCGCAGAAGCCCTGGAGGAAAAGTTTTCAAACGTTTCCAAACTCTTCTTGTGCCCAAACAATCACAAGAGTACACTTCTATGGTCCCAAGAAACTCCGGGCAAGTCACTTAAATACTCCCAGGGTGTCAGGCAAAGACCAACTGCAAAGTTCAGTCCAGGTCCAGTTGCCAATGGTCATCTGTGCACTTCAGTAAAAAGGCTTTTTGTGTCCTTGTAGGCTCGTGGAAGGTCAGTCAACTCACTCCTTGGAGTCTACTTTGTCCTGGGTACAGCAGAGAGCAGCTCTAGTCCTTTGGGGTTCCTCTAAGGTACAGACAACAGTTTCAGTCCTAATGTGATCGTCCACAGGCCCAGAGAGTGTTCTGAGGAGGGTGCCTTGGTGTGCCACTTTTAATGAATGGCGCTAGCTAGTGGGTGGGGGTGACTCAAGGGTGGGGAAAAAGTTGCAAGTGGTCATATAATCCATCATCTGCTACATAATTTCCAGATATTAACAAAACAAAGTTGTTTCTAGCTCTAACAGATTGAAGGTTACTAAAAACGCCGCCACGTGTTGCAGCATTAAGGAAGGCTCTTAGCAAATCTCGACTGGTCACTTTTCAGTTGCCTACTGCTGCATTTCAGTGTTTAAGTACTATTTACCGAGGATTAACCTTTCCCAAGATAAAAACGTGTAAAAAATGTAAACATAACAGAGGAATACTAACACAAAATGTGCCTCAATGGGTGCTGCCCTCCACATGGGACATTTAACTTCCAGGCCTTGGGAGCATTTTCTAGACGATAAAGTAGGGACTTATAGGCCAGTTAAATGTGTCAATTAGGGATAAGCCAATTTAACCATGTTTAACACCTTCGCTGCGGCGGCTACTCCGCCGCAGCGCTAAGGGGGCGGGGGGGGCGCGCGGCGCGCCCATGCTGGTGACGGAACCGCTCCGTCACCAGCCTCGGTTGAGCTGTGCTCATGACGGAGCGGTTCTGTCATGGCCCTGCCCGCTCAATAGAACGCGCCGCGCAGGCATGAAATCAGCGCCGCGCAGGCGCGTCGGGCGTGCCATGACGAAACCGCTCCGTCATCAGCACAGCGCTACCGCAGTGATGACGGAGCAGTTCCGTCAGCAGTTTACTCCCGCTTAGTAGGGGTAAAGTGTACAGAGTTCAAAAACCAGAAAAATAGTTTTCGGAAAAAGAATATCTGAGTGGACCATGCAGATTTCTTCAAATGTTTCACCCTTTTTTTCAGAAAAATAAGTACGAGTAGCAAGATTTGAACTTGAAGCGTCAGATTGGAGGAACAGCTCCAAAGCAAGTGCATAAGCCCAGTATGTTCTCTTATCAGTTTAGGACTGGAGGAGTAACAGCAGCACTATGGAATTATGCAACGGGGAGGACAAAATTATTCAGTAAGGCTGACTAAATTACACAGCGTACTGCAGGCACTATTATTTAAGTGTTTCGTCATGTTTTACACATATTAAAACGGTCTGGAAAAATGTTTCATATCATTAGTACCAGTTTAACACACAACTACAGCAATAAGCAGCTGAAAGGTGACAAGTAAACCTTTGCGAAGGGCCTTCCACTGTGCAGCAACAGGCACTCTGTTAAACTCAGCATGGTATGCAGCAGATGACGGATTATGTGTAAGGCTCCCTGTTTTCCGTTTTTACTGACTTTTACAGATAAATACAAACAGAAAACATTCATTTTCTTGTCTGTATTTATTTTTAAATGTGGTTAAAAACGGAAATTGGGTTGCTTTTTAAGTAATTCTAAATACTATCTGCCATGCCAATAGATGTGTGGATTGATAGATAAGGGGGTTAATAAAAAGGATTTTTAGTAAAGAGGCTTTAACAGCAGTGGATATGCACAAGGTTGATCCTGAAATTTGCATATATTGATACAGGTGCACTGATTTACCTTTTGCAGGTGTTCACAAAACGGAAACCTGGCAGATATTCAAGCAGGAGCGCATATTTATTGGTTAAAAAAATGTGTAAATATACTAATTTCAGCTTAATTTTTACAAAAACCCCTAACTCAATATGGATAAATACTGATAAAATTAACAAAAAATAAATATGGATAATACAGACGGAAATGTTAGAAAAATAAATACCATAAAGCCGGTAGCCCTAATTATGTATCAAACGAGACAATTTCATAATTACTCATAAAATGGTGCATTTGCAGAATCATATCATGCCACAGGCCCTGACCATCATCAATTTCTGCCTGTTCAGGTGACAAAATAAGAGAATATGTTGGGAGAGAATAAATGCAGAGGCATTGTTGCCCCATAGTGGGGTATCTGTTCATTAAGTTTTTTCTAATTATATTAGCGAGCTCCGCCTTCTACAAGCACCTTGGGAGACAGGAAGCAGGACAGTGGCAGACTGGCCAGTGCTTTTCTTTGCATAATGGACTCTTGCACTGCTCCTTCCCTCTCTGCATCGGTGTTGTATTAGTGAAAAGTGACAAGTTTTTCACTGAAGACTCGAAACTTTACTATTATAATTTCTTTTTTTTGCTTAATATAGTGCCGGATGTATGACGTTACAACGCATGCTTTTACCACGCATGCTGTTACAACGCAGTATTTACAACGCAAACCTTTACAACGCATAGCGCTTTGGGGTGTTGGATAGTGAATAGTTTAATTTACTATTCCAACTCCAGTCCCCGTGGACACTAGGGAAGGTGTTGGATAGTAAATTAAATCTATTCCCTATCCTAGAGCGCCCCGCAGCGCAATGCGTTGTAATGGTTTTTGTTGTAAAACCTGCGTTGTAAAAGCACTGCGTTGTAAAAGTTTCGTTGTAAAGGATGTTTCCCTATAGTGCCATAAGCAGGGCTACAGGAATTATGCGGCTGCAGAATATTCTGCATAGCAATGGATTTGCCACGCTAGTCATATATAACCCATGATCTGCTGCATAATTTCCAGATATTTACAAAAGAAAATTCTAGCTCAAACGGATCGAAGGGTACTAAAAACACCGCCAAGTGTGCTGCATTATGGAAGGCTCTTCGCGAATGTTGACTGGTCACCTTTAAGTTGCCTACTGCTGCATTCAAGTGTTAAAGTCGCATTTACCGAGTGTTCACGTGAAAAAATGTAAACATAAAAGAACAACATCACAAAATGTGCCACATTACGCAGAGTAATTTAGGTTTTTTGCCACATAATTTAGTCAACCTTGTCACATAATTTGGTTTACCTGAGACACATAATTCCAGTGGGACTGGCCATAAATTAGGGATGTAGTCCCAGCAGAAAGAAAACAAAGCACTACTAAGATTTATATACAGATTATATGCATATTTTTCACTTTTCTTGCAATGGCAAAATCCTTTACACTGCTTCTGCCATAATACTGTTTTAACTGACTGTGTGACGGAAGCTTGCGGTCTCGATACAGTAGGGGTGTCTCGGGTACCCCTCTGTTTACACGTACACAGTAATCGCAACCATCCACTGTGACCTCTCCGCTGTACCCAGGCACTTAAAGTAACACGGGGCATTGGCGTTATAGATGAAAGGTGTATAATTTGGCTAAGATTGTGAGCCTGCTGGCCTGTGTGAATTTTTTCCTGATGAAAAAGAACAAAAGATGGTTTTCTGCTTGTGAATGGGCTTTGAATGGGCCACAGAGCAATCTCTAGAAACGCGCCTGCATGAGTGTCTGGTCCTATAAATTTGGGATGTGGATGTCAAATCCTGTAAAGTTCCCTCAACTTGGTCCAAAGGGGCCATCTGTCGCAGCAGTGGTCCTCGCCTGCACCAACCTTTCCAGGCCCTTGGCTTCCAAAATGGAAGCTGCAGAGCTTCAGGTTATGTACCATGCACAGGAACATATATAACACTGCACACGCGCGGGTATGACGCGCTGCCCAGTGTCACCAGACGCAGTCTCCATATAGGCCAACGGCGAGTTCTGTACACAGCAGTGGAACTTTATAGGAGTGGGCACCAAACAGTGACACAGATGAAAGGGCCAGTTCAAACCAGCGATCCTTAACTCCCAGCAGTGCTTAATTTGAGCTGGTGGTTTCCGATGCTCGGAACCGGCACTGAATTGTCAACATTGGTTCTTTTCACAGTCTGCCACAAGGTGGTGGTGCTGTCTGGCTAATTTATAGATGACCACAACAACAGTTGATTATTAATTCAATATATTTTAAAAATTACTATTACCCGCCGCCCTGGCCAATCTTATATCTTTGGGGGCCTGAAGTAGTGAAGATTGTCACACCTGTAGGAGTGTGATGGCTAGTAATTGTGTTGATACTTCCGTTGGCAGTGCCGGCAGGGGCAAAGTGTGGTGCAAGCTGCAGTGGCCTCCTGAAGAAGAGCGCCCTGGCATTTATTCTGATTTTACAAATTAAGCACTCACTGGGGTAGCGCCTAGAGAACCCCTCCCGGTGCAAGTGAGACACAGTGCCATGAGACAGGCCTTATGTAACACACATGACCTGTGTTTACCAATGACCAAAAGTCATTCTGCAGCTGGGGTCGCGGGCAGGGGTTGCATCTCCTCGGTCACCATGGTCCAGGACTTTTCCGCCCCATCCAGCAGGAAAACCTCGTGCCCCTGCCCAGTGAAGGTGGCCTGGAAACTTGGGGAAAGTCCGAGTCTGGCACTGGATAGCGCTGTAATTAACAGAAAACTGAAGGAACTTTCCTTTCAGCAGCTGTCCCCATAAAATGTGTAGAGAAAATGTCTACATCTTTAAACATGATAAAGTTATGCTGCAAAGTTACTTGAAATTTGTACGAAATTAGAGGACAGGAAATAATTATTTCGCGGTTGGGCGGAGCCTAGGCAAACAGAACTGCTTGGGCTCCAAGGCAATGCGCACAAAAACACGTCAAAACCTGCAAATTTCACCAAATTATGAAACGTGACTTGGCACATATGTTTTCTTCTAGCAATTTTTACGAAATGAGTGTATCAGGCCTGTTTAAAAAAATAATATATGATTAATCGGCATATGGGGAAAGTATGTGGCGTTACGGCCAGCAGCGCAGTCGATTTTGTAACAGGGAAACCAGTGCCAAGTCCCGGCGTTGGTGCAACATCCTGTGATTCTGGGCAAAACACCTATTCTCCTTGTGCCTTAAAAAAATTACTAAATTAAAATCTGACGTTGTGTAATTGAACTGGTGCTCGTGGGCTCAGCTCCCGCTATAAAGCTGCAAAAAGCCATGTCTTCCCTGGACCGGAATCAAGCATCCTAGGTCCAGGGAAGGCATGGCTTGGCAGTTCGGGCTGGACTGTTCCCATGAGGCACAGGGTCAAGACTGATTTGCATATGGCCATGTCTGAACTGGGGTGGCTTGGTGAGCAAAATAACGATGGATTGAACCCAGATCTGTGACTGGGGGTGAATGTTTTGCCAATGTGCAACATTCCGTCCATCATCTTGTGTGTTTTGCTGTTCACCCTATGTGGGAAGGGTATGCCCAGACGTGGATCCTGTGCTCACTACGCCACTGGAGTCAAGCTATCCTGGCTGAAGACGGCTGATAGCCAGAAACCGGTCCTCGGAAGCTTGATTCCGGTCCAGGAAAGACATGGCTTGGCAGTTCAGGCTGGACTGTTCCCATGAGGCACAGGGTCAAGACTGATTTGCATATGGCCATGTCTGAACTGGGGTGGCTTGGTGAGCAAAATATCGATGGATTAAACCCAGACCTGTGACTGGGGGTGAATGTTTTGCATTGTGCAACATTCCGTCCATCATCTTGTGTGTTTTGTTGTTCATCAGGTTATGGAGCTGAATTGACAGATGATACACCAAGTGCATTATTTTTTATTTTTACAGTTTAATATAGCGCGAACCTGACCAAAAGAGAGCGCTTTACATTAACACCAATCACATTAAATACTTTTTTTTGGTATTCCCGGGGAGATTACATGATTTGGCCAGAATCGCAGGATGTTGCACGTCGTAACCGAGATTCGAACCCGGTTCCCCATATCCAAAGTTGGCAGCTCAGGCTGTATCGCCACATCTTTCTGAACAGTGGTCGTCGGGGTGAAACTAGATTGCAACAGTCTGGCAGAAGAGACCCACAAAGAAACTCGAAAAGTATTGCCAGCTTCGGTTCCCAGATATTTACTCCCAATAATAGGGCCAACAGAATAATTCAGCAGTGGCGGGACGAATTAGGAGGCAGCATTACGTGCCAAATCTGCTGTGTTAATATTTCAACACCTTTTGAATGCCCAATCACAGTAATAAATTGCTTTAAAATGACTGGTTAACGTTTGCCAAGTGCTTGGTGCAGCCCAGTGCAGAAATGTGAAAAACTTTTGATCTACTTGGCAATTACACTTTTTTTTTGTTCAAGTGTGTAGGTCACAGGGCAGAGATTCAAATGCATGTGGAAACCGCCGCCATCTTCGTTCCTCCCGGAGGCAAGATGCAGTATTAGTCAACACTAGAAACCTCGGTCATTCGGTGGATGTGGTTTTAAAGCATCCGCGGAGAGTGAAAGTTGCTTCTGTAACTGAAACGAGCGGCCCCCCTCCAGGGCAATGTCGTGCAAACCTGGTTTGTGCTGTGCTTGTTTAAAATCAGACTTGTTGCACCCGTGGACTACTGACTACCCCTCTCCCCCACTACAGACCATGTAAGAGATATTCCGTGTTTCAATAACAAAGAACCAGCAGCGTCAGGACCAGTGATGTCATTCAGGGCGGGCAGCTGGCATTCAGCGCCAAGAACCCAGGGGCGGCTGGGCTCGCCCTTCTGAGCACTAGGGCTCCGCCCTACTCATTTCAACCTGTTTTTATTATATTAATAGGTAATATCTTAATAAAACTGGAGCATCAGAAGCTGCAACGGGGCATTGGCTGAAGTGGAGGCAAGGAAATACAGTCAATATTGTGCACATACTGGAGGGTGGGAGAGCACGTGAATGCGTGAACAGGAATTTATGTGCGAGCATGAAAGAATGAACAAGCAGGGAGTGAGAATGAGGGAGACTGATTGTTAGTGAGTTTGAGTGAATGCAAGAGCGACTGCAAGTGTGAGAAGGGAATAGAATGATTGCGAGACAGTGTTGAAGAGTGCAAGGGTGGCTGAGAGAGCGCGCGACAGTGAGCGTGATGGAGTGAGAATGAGTGAGAATAAATGAGAACGAGTGAGTAGGAGCGAATGCAAGTCAGTCACTGAGTGAGAAAGTATTGGGAAGTGAGACTAGGTGAATATAAGTGAGTGCGAATAAATGAGTGACAAAGAGTGAGTCAGAGTGAATCAGAGTGAGACGGTGAGCTTGAGAGGGAGTGGAAGTGAGTGATAAAGTATGACTGAGTCAGAGTGCCAACAAGTGAGTGCACTAATAAGTGAAACAGAATCACAATGAATACAGGAGTTCAAGCAAATGTGAATGAGTCAGTTAACATAAGGGAGTGAGAAAGTCGTAATCCAGACACATCCTGTAAACACATATCCTACTACAAGCAACCCAACCCCCACCCCAAGAGCCACACTTGTGGTATTCAGGTTTTTCTTTTTACACCTCTTTCTGTCTTTTATTTGCCCCCTGTCTATTTAATTCATTCTTATCAGATCTTTCCCAACATTTGGATGTGGATAATCGGCATGTGCCTAGGATTGGGGGGGGGGGGGGAGGGGCAGAAATTAGTTACCTCCAGTATGGCCGATGACACCATCCTCGTGAGTCAAACTCCTATCGGCCTACAAAGACTTATTTCTGCCTTTGATGACTACACCCAACAGAATGGCCTTGAATTGAATGTCAAAATAACTAAAGTGATAAAAGTTGGTGTAGCGAAACAGAAATTGGATTCCTGGAAGGCCAGAGCAGTTATAATTGATACTGTTAAGACATATAGATACCTAGGGGTGGTGTTTGACAACCGTGTGTCTTTTAAATTTCATCTTAAGGAACTAAGGGCTAAGGCTGTAACCTTGATCCACGCTTTTAAATGTCTTAAAAAGGAATTGAACTGCCAATCATATGATTTTATTCTTAAAGTGATTAAAGCCAAATTACAACCAACCCTCATATATGGTTCTCCTATTATTAGAGGAAAAGGTTTGAAAATGCTTGACCTATTGGTTGTAAAAGTCTTCAAAGCAACCTTTGGGATTGCCAGGTCAGTGTGTCAAGTAGAAACAAGAATGGAGTTTGGTCTACAGAGCCTGGTATCAAAAGGGGCTTTTTTAAATGTATGGTCGCATTGTCAACATCAGCACCAGCATCCTTAGGGAACATTTGTTGGCAAGAAAAAGACAAGTCTGTCTATGCGACTCAATGGAGATCTTATATTTTAACTTCCCTAAGAGATATTGTCCTGCAAATTGCACTGCAAAATCTGAAAATGCCCAATTACGAGTACATTTAAAAAAAAAAAAAAAACAGCTTATTAAAACTGAATCGCTTAAATTGGATAAAATTGACTTGGCAGAAAAAAATTATGCATGGTATGGGATTAATCCATTATTGCATAATCCATACCAATCCCTGTGTATTCAGCCGTATTGGAATGTTTTTTTCTCAGCAACGTTCAAAAATAAGTTTAAGGTTACGTATGGGATTAAATCCAACAAAGGAGGCACGCAATCGTGGATCAAGCAGTGCCCGGACTCCAACAGTAGACTTTGTGGTTGGCCACAGGAAACACTAGTCCATATAGTGTGTGTGTTTCCCAAGTTGATTAAGCTTCGACGTACAGTTTTGATACCCTTTCTTGAAGAGCGGGGTGAGATCTGCTCATCAGGCCTTAATCATGTCACTATCTGGCAAATCGATTCCATGATTGTGTCATTTGGTAAAAATGTTATTGGCAGTTGAAAAAATGTTTGACACAATAAGGTAGATCTCCAGTACTTTTTATGGTTGTGTTGACTAATAGCATTATCTGGCTTATAATCTTTATTACTTAATAATAATGCTACAAGGGTGATAATTTGACATCTTAAAACAGACGTGCCACTACTATTGCAAATTGATGCACTTTATTATTGTTTTAATATGATGGCCATTGTAATAATTGCACATTAGCACTTTACAGTAAATTGACGCACTTTATTATTGCTTTGATATGATGGTTGCTGCAATAATTGCACATTAGCACCTTGAAATGTAATTTGTGCAGGAAATGTACATTAGAAACTTTTTTGTTTCAGGTAATTTTGCATTTTAGCATTAATGCCTCGAACTACAACATGTGTAATGTTTTGCAGCTGAAATTAAACGGTTATTCGTTATACATAATGGGGAGATATTCTAAGGAAATAGTATGCTGTGCACAACGTCACCCTTATAATATAAAATGTGCAATATTATTCTGTATTTATTGATGTTATGTGATTGGATTCTATTTTATTGATCAGTTTTAAAATTGTATATATAGGACAGTTTCTTATTTTATGTGCTGGGAAGATGTTTTGCTCGTAATTAATTTTTAATGATTAATCTAGTTATTAAGATTGTGATGTGAAGTTGTTGTGATTGCACTGATTTGAAGTAATCAAGCAATAAAGATTAACAATAATGGTCATGCTCAGTAAGGCCAGACCTGAGAAATACTCTGTTTCCCCACTCCCTTGGCATTGACTCGGGGTCCTACGGGGCTTGTGATACGAGACAAGCTCAGACACAGCCCAGATGCCAGGTTCAGACTGCCCCAGCCCTAATGAAGTTGGGAATCTTTGATAGGCAGACGTCAAACGGAAAATCATCATGTGAAGCGCTGTGATTGGAGAATGTATATTACACGAACGCATGACAACATACCCGACAACGGAGTTCAAATGTTTGCATGACAGCCTTACACCCACGACGACTTGTTAAGATTGGGCAGACGAACTGGTCTGAAACTGAACCTTTTTGAATGAATAAATAAATAAAATGCCATTAAAAATATATAAAAATAAAAAAATCCATAATAATGGATGCCACTGATGCAATATGATCTTTGGAACCTGCACGCGCGTAACATTCTGTTACTGCAATTGCCAGCTTTTAATCTTTTCATTTCCTTAGCACTGCGCACGCTCGCGCTGTAACACGGGCACTCGCGTTTTTATATAATTTAGAGGCTTCTGATTTGTGGAGTACTTACCCGCACTATAATAGTTGTTGCACCCGCATTGTGCGGGATCTAAACAGCAGGGCTGCTTGTGAGGCTCGCATCGCGGCGTTAGCCGCCATATTGGGTCAGTGTCAAAGCGATACAAAAGCTCCGTCCATCATCCCCTTTTGTATCGCTTTGTTCGCCCTAAGTGTGGCAGGGTATGCTCAGACGTGAGTCCCTTGTTCACTTGGCCACTGGATTCAAGATAGCCTGGCTGATGAGGATTATGAATCCGAAACCGGTCCCAGGATGCTTGTTTCCGGTCCAGGGAAGACATGGTGTAATGGGGCGCCCGTGGCATGGGACCCCGTTCAGAGGTCTGAACGGATGCGAGTACGAGAACCTCTACACATTGCCTGTAGTAACCCCTCTTCTATCCCTCAGCAGACGAACTATCAGGGGTCTGGGGAAGACTTTGCCGTACTACAGGAGGAAGAACGGGACTGGCCCTTTAACCATCAAGCAGACGAGGAGTGGGCGGAGTCACGGAGCGACTGGGCTACGTCAAAAGAGGAAGACCGGGACAAGGAGGTGTGCTTGTACACCTGGAGCGAGGCAGAGGAGAGCGGACGGAGAGAGGGAGATTCGGAGGAGACGGAAGACGCGCTAGGAGGACGAGGAGCCGGAACGGGAGGAAAGACGCCAGGAGGCCAACGACCCCACGTGTCGCCCAGCCACTCACCCAGGGGAGGTGCAAGGCTCACACAGGTGCGTAATCGTCTCAGGGGCTGGGTGGGACGAAGGGGAGGTCCTACGGTAATCTGAGAGACATCCCTAGGTCCCGGTTAACCCCGTCCGGAGCACTTAAACCCCCCCCCATCACGCCTATTCACGGGATCAGAAGAGCGGGAGCACGCGTGGTTTGAGTCCTCACCCCCTTTCCCTGCTACGGCTGGCTTTGCCGGACATCACTCTTACGAGTGCCTTTTGTTTGTTTGTTTTCTTGCTGGTCCTTGGGAGGAGGCGAGGTCAAGACGGACCCCGGAGACCCCACCGCCCGACGGAGCCTGATCGGCGATCGGAGGAAGTCTCGGCTCGACACCCGTAGGAGAAGAAGGTCCCGAAGCAGATCCCCCAGACGAACCCCACTACTGAGACGGACTTGTTCGGACCATTTACTAAGCATAATAAAACCCGTTGTTACCAAGACTCGCCTCCTGCCATTCACTGTTCACCCCGCCCAAACCGAAAAGCTCACACATGGCTTGGCAGTTCGGGCTGGACTGTTCCCACGAGGCACAGGGTCAGACTGATTTGCATATAGCCATGTCTGAACTGGGGTGGCTGAGTGAACTAAAGAATGGTGATGGATTATACCCAGATCAGTTGACTGGGGGCGAGTGTTTGATTTGTTCAAACGCTCCATCCATCATCCCCTTTTGTATCGCCCTCTTCTTTTCAGGGCACGGTAGCGGCGGCAGAATCCGTTCGAAACCTGGGAGTGACGATGGAACCCAATTTACAACTGGATGGTTTTGTAAATAAAACAGTGTCCACCTGTATGGTGCTGCTGCGCACCCTGCGGAATTTTGCCGCTAAGTTGGCACTCTCCCGCCGGCGCCTCGACTCTTCTTCAGCAGCGCTCAAGGATCTTCATTGGCTGCCTATTTCCCAACGTGTTGAATTTAAAGCTCTGGGTTTGGTTTTTCTGGCTCTTCAAGGTCTGGGACCGATTTCTTTGCAGGAGTTGTTCTCCTGGTATGCCCCTACTAAATCTCTTCACTCCGCCTCAGCCGACCTAGTGGTAGTTCCCAAGATCCGGAGGATACGGATGGGTGGCCGTTCTTTTGGCTACACGGCATCCAGGATATGGAATGCATTGCCATGGTCTCTTAGAAGCTTGGGAGACCTTTCCTCTTTTAAAAAGGGACTAAAAACTCACCTCTTCCCAAGGATACTGTAGTTGGCTGCTAAAGTAATGTTTTGTGTGCAGGCCTTGAAAGATTACAGCACCAGGATACCCGTCGGGTGACAGCTGCGCTTTACAAATGTGCCATACATACATACATACAATACCCTGGCACATTGTACGTCATTTTTGGTCTAAGGGGCACATGAGAAAGATTGGCCCTGGCACAAAGAAGGCAGTCTAAAAAAATGATAGCAAAAAAAAATAAAAAAAACACACACACAAAGGACAGGCACCCACTGAACTTTTTGACAAAGCTGGCGTTAACTTCAGGACAGCATGAGGTTTCACTGGCTTGGCAGAAAGGATTTTTATGGCAAGGGCCCTTACCCAGCTTACGGCTGTTCTGTAAATGTATGCGAAAGCTGTTTTAGAGTGCACTATGCAACCCCACATTTAAAAAAAAATTCTGGGTGGGAGGGGTAGAGCAGGAGATGCCCCTCCCCCACACTCCTGCTTGCGCCGGGACAATCTGAGTAGCTAAACCTCTTTAACATAACATAACATAACTTAGAAGCAGCCAAGCTCACTATCTTCACCAGCTACAATTCAAGGCAAGTATTACACCTCACCGCTTTCAGAGACCGCCAGCTGCCACAGGTAAACAGGCCCTTTCTTGGGGAACACGCCTCACTTCCTGTACCCCCCATGAAACCCGGGCATTAGACTTTGGGAATTGTAAAATGCCTACATGCTGTGGTGCAATGCACTGCCCTCCAGGAGATATAGATATATATTACCTACTGGCGATAGCCAGTAGGTATATATAGTTAGGATTTTTTTCCTATGGGATTTTTGAAAATTCTATGTCGAATAACTTTGGCGTTTGAGGACAGAATTGGCTGAAATTTTCAGGAAAATGGAACATTTTGTTTGAGCAGCCCCTGAAAATTTGGGGGGGTTTCGTCAAGGGGGGGCCGAGAAAAAAGGGGGGTCCCAAAACGTGTTTTTCCCATGCAATTTTCCATAGGGCGGTTGGCCTCACTTTTAGCCTGAACAGGTGAATGGATTTACACCAAACTTGGCAAAATTGTAGGGACTGGTAGCCCGATGTGCCTTTGCTATGTCTCAAGATATAGGCTCCAGTGGTTTTTACGAAAATTAACTTTGAAAAATATATATTGGGCTACATTGGGCTATATATATGTTGGAGCCCAAATGTAGCCCAATGTAGCCCAAAGATGGCCACCAGAGTAAAAAAAAAACAAATGTAGCCCAAATATCAGCCAGATGTAGCCCAACTATAGCCCAATGACAGAATGTCCCAGAGTGTTCTAAAGAACAACTAGAGTGCTAACAGTCCTACTTATTACAAAGGTATGGCACACCTGAAGCCATCTTGATTGGAATAAAGTGGTAACTCTTAAAACATTTAATTTAAAAAGGAACAAAATGAGGGGGTTCATTTTGCCATAGAAAGTATGATTAGCGAATATATGACGAAATCCCGCATACCATCAGTCCGCAAAAAAAATCCTGCATGTACTATTAGGCCGCAAATTAAAATAACGAAAACTTTTAGAACGAATATGCCTTTAGCATACACTAAACAACTAAACTACCCTAAACCCTAAATCACTACCCCCAGCATGACCCTACACTACACAAACAGTACAACACTACCCTAAACCCTAAAACACTACCCCCAGCATGACCCTACACTACACAAACACTACAACACTACCCTAAACCCTAAAACACTACCCCCAGCATGACCCTACACTACGCAAACACTACAACACTACCCAAAACCCTAAAACACTATACCCCAGCATGACCCTACACTACAACACTACCCTAAACCCTAAAACACTACCCCCAGCATGACCCTACACTACACAAACACTACAACACAACCCTAAACCCTAAAACACTACCCCCAGCATGACCCTACACTACGCAAACACTACAATACAACCCTAAACCCTAAAACACTACCCCCAGCATGACCCTACACTACGCAAACACTACAACACTACCCTAAACCCTAAAACACTACCCCCAGCATGACACAACACTACGCAAACACTACAACACTACCCAAAACCCTAAAACACTACACCCCAGCATGACCCTACACTACGCAAACACTACAACACTACCCTAAACCCTAAAACACTACCCCCAGCATGACCCTACACTACGCAAACACTACAACACTACCCAAAACCCTAAAACACTACACCCCAGCATGACCCTACACTACGCAAACACTACAACACTACCCTATACCCTAAAACACTACCCCCAGCATGACCCTACACTACGCAAACACTACAACACTACCCTAAACCCTAAAACACTACCCCCAGCATGACCCTACACTACGCAAACACTACAACACAACCCTAAACCCTAAAACACTACCCCCAGCATGACCCTACACTAAACAACCACCACAACTCTACACTACACTAACACAACACTACACAACACAACACTACACTACACTACACTACACTACACAATCACTAACCCACGAAAAAATTAACACAAACCCACTTACCTCTCTCGTCATCGTGGTTTTCACAACGCAAATGCATTTACCATACATGCATTTAAAACGTAATTCTTTGTAAAGGCATGCGCGATAAATGCACATGCGTTTTGAAAAAATGCGGGATAATGGTATGCGAGGTCAATGACCTTGCGGGATAATAATAAAAAATGCGGGAAAATGGCTGCAATCCATGATTAGCAGCAGACTTCCCTGGTGAGCACTAGCTTTACTACAGTGATCTAATGAGCAACTAGAGTGCTAACATTCAGAATTTATGGCAAATGTGTGACACATCTGAATGCCTTCTTGATAGAACCAAAGCAAACAAGCATTGAAAATGCAATAGATCTCGCCCTCGTTTAAGTTAAAGCCATTCTGTTTGTAATGAGGTGGCTTTTTAGCTTTGCTTTTATTAGTGTTTTTAAAACTTTCATGTAAATAACATGCATATGTATGCATATATGTATATGTATGCATGCATTTATATTTATATAGATATGCAGATTATATATGTTTATATATGTATATTACCTACTGGCGATAGCCAGTGGGTATATATAGTTAGGATTTTTTCTCTATGGGATTTCTGAAAATTCTATGTCTAATAACTTTGGCGTTTGTGGACGGAATTGGCTGAAATTTTCAGGAAAATGGCACATTTTGTTTCTGAGCAGCCCCTGAAAATTTGGGGGGGTTTCATCAAGGGGGGGCCGAGAAAAAAGGGGGGTCCCAAAACGCGTTTTTCCCATTCATTTTTCCATACGGCGGTTGGACTCACTTTTAGCTCGAACGGCTGAATAGATGTACATGAAACTTGGCAAAATTGTAGATATGGTTTGCCCGACGTGCCTTTGCTATGTCTCAATATATGTCAGGTGCTCCAGTGGATTTTGAGAAATTAACGTTTAAAAAAATATATATATCTGTGACAGCGCTCCGGTTAGCGCCCCGGTTCGCGTACCTGACGCGTAACGGAACTTCGCGAAGCGAAGCTGATTGGCTCTCCGGTGTCTGTCAACATTCTAAACAGTCCGGAGCGGCCGCCATCTTGTCTCTCGGTACGATCGAGAGACAAGATGTGGTGAAAAACGAAGGGGGAAATGAAGGAAAGGGGGCAAGGTAGACCACTCCTGACCCCCTAGGATTGATGAGGGGGATATTAAAGTGCCCCGCGGGGCAAAAAATAAAAAAATGTGCGATTTTACGCCGTAGAGGCGCGTCCCGGTACGCGAACCGGGCAGCTCACCGGGCAGCTCACCGTGTCGTAATTTAGCAGCGATTAGATTAAGCATTAGCAGAAGACATCCTGTATTTAGAGACTATCTTGTCTTTTTATGGAATCCATTTTGTATTTGGCAGCCATTTTAGATGTCCATGTGCTCACCATGTACTCAGTCCTATCTTGCTGTTCTCTGCTCGGTATATTTAGCCTCTTCCTCCTACTTTGCACATGCTCAGTTGTGCTTGCAGCTGCTAATATTCTGTAACTGTCAGGATGTGCTTGCTAGCATTGGCAAAACTGTTAGCTCCTCCTACTTGTCGACTGTGCATTTTCTGTATGACCATCTATGTGTGTAACTCTTCTTATGTGCACTTGTACTGCCCTTTTTTAGCCCCTGTGAGGGTATATAAGAGATACTGTGGCCTTCAGTCCTCAGACCATCTCATACAGAGTGCTGCGGCTTCTGTGTGACATGGCCTCACTTGTTGTAATTTAATAAATATGTTTCTCTTGATTACAGATTCTGTGCCAATTTTTTCATGCTGCTTTAAAGGATCAGGTGTTAGTGCAAACCCCTGAGATGGGATTTTTGATTTCCATCATTTGGCGCGCCAACTTGGGGCTCATCAGAGCGGTGACTATCTGAAGGAGCGGTCAGGAGACAGAAGTTTACTGAGGAAGACAAGGCAGGATTCTACTAAAGGAGGTACCAATTCTGGGGGTTCTTAGTCTCTGTAGCCCAGTCTACTTCTGATCTTACTGATTTTTAATCCTCCACATGATGGCACCCCTGACTGAGAACATTTCTGGCGTGAATATTTTAAAAGAAAAGACTGTTAGGTCATTCAAAACTTGGCAGATAGAACCTGGACGCTCGTGCTTGGTAAGAACCATTGTATGGTAATTACTGTGAGCTTATGGTAGCCAGTGACTCGCAAGGCAGTTTTAGGATACGCTTGCTGTGGCTTATGGATATGGATATGTATGGATGATCGATCATATTTATGATATGGATTATGTGATATATGCGTTGCAACACATGTAGGCAGGTAATGTGGAGATGTTTCTCCATTTATGGTTATGAGCGGCGCAATGATTAAGTGCCATTTTAGATTATGATAATGCATATTTTGCATTATGTTTGTTTGCATGCCTGTTCCAAACTCACATGTAAAATGTGTAGTTTTATGAGAGGTACCATAGTGAGATATGAATTGAATTAGCCGGCTTCCCCTAGAGGGAAAACTTAAAATAGGTTTTAGGTATGAAAACATATTTCTTCCTTGGTGAAATTTTTCCCCAGAGAATTTAAATATGCCCATAATACACATGAGGATCCTTTTGTTCTGTGCAATTTTATGTATGAAGATATGCAGAGCGGTTTTTGGTGTTCTGCCAGCCTGAATTAGTGAATTGAAAGTATTTCTACTTCAGTTTCTAGAATACTGTTGAGAATAGGGTTTCTCCTTGTAAATATGACTTACAACTGGGATTTACATAGGTGGTTTGGATGCAGTCTGTTTTGTTTCTGGCTTTAGTGTTGACCCATGGTTTAAAAGGTGTGTTTAAATGTCTAGCTGATTTGTGTTTTTTTCCCCATTCATGTAACTTTTGCTTGTACATTGCGTCGTCGCTATTTATGAAACATGGCTAAAGCGCGCTGTAATGTGTGTCTTTTCTGTTTTACCCCTTTCTGTTTATGTCTGAACTGAGCTCATATGTATTTTTGTGGTTATTTTTGATGTTTTCAGTCTGTTCAACATACTGTTAGATTAATTAATATTGGATAAAAATTCGATAGAAATTCAGGAGTGACCTATGTGATGTGCTAACATAACTCTATGTTGCTCTTTAAAGTTATAGGGTAAGGAATAGCGCATATGTACAACTGTTAAATGTTTAAGGGATGAAACTAAAAATTCTTATTCACTAGGAATATTAAAGGCCTACAGCAGAAAAATGAAATGGTGTGTTTTTGTAGACGACACTCTCATAACATGTTTACTCCTATACATCGCATTAGATGTTAACGGACAAAACAGTTTAGCTGGAGTGAGTTTTTCTGAACTCGAAATGTGTATTCTTGCACACGCATTTCAAAGCTTGGAATGTCTGTTTTTAGTAAGGCTGCCACCAGGAAATTCAACACTGGGTAGGGCCTGCCGTCAAGGACACAGCTGTTGTTTTCGCAGGCCATGTTTATTTAGCCAGGATTTCTTCCTTAGTTAAACGTGCAACTTTGCATTTCAGAGTGTTATTTTGGAAGCAAGGTTTACAAAAATAAGGTTAATTATTTGTATCACAGACAGACATTTCAATTTCGGTTTTTCCTTCTCTTTTAGCATTTTTCTCGTCAGCACATGTCTGGCTCTGTTGCTAAAATAATTGTCCTTTTCAAACAAAAGTGGCGCGAAGTTGTCGTATATTTAAAATTGAGCTTATGTACTTAGGCTTGTGAATAGGTGCTCTAAAAACATAAGCAAGGGGCAGATTTAGAATAGGGATGCAGCTTGGTTTTAAATATAGGATTATTACAAAAACGAAATATGGAGAGTAATTTTTTAATTATGACATAAAAAAAATATTTTGAAAAAAAAAAAAGTGCTTTTTAAAATCGTTTTTTGATATTCATAAAGCTTAATACTCATACTGTGACCTCCTAGCATTATAATTTAATTTAAGTTGTGCAGTACTGCATAATGAGGACATTTATGTATGGGACCTTCACTTGGCGCAGGCGTAAGAAGTCATTTTTTTTTAAAGATTTACATGAGATATGTCTAAGTCCGATTTCTGCAATCTCTAAAGAACATGTTGAGGATGATTAATATGTAACACAATTATAGGTTATTTATTTTTAAGTACCTCAAATTGCAAAAACGATATTGAGTTAAATAGACCATTTTAAAAGGCTTTCTTGCCATTTAAACTAGTTTTATAGTGCCTTAGGCTTCAGTGAATGCATACATTCAAGTATAATACAAATGTGCACGTTTGCTTTTTCATAGCTTAGTGAGTTAATGTGCCCAGCGCAGAGGCTTATGTTTAATATCAGGGTTGAAAGTTTTGATTTCAGCGGAGCCTACTGAGCCATTTATTTATTTAAGGTTGATACAATATTGCATGGGATAGTGACACACATTTATTATGAAGCTGGTATGGTGTGTTGTTATGTTCCATAAATTATTCACAGGCTCTGAGAATAAATAAATTGTAGTTCTCTAAAAGAAGTAATATATTTAAAATGTCTTTTTTTAAATAGGGTTGATTATTGCACAGACTTGCAGAGACTTATTGTCTTTGTCAGTTTCACAGGGAGAAGACTCCCCCTCTGGTTGGTTGTACAACGGCTTCAATTTCCCAAAGGACTTCTTATTTTTGTTAATAATGTATCCCTTTAGTTGTCCCATTTTTGAAAAGCAGCCCTTTGCAGCTCTTGGTCCTAATTCCTATGGCCCTGTGTGGTCCTCCTGGTCCCAGATATGCTTGATGTTCTAGCCCTCATAAAAGGAAAATGTAACAGTCAATTGGAAAATGTTTTTATTAGATATGAGCTGTTAGCTATTCTGAAATTTAAAATGAATAGTCACTGAAATGCATAGGAGCCCTGAAAATGTCTACTAGATGATTTTAGGATTTGCTTTAGCTTAGGCCAAGAAAAATGATAATTCTGTTTATAATAGTGGCCATTGCTTTTTCCTACTGTCTGTATGTTTATTATGATCCAATGCCCGTTTTTCTTGGATTCCTGCTGATACCCTTAGTGAAATGTTTAGACTGGAAAATGCTCCCCTAGGAATAAATTAGGATATTGATAAATTGTGAAATTAATGTACAAATATTTTCTATGTTCTTACTGGATCATGGGAATGTCTTCACCTAATGCTGAAAGGGTCGTCTGTCGTAATTTAGCAGCGATTAGATTAAGCATTAGCAGAAGACATCCTGTATTTAGAGACTATCTTGTCTTTTTATGCAATCCATTTTGTATTTGGCAGCCATTTTAGATGGCCATGTGCTCACCATGTACTCAGTCCTATCTTGCTGTTCTCTGCTCGGTATATTTAGCCTCTTCCTCCTACTTTGCACATGCTCAGTTGTGCTTGCAGCTGCTAATATTCTGTAACTGTCAGGATGTGCTTGCTAGCATTGGCAAAACTGTTAGCTCCTCCTACTTGTCGACTGTGCATTTTCTGTATGACCATCTATGTGTGTAACTCTTCTTATGTGCACTTGTACTGCCCTTTTTTAGCCCCTGTGAGGGTATATAAGAGATACTGTGGCCTTCAGTCCTCAGACCATCTCATACAGAGTGCTGCGGCTTCTGTGTGACATGGCCTCACTTGTTGTAATTTAATAAATATGTTTCTCTTGATTACAGATTCTGTGCCAATTTTTTCATGCTGCTTTAAAGGATCAGGTGTTACTGAGATGGGATTTTTGATTTCCATCAACCGGGCAGCTAACCGGGCAGCTAACCGGGCAGCGTAGCTGTCAACATTGTAAACAGTCCGGAGCGGCCGCCATCTTGTCTCTCGGTAGGTTCGAGAGACAAGATGTGGTGAAAAAAGAAGGGGGAAATGAAGGAAAGGGGGCAAGGTAAACCCCTCCTGACCCCCTAGGATTGATGAGGGGGATATTAAAGTCCCCCGCGATTTTTCACGGTAGAGGCGCTTCCCGGTACGCGAACCGGGCAGCTAACCGGCAGCGTAACGGGAGTCCGCCATCTTGTGTTTTTGGAGCGTCCGGTTCGCGTACCGGGTAGCGTCCCGGTAAGCGTAACAAGGGGAAAACCAAGAGAAACAGTAAAAAAAAAAATTAAGGGAATAGATTTCCAGCAAACTTGGCAAAATTGTAGGGACTGTTTGTTTGATGTGCCTTTGCAAGGCCTCAAGATATGTGCACATGTGGATTTTGTCTAATTAAGGTTAAAAAAAATATATATATCTGTAAGCGTGCTCCGGCACGCTTACGTTACGGGTTTTGTTTGCGCTGCAGAGCCGATACGTCACGGTTATGCGACGCGTCATGAGGCGTCTCACGTGGCTACGTGATACGTCACGTAATAAAGAATATATTTTACAGCTATAGATATTAGCTTTTAAAAAACCAATGAAATTCACTGAAAAAACCATAGGTTATAGACCATATATAGTTAGGAATTTGCATTTACAAAACCTTGAAAATTCACTGAAAAAACCATAGGTTAGAGACCATATATAGTTAGCTGGACATTTTATTGACATAAAACCAATGAAATTCCATATATAGTTAGTTGCACTAACTATATATCGCGCACCCGCAATCCACTGCTGATGATGTCACATATTACATCATTCATGACATGGTCAGTGACATCACTGATGACATCACTGATGACATCTCAAATGACATCACTGATGACATCACTGATGACATCTCAAATGACATCACTGATGACATCATGACACACCAATACCAGTTACTACATACGCACTCACTGATTCCTACGTCTACACACACATTCACTCATTCACCCATACAATCACTCATACATACAGTCACTCATTATTACAACACTATCATATGCACTCATACACCTATGCAGACACTCACACACTGCCACTCATCCATGGAGTTACTCACACACCTAGTCAGTCCTGTAAAGAATCAATCACACTTCCATTTCCTCATCTATACAGTTAAACACAGAACACCATACTTCAGTGACATCACTGATGACATCACTGATGACATCTCAAATGACATCACTGATGACATCTCAAATGACATCACTGATGACGTCATGACTCACCAATACCAGTTACTACATACGCACTCACTGATTCCTACGTCTACACACACATTCACTCATTCACCCATACAATCACTCATACATACAGTCACTCATTATTACAACACTATCATATGCACTCATACACCTAGTCAGTCCTGTGAAGAATCAATCACACTTCGATTTCCTCATCTATACAGTTAAACACAGAACACCATACTTTTCACACATATACTAACACATACTTACTCTCTTATACAATCACTGATACAAGTACACATTGATATGCACAGAGTCACACACCTCCCAGCCAGCCACACACACACTCAGTCAGTCTTCCATACATCCACTCATTCTTCAATATGTAAAACATATTTAAACTTTACAAAAACACACAGACACTAGATGATGTCATCAGTGATGTCATTTGAGATGTCATCAGTGATGTCATTTGAGATGTCATTTGAGATGTCATCAGTGATGTCATCTGAGATGTCATCTGAGATGTCATCAGTGATGTCATCAGTGATGTCATCAGTGATGTCATCAGTGATGTCATCAGTGATGTCATCAGTGATGTCATCAGTGATGTCATCAGTGATGTCATTTGAGATGTCATCAGTGATGTCACTGACCATGTCATGAATGATGTAATATGTGACATCATCAGCAGTGGATTGCGGGAGCGCGATATATAGTTAGTGCAACTAACTATATATGGAATTTCATTGGTTTTATGTCAATAAAATGTCCAGCTAACTATATATGGTCTCTAACCTATGGTTTTTTCAGTGAATTTTCAAGGTTTTGTAAATGCAAATTCCTAACTATATATGGTCTATAACCTATGGTTTTTTCAGTGAATATAGATATACATATATATATATACATATTCGCACACACGTTAAACTAGTTTTTGCCACGAGTCATTATTGTAAAAGATGTTTCAACAGAACCTTCGCCTCTCTACCACGCACAAGTGATGGTGTAATGAGAAATATCATGAATCAAAGTGTATTAAGAATAAGAAATAATTTACGCCAATAACAGTGCATATTCAGTACATGGTCTGTATCAATTAATACTCATCGATACAACTAATAAGTTTGATCTTTCTTCCTCCTCTTCAAGTTATCAATGTATTTCTCACGGAGGTCCGCGCGTGAATAACTCCTAAAAGCAGTTTGTGATGCAAAACACAGGACAAAAATTAGTTGTATCACAATATTCTCTTCCGAAGACATTGTTCGTGTAATACAGGAGGAAACAGAATGTTCCCGGGCACACCACGAGCCCCAAAACAAGCAGTGGCATTTAAAATAGATGTTTGTGTTATGTGGTCAAACCAACCATGCAGCTATAATGGAACTGCAATGGTGTCAATAATTGTGAAGTAATCAGGACGAAGGTCAGGTGACATCACTTCCTGGGAGGATTCAGAGACAAAGGCCCTCTGCTATCACCTCCTGTGGGGCCATTAAGGTCAAAGGGCGTGTGACATCACTTCCTGGGAGGATTCAGCGTCTGCTATCACCTCCTGTGAGGCCATGAAGGTCAAAGGTCGTGTGATGCCACACTCCCCCTGGCACTGTGTGAATGTGCATTCAGATCTGGCACAGGGTACCAAGGGCACAGTGTGCCAGGGGGCAGCGGGGCTCCTCCCACGCGCTGCTCCAGCAGAGAAAGTGTTCTTTATAGAGGGGGTTGCACAAGATCACAGCACATGCCGGCATTAATGCGGAACTGGGCCTCGAGGCACGAGGGCCGCACCCTCCCTCGGCGAGGAGCTATTTTGAAACGTCCTGTCCGTCGTCCATCCATCTCCCATCTTGGCCTTGGCTGTTCCCAGGGCGCATCGTCCAGATGTCTTTTTCTGCAGACTCACCCGTGATCTTGGCCTCCTGGGACCAGCTCTGACGGGGTCAAGGCGCAGTGACCAGAGAGGGACGGGCTGTTCTGGGGGTGCCTTCCAGATGGGGTGACGGGGCCCAGAGGAGAGGTGGGGGGCGATGCCCAGAGTCCAGCACAGAACCCCGCGGTCCCAGGAAAGGGGGTGTCCTGGACTCCTCGCCCCCTGCAGGGCCTGGCAGAGCTCTGGCCACCATGGGGGGGGCGGCGGGGGGGGTGGGGGGGGAGACTACCCAAGCACAAGAGAAAAGGCGGCTTTCCGGGTCCAACTCCGAGCCCGCAATCAAACGTCTCACACTGTCAGCGGAAAGGGAAGGCTTCTATGCGCTACAACCAAACTCCCAGCGCACCTCAACGCTGCAAGGCCTGGCAGAAGCGAAGCTTTAATTCTGAAAGAAGCGCTGTCAGTCAGTGAGCTGCAGACCCGACACAAGGAACGAGGGGGGGGGGGGGGGCGACATTTATTTAGTATTTATTTGATGCGTTTGTATATAGCGCGGACTTTCCCCGACGGTGTCAGAGCGCTTCACACTAGGAGCAGTAATGACACATGAGGAGAAAATGACAAGTGAGCATGTTACAAAAGCAGAGGTTAAGTTACATGAGGCAATAGTGACAATTGCGAGCAAACAAAATACAAGAGGTAGTAGCATGAAGGGTGATTCAATTCAAACTCGGTGATAATATAGCAACCAGAAGCCACACACCCCGCGTCCATGCTAGAAAGGGTTCATCAACTGTACTGGAGCTCCCAGAACACATGCCGACGAGGGATGGAGGGAGGCGCTGCAATCCGAGGCGGCAGAGAGGGCTGAAGAGTCCGTGCTGCACAGGACCAAGATCACACCGGGCGGGACAGAGCGGAGCTGGGATCCTGAGCTCAGGCCGGCTCTACACCCCCTGGTGCACCGCACGCATAAAGTAAATAAAGCCGTGCAGTGTTGGAGAGTAGGGGCCTCCAGGTGGGGGGGCTTAAAAGTCTTCTTTTTATGGGGGTAGAGGAGTGTCTGTATGTGTGTGTGAGTGTGTATGTACACACACACACACACACACACACGTCTCCCGAGGGCCACGGGAGGGACAGGCCACGGGATGTCCCGGTGTGACCGAGCCGAGAGTGCTGCATTCCCAAGGTCCATGGATGTGCAAAGACTGTCACTGCCAGGGAGGGGCCCTGTGCACGCACAGACTGCTCCTGGCACCGCCCTGGGCACCTGTGTGTGCCACTGGAAAGATGCGAGTGGAGCTTCCGTGCAGGGTATATACAACCTCTCAGCAGAGGGGAGCTTACCATGCAAGGTATATACAACCTCTCTCTGCAGAGGGGAGCTTCCCGTGCAAGGTATATACAACCGCTCTGCAGAGGGGAGCTGCCTGTGCAAGGTATATACAACCTCTCTGCAGAGGGGAGCTGCCTGTGCAAGGTATAAACAACCTCTCTGCAGAGGGGAGCTTCCCGTGCAAGGTATATACAACCTCTCTGCAGAGGGGAGCTTCCCGTGCAAGGTATATACAACCTCTCTGCAGAGGGGAGCTGCCTGTGCAAGGTATAAACAACCTCTCTGCAGAGGGGAGCTTCACGAGCAAGGTATATAAAACCCCTCTGCAGAGGGGAGCTTCACGAGCAAGGTATAAACAACCTCTCTGCAGAGGGGAGCTTCACGAGCAAGGTATATACAACCTCTCTGCAGAGGGGAGCTGCCTGTGCAAGGTATAAACAACCTCTCTGCAGAGGGGAGCTTCCCGTGCAAGGTATATACAACCTCTCTGCAGAGGGGAGCTGCCTGTGCAAGGTATAAACAACCTCTCTGCAGAGGGGAGCTTCCCGTGCAAGGTATAAACAACCTCTCTGCAGAGGGGAGCTTCCCGTGCAAGGTATATACAACCTCTCTGCAGAGGGGAGCTTCACGAGCAAGGTATATAAAACCTCTCTCTGCAGAGGGGAGCGTCACGAGCACAGTATACAAAACCTCTCTCTGCAGAGGGGAGCTTCCCGTGCAAGGTATAAACAACCTCTCTGCAGAGGGGAGCTTCCCGTACAAGGTATATACAACCGCTCTGCAGAGGGGAGCTGCCTGTGCAAGGTATATACAACCTCTCTGCAGAGGGGAGCTGCCTGTGCAAGGTATATACAACCTCTCTGCAGAGGGAAGCCGCCTGTGCAAGGTATATACAACCTCTCTGCAGAGGGGAGCTGCCTGTGCAAGGTATAAACAACCTCTCTGCAGAGGGGAGCTGCCTGTGCAAGGTATATACAACCTCTCTGCAGAGGGGAGCTGCCTGTGCAAGGTATATACAACCTCTCTGCAGAGGGGAGCTGCCTGTGCAAGGTATATACAACCTCTCTGCAGAGGGGAGCTTCACGAGCAAGGTATATACAACCCCTCTGCAGAGGGGAGCTTGACGAGCAAGGTATATAAAACCTCTCTCTGCAGAGGGGAGCGTCACAAGCACAGTATACAAAACCTCTCTCTGCAGAGGGGAGCTTCATGAGCAAGGTATACACAACCTCTCTGCAGAGGGGAGCTTCACGAGCAAGGTATATAAAACCTCTCTCCAGATGGGAGCTTCCCAAGCAAAGTATACACAACCTCTCTCTGCAGATAGAAGCTTCCTGTGATAGGTATATACAACTTCTCTCTGCAGAGGGAAACGTGCAAGGACTCTGTGTGTCACTGCAAAAGCAGGAAGACTGGCTGTGAGGAGAGGGTGGGGCCCTGTACACGCACAGCGTGCTCCTGGCATCGCTGGGGCCCTGTGTGTTACAGGAAAGATGCAAGGGGAGCTTCCCGTGCAAGGTGTACACAACCTCACTCTGCAGAGGGGAGCTTCACGAGCAAGGTATGCACAACCTCTCTCTGCAGGAGGAGCTTCACGAGCAAGGTATATACAACCTCTCTGTAGAGGGGAGCTTCACGAGCGAGGTATACACAACCTCTCTGTAGAGGGGAGCTTCACGAGCGAGGTATACACAACCTCTCTGTAGAGGGGAGCTTCACGAGCGAGGTATACACAACCTCTCTGCAGAGGGGAGCTTCACGAGCAAGGTATATACAATCTCTCTCTGCAGTGGGGAGCTTCACGAGCAAGGGATATACAGCCTCTCTCTACAGAGGGGAGATTCACGAGCAAGGTATATACAATCTCTCTCTGCAGAGGGGAGCTTCACGAGCAAGGTATATACAATCTCTCTGCAGTGGGGAGCTTCACGAGCAAGGGATATACAACCTCTCTGCAGAGGGGAGCTTCACGAGCAAGGTATATAAAACCGCTCTCTGCAGAGGGGAGCGTCACGAGCACAGTATACGAACCTCTCTCTGCAGAGGGGAGCTTCACGAGCAAGGTATATACAACCTCTCTGCAGAGGGGAGCTTCACGAGCAAGGTATATAAAACCTCTCTGTAGAGGGGAGCTTCACGAGCAAGGTATATAAACCTCTCTGCAGAGGGGAGCTTCACGAGCAAGGTATACACAACCTCTCTGCAGAGGTGAGATTCCTTTGCAAGGTATACACAACCTCTCTCTGCAGAAGGGAGCTTCACGAGCAAGGTATATACAACCTCTCTGTAGAGGGGAGCTTCACGAGCAAGGTATATACAACCTCTCTGCAGAGGGGAGCTTCACGAGCAAGGTATATAAAACCTCTCTCTGCAGAGGGGAGCGTCACGAGCACAGTATACAAAACCTCTCTCTGCAGAGGGGAGCTTCACGAGCAAGGTATACACAACCTCTCTGCAGAGGGGAGCTTCACGAGCACAGTATACAAAACCTCTCTTTGCAGAGGGGAGCTTCACGAGCAAGGTATACACAACCGCTCTCCAGATGGGAGCTTCACGAGCAAGGTATACACAACCTCTCTCTGCAGAGGGGAGCTTCCCAAGCAAAATATACACAACCTCTCTCTGCAGATGGAAGCTTCCTGTGATAGGTATATACAACTTCTCTCTGCAGAGGGAAACGTGCAAGGACTCTGTGTGTCACTGCAAAGGCAGGAAGACTGGCTGTGAGGAGAGGGTGGGGCCCTGTACACGCACAGAGTGCTCCTGGCATCGCTGGGGCCCTGTGTGTCACAGGAAAGATGCAAGGGGAGCTTCCCGTGCAAGGTCTACACAACCTCACTTTGCAGAGGGGAGCTTCACAAGCAAGGTATACACAACCTCTCTGCAGAGATGAGCTTCACGAGCAAGGGATATACAGCCTCTCTGCAGAGGTGAGATTCCTTTGCAAGGTATATACAACCGCTCTCTGCAGAGGGGAGCTTCACGAGCAAGGTATATACAACCTCTCTCTGCAGAGGGGAGCTTCACGAGCAAGGTATACACAACCGCTCTGCAGAGGGGAGCTTCACGAGCAAGGTATACACAACCTCTCTGCAGAGGGGAGCTTCACGAGCAAGGTATACACAACCTTTCTCTGCAGTGGGGAGCTTCACGAGCAAGGGATATACAGCCTCTCTCTACAGAGGGGAGATTCCTTTGCAAGGTATATACATCCTCTCTGCAGAGGGGAGCTTCACAAGCAAGGTATATACAACCTCTGTAGAGGGGAGCTTCACGAGCAAGGTATACACAACCTCTCTGTAGAGGGGAGCTTCACGAGCAAGGTATATGCAACCCCTCTCTGAAGAGGGAAACATGTGCTAGTCACCGATAACCTTTTTTCTCTCTTCTGAGGGGAAATTACATGCAAGTCACTGACAACCTCTCTGCAGAGGGAAACGAGGAAGTCATATACAACCGCTCTCTCTGCAGAGGTAAACATGTGGAAGCCGCTGACAACCTCTCTGCACAGAGGAGCTCTGGCATGGCTCCTCCGCTATGGCGGAGAAGCGTCGCCCCATCGCATAAAAAGCAGCAGTAAGAAGAACAAGCATTGAAGATGCAATAGGTCTCGCCTTCGTTTAAGTTAAAGCAATTCTTTTTGTAATTAGGTGGCTTTTTAGATTTCCTTTTATTAGAGTTTTTCAAACTTCAATTTACATAACATGCATATGTATAAGTATATGTATGCATGCATTTATATTTGTATTTATATAGATATGCAGAGATATATATACACCCACATATTTATATATACACATATATATGTGCATATGTGTGCGTGTAGGTAGAGAGAGAGGTAGGTAGAGAGAGAGAGACCGAGGTAGAGGGTGTAGAGGTGTAGAGACACAGGGGTAGAGAGACAGAGGGGTAGAGACAGAGGGGTAGAGAGACAGGGGGGTAGAGAGTAGAGAGTAGTAGAGAGTAATTGTAATTGGTATTTATAAAGCGCATTATCACCACCAGGTCTCTAAGCGCTGTAAAAGAGAGCCTGCCCTAGCACCTGGGGAGAGCACAGTCAAGTAGTCCCCCAGGCTTCTGAAAAAAAGACTGTTTTTAACTTCTTCCTGAACGGGAGAAGGGCATGTTCCTTACGTAGAGTTTCCAGCAACTTAGTCCAGATTTGGGGGATGGAGATTGAGAAAGCTCTCCCCCCTTTGGTGGACAGACTGAAGCGGGGGCAGACCAGCATCCAGGCCTCTGAGGAGCGTAACACCCTACTCGAGTATAGCGGACTAGGCGATCTTTAATATATCAGGGGGCCTGGCCATAGATGGCTTTATGTGCGATACAAAGGCCTTTGAACTTTATTCTCTGCCTGATCGGGAGCCAGTGCAGCTGGAGCAGAAGTGGGGTGGTGTGAGCTAGTCTAGGTACTCTAAAGATTAATCTTGCTGCGTCATTCATAATGACCTGTAATCAGGCCAGTGATTTTGCCAGAAGGCCGATATATAGGGAGTTACCATAATCCAGTCGCGACAGTATCATAGCTGTTAGAAAGGCGATCCCGGGGGAGGCAGAAGATGTCTGACTGACCACCCCTAAGTCCACCCCTCCTTTTGGATGTGACCGAGCGTTGTCGAGAGGCCTCCTGGGTGAGGTTCCTCCTCCTACATTCATACAGCAGAGAAATCACACCACTACAAATGGACACCACACAAGAGGATAAGTTCTTAGGCTTTATCAGTAATAAAGGTTGATGATCTTCGGTAAGATGTACAAGCGGATCGAGAGATCCGTAAAGTCTCGTAAACAGGGAACAGGGTAGCGGGTCAGTCTCAGTACTGGTTGGGCGTCGGGATACCCTGCGCACAGCTCTCAATCCTCGAGCTGGGGGGTTCCGAAGAGTCGAGCCGCGGCAGCGCCAGCAAGGCTCGAAAGATGGTCTTGACGAAGTTGGGCCGCGGCAGCGCCAGCAGGCTTCGAGGTAGTTTCGGCGAGGATGGACCGCGGCAGCGCCAGCAGGCTCCCAAGAGGGTTTCAGCGAAGATGGGCCGCGGCAGCGCCAGCAGGACTCCAACAAGGGGGTTCAAGTTTCAGGGTAGCGAGTTCTTCTCGGGGTCAGCCGCGACAGCGTCAGCAGGGCTCTCGACTCCAGGATACAACTGGCGTCCTAATCCAGGGCTAGCCCAGATATAGGACTGGAGTCCTTTGATGTCCGGACCCTCGCGCCTGGGGGTCAGAGGGGCCGGGATGGTGGTGTCCAGACCCCCAGCAGGGGGGTGGAGCCAGCGCCCAGGGAGGCCGGAGGGCGATCGATACCAGGCGTCCGGGACGGCTGGAGGGCCATCCAAACTCCCCTCCTCTTGGATCCGTCGAGTGGCCACTCTACCACCTGGAGGGATCTTGGTGCCTCGATGTCGGGGCTTCGCTGGGGTCGTGGCCGAGACCACGTGCTCGGGACGTGATGGGCCCAAGATGGCGTCGGGCCCGACAGGGTGGTCCGGGGTGGTAGCCGGACTTGCAGAGTTGGGGCGCGTAGGGTTTGCCGTGTATCAGGGGGGGGGGGGGGAGAGCCGGAGGTTGCCAGGGTGGCTGCTCTTGTCCAGAGTTCGTGTCGGGTAGCGCCAAGGGGGCGACAGCGGATCGATGGAGGGCCGATGTCGTCCCGGGCCCGCCATGCGGGAGGGTTAGGACCACGCCACGAGGCCGGGTCCAACAATAGCGGATACTGCTAGTCTTAAAGTGTCAAAAGAAAGAAGGGTGACAAGTTTACGCAGTTGTCTCAGTATGCCCACACAAGTTCTCACTACTGCCGACACCTGCTGGTTCATGGTAAGATTGCCATCAATTTTGATGCCCAGGCTTTTTACAGCCAGGGTAGTAGAGAGTGAGTAGTAGAGAGTGAGTAGTAGAGAGTGGAGTGTAGTAGAGAGTGAGTAGGCGAGAGTAGAGCGAGAGTAGTAGAGAGAGAGTGTAGTAGAGAGTAGTAGAGAGAGAGTAGTAGAGAGAGAGTAGTAGAGAGAGTAGTAGAGAGAGAGTAGTAGAGAGAGAGTAGTAGAGAGAGAGTAGTAGAGAGAGAGTAGTAGAGAGTACATCCGCAGCAATTTATTCACTCACCCATCCCCACACCCAATTACGTAAGCACACCCACTGGTTAACACACAAAGCACAATACTAGCAGCAGAAGAGTACTACACCGTAGACGCAAACGGAACTACACCTGAAGCTGTATTCTGCACCTGCTCGATTTCAAACACTTATTTCAAATATGGAGCCACACTGCTTCTGGCCAATGCATGCATTGACTTTGAGCATTTTCATAAAAGGTACAGTATGTCTCTGGGTATTGCAGCTTCAGGTGTGTGATGAATCCGCAACTGATCACACTGAAAACGGAGCAGACAAGGAACATCTTTTACTTTGCAACCTGAGTTGTGTCTGCGAACCATGAATTCACCTACTGCTTGGCATGCTCTCTCCACGAGTCCTCATATTGAATCGAACACTTACTTATTAGCTTGAAACATAAGGAATACCGCTGGAAAACAAAGCACCGTAACGTAAAGATTACAGCAAGCGAAACGGCTAGTTGAAGCTGCCCGCGATAACAAACGCATGCGATGTCTTAAAAAATATAAAAAAGTGTAGCAAGCTTACAATAAACCTACTGTGTCACGCCGCTGGTGAGAGATCCAATCCCGCAGGGCGTGGATTAAAGGATACAGGGTGGCAACAATCAGTGAGTGCCATGCCTTCAGTGCAAACATTGCACTGCCTTTGGCATAATTTGTGACGCAAAAGGACACGCACGAATCAAAACTCAAGGCGGAGCTGGAAGGAGGCTTCTGGAATTGTATCGGTTCCAAGAAGCCTCGTTTGACGAGACAGCGCATGCGCTGCCTACGTCAGGCCGAGACCTAAAAATAAAATGGCAACACTATTTTGTTATTTTATTTTTACTTCCAGCCCGCCGAGTCGGGGGCAGGGCCAGGCAGCAGCGCCACAGCAAGGGGAGTGGTGTTAGGCAGGCACTAAAAGTGCACATGTGGGTTTGACGGGCCGTCCATGTCACCTTAAACACATGCACACTTGGAGATCTCCAGGCTGTTCCCTTGGAGATATCCTAATGCTCAGGGGCACGGGCTCCAAGACCTTGTTGAAGCGCAAAACTGGACGGCTCCGCCAATCCCAGCGTTTCTCTCATGCTGGGAGAAGCACTGGGATTGGGTGGGGTTTGTGTTTCTATTTCTATTATTACTATTTTCTTTGGATTTCCCGCACCCCCACCTCGGATTGACAGCAGCCGCCTCTGGGGGGAGGACGTCCTGTGCAAGCCACACACAACCGGTCTCTGCAGAGTGGGGTATTCCTGTCAGAAAACTTCATGTACAAGTCACCGACAACCTCTCTCTGCAGGGAGAGACGTGCACGTGACTGAACCTGTCTCTGGAAGGAAATTTCCTGTACCATTCACCAGGACTTTAAGTGGGCCGGGTCCTGCAGGTGCTCAGCACCGGCAATTCTAAAATGTAGGTGCTGAGACAGGTAGGTCTATCGGGCTCTCCATTTTTGCTCTCAGCGTGAAAAAAAAAATCTTAAATCTACAGCAGTACCACCCATCTCTGCCTTTGCGGTAACTTCAAAGGGACTTGTTATAGTTCTTTCAGAACTGAAGCATTTTCAGTATTCTATACAACGAAGCCATATTTATTTTACACAACTAACAACCATTGGCAAAACCAATAGCCCTGACTTATTGTAGGTGTAATGTTACTTGTTGTATTGTATATCTGTATGTAATGACAGAAGCAGCAAAATACTAGTCGGACGGCATGCTATGCTAAGCATAGATTCTTATCTTGCATATTTTAAACCACTCCCTTAATTACATCGGCCACACCCCTTTCAGAGACCCCCTGGTTTTATCATTCCACTTAAAGCCCTGCCAGTCACCAACAACTGTCTGCAAAGGGGAACTTCCTGTACAAGTCATTGACAACCTCTCTCTGCAGAGGTAATCTTCCTGCAAAATTTACTGATAAAATAACATAACCAGTGCCTTAAATGGGCCGGTACTCACCGGTACCGAGTACCGACGTTTCTTACATTTATCCCTCCGAGTACCGGCACTTCTCTATTGCATAGGAGAGTACCGGTACTCCTGAAACGCTGGTGCTGGCGGCCTTTCATTGATAGCCAAGGCACTTCTGTAGACCCGAGCCGAGCCCAGCTGAACAATTCAGCGTGGGCTCATTTGCATACCATCGGGGTGTTACAAACACAGACATCGAGGCAGCCCTGTGACAGCGTAATTAAGAAGGCCGTGGGAGGTAACCAGGTTCACATGGCCTTAATCCCACCTGATTCTTTGGTTAACTGTCTGTTTATGTTTGTCTGCTTGCCTGTGTGCTTGCCTTTGAATGTTTTTGTGTGCGACAAAAACTAGAGAAAAGGGGGATGCGGGGAGAATAGAGACGCTATATTAGAAGTTATATTAAATAAAATGTGTGGAATACTTTGTATGTGCATGTCTGCTTGTTTCTTTGTGTCACTCGAGAATATATAGAACTGTGCCAAGCAACAGCAATTAACAGTATTGATCTTGCATACATTACAAAACAAGGAAACCTTAAAATATCGCGTTGTTTGGCCTTCGTTGTGTGTAATGAGTAAACAAACCTGCTTTGTTTATCGAAATAAATTTCTCGTGTTTTGGTATGTGCTGCAAGTGGTATCGAAGTCAATAAGTATCGGCAAGTCTTGCCCTCAGCCCCGCTCCTAGCCCCGCCCGCTCGCCATATTTAAATGAGGACCTGCACTATTTCCCCCCCATTTAAAGCACTGAACATAACATAACGTGTATTTGTAAAGCGCACGTTCACCACTACGTGTATCTTGGCGCTGAATAACAGATGTTTGTTGTTACCCAACTCAATGGTACTACAAAGGCAAACTTTCCTCCTGTGTGCAAGTGTGATCACAGACCACTTCTCTCTGTAGAGGGAAGCCACCAGTGGAAGTCACCAACAAACTCTTCCTGCAGCGGGAAGCTCCCTGTGCAAGTCAACTACAACCTTTCTTTACAAATAGAAGTGTCTGCTCTGAAGTCAGCTAGGAACCTTCTTAGCAAAGAAGAACTCTACCACAAGCGGGTCAACTGCAATATTTTTTTTTTCCAAAGCGGCACTTACAGTGCTAAATTCACCAGGGGCCTGAGTTTGTCGGTTACCATTTATTTATTTATTTATTTATTTTGCTATTTGTAAAGCGCTCTGCAACCCTACGGGCATCCTGGCGCTGCGTACATATGGCTGAAAAATGCTGTGCAACAAAGAGGGGTGATAGCCTTAGGTTCTAGTAAGTTAAGTTTTCGGTTCTAGTAAGTTAAGTTTTCGGGAAGAGCCATGTTTTCACCTTTTTTCGAAAGGGCATCAGTTCACTAGTTTTTCTGATGTCAATGGGTAGACTGTTCCACAGTTGAGCTGCCGCTTTACTAAAGGCTCTGCCGCCAAGGGTGGTTTTCTTGATCCTAGGTACATTAATGAAGTTAGAAAAAGAGGATCGAAGAGACCGGGTAGGTTCATACCAGTTAAATTTATTTTGAAGTGGTCGGGGCCTAGCCCATGCACTGCCCTGAAGACAATGCATAGGGACTTGAAGCGGATCCTCTGGTGTATGGGCAGCCAGTGTAGGTCAGCCAGGGCAAGAGTGGTAGAGGATCTTCGCTCTCGAGAAAGTGCCAGTTTTGCTGCAGCCGCCTGGATACTCTGAAGCCTGGAAATTAGGTAGATAGGGGATTCCAGTAAAAGGGCATTACAGTAGTCCAGGCGGCTGAGAATGGTGCTCCTGACTATAGTTGCTCTGACCTGTGAGGGTAAAAGGGGTAGCAGCTTGCGCAGTCCCCGCATTAGAGCAAGGCAGCTACTAACCTGCTTGTTGACATTAGTCTCTAGGCTCAGACTGTTATTAAAAGTGACTCTGAGGTTCCTTACTGAGCTCACTGGGGTTGGAGAATTCCCTAGCCCCGGAGGCCAGAAATCTGTGGGTATACTTTTGGGGATTCTTCCTACCGTGCAGTGCATTATTTCCGTCTTGTCACTGTTGGATTGTAGTGAATTCTGATTTAGCCAGTGTGTCATATCCAACATACAGGTATGAATGGTCTCTAGGGAGTCAGCGTGAGCACCATCAAGAGAAATCATCAGCTGCGTGTCGTCTGCGTAGTTAATCACGCTAATGCCGTAGTTAATCACACTAATGCCGTGAGACCATCACAAGGAGTTCTCCTGCAGATATGTTTTCCATATTGGGAGCACAGATTTAGGACAAATAATGCGCAATGGCCAAGTTGATAAAGTGAGCTCCCAGCACACTGTTCATTGGCTTACTTCCAACCTTTATAGAAAACCTGGCTAGCCTTTGTGAAACAAGCGACACTCACTGGCACGCATGCACAAATCTGCCTGTTTCTACACGGCAAACATTATAACGTTTGCAGTTTATTAGCGCAGTAAATATCTGGATTACCAAACTCCGTGGCACAACGCACGATAAAAAAAAACCGATGAAATGTGCCTTGGATAAACGTCATCAGGGGCGGCCTTAGCCATGTGCAAGCTGTGCACCTGCACAGGGCCACCAAACCCCAAGGGCCGCCACGCCAATATGTATCCTTAATATAATAATCCTCCGAGGATGGATACATATTTGCGTGGTGGCCCCAGGAAGGGATTTGGCGACCTCCGGCTCTGTTCCACTTCCAAAAACCCTGACTCCCCCCTCTTCAACGGCCTCCACGCCTGCGTTCCTCCGGGGGCCCCCTACCTGTTCCTCCGGGGGCCTCCTACCTGCGCTCCCTGCCCAGGGCCGGCATGAGCCTACAGCCGCCCCTGACGTCATGTTCCCTGTTTCTCTCGAGGCAGCAATGCAACAAACCTTGGAGCACTCGTGGTTCTTTTACCATCACACACCTTGTTTGTTTTACTTTGGAAGTCTCATTTTTCCTTACTCGACACATTGTTAGCTTACAGTGGGCTTAGAGCTTGCCCATTGGCTAGCTTTAGTGTCACTCATTTTCCTGCTTCTTCAGCAGCTTGAGTGGGCGTTCCTTCCTCCCTCTTGTGTTGCTTTCTCCCCTGGAGCATGGATGTATTACTGTGTCCTTTCACAGATTACTTTCCAAGCAATGTCGTTTTCTTTTTGTTTAAGCTCTCTAGAAGAGTGCATGTGTTTTCCAGCTGTACTTCTCCCCTCCCTCTGCCGCATGTGGTGTTCCTCCCTTGGCCCTTTGCTTCTCCCAACCAGCTCCAGTTAACTCACCAGTTTTATTTTCACCCACCCGTGTCTGAGTTTTCACTGCCAGTCAAACACTGTAGTAAACCATAGGTCAGTACAATCACAGTGGGGGCCCTTCCTTCCCACCTTTGATGGGCACCACACAGCGGGGCTGATACACCAAGGTGGAGGAGCTTCGCCACACCGAGTTCAAAGGAATAATAAAATGATAATGCAACGTTAAATCATCATCTGAATTTTTAGATATAGCCCGAGCCAGGTTAGAGCAGAGCTTGGCTGTCCTTACAGCGAGGAGGAGTGGTGGTGGTTGCTGCACCAAAAGTGCACACGACGGTTTGGCCGGCTGTCTTGGGCCGGCCAAAGCTTCATGCGCACTTTGCATGTTCTCCACCTGTCTGTAATACATAGTCTGTGTGGAGAACATGGGCAGCATTACACTCCCTGTCTGAGCTCCGAACCAGGGTGCTCAGACCAATAACAACACTGCTATCATGCTTGTGACAGCAACGTTGTGATTGGCTATGGGGAGCCTGGGTGCTTCCTGGAGACTACAAAAGAGGATGGAGGCGAGGCGGCGACCGGCAGGGTAAGTGAGCTTTTCTCGTCTTTATTTTTTGTAATCCCCCAGCCGTACCACTACATTTCCGTAGCAGCCGCTCCTGGCACCTAATCAGATGATGTTGCAGATTGAATCCGATGACACATGGGCATACTTCTGCTGCCTGTCGCTTGCGAGACAGGAACACTGACCATGCCCAAAAGGAACAGTGAGAAGTTGTTGGTGAAGATTCTTTTGGAATAAAGTTCCAATAAATCAGTGTCAAAAAGTATCTCAGAATTATCAAGAAGTTTTCATTTCTTTGCTTTATTCCATATTTCAGCGTAGCTTTCGAAGCACAGCCAACACGTGTTTCGTCCTGTCAGTCACAGACAAACAGACTTCTTCAGGGCTGTAAACAAGTACAGTAACCAATATTCAAATATCATTTCTATATTAAACAATATCAAAGTACAACCAAAGTTCACCGAGTAATGTGAAGTAAAAAGTGAAAAAGACCTACACCAAGAAAAAGACTAGAATCACCTCAGATGTGATAAAAGGCCAAAAGGCAATGCCAAAGTTAATAGTTCTGTAATAAGTAAATAGAAATTAACTAGTATAACATACCATCAACGAAAATTCAAGGGTATTCAATTCTCCTCATTGAGTTCAGTAAGCTAATCACTGTAGAGTATTCTAAAGTAAACAAGGGGGATAGGGGTCAAGGAGGAAGGGTAGGGATGCGAACGAGATCTTGGAAACCATAATAGAAAATGATGTAATGACTGTGGGGACATTGAAATTGTGAACTTGTCTTCAATTGAATTATCTGAGGATATGAGCAGTTTACTTTGTAAAGGGATGGGTTTCTGTCCTATGACTGAAGCAGATTGGTACCTAACTAAAATTGACTTGTTTAAATTTGTTAGGAGACTTAAATTGAAAAAGTACTTTGCTAATGTACCAGAGAAAAGTAAACATGAAAAATTAAAACCTTTGAGTAACATTACGATCCAAGAACTTAAAGAGACTCAATTATTATTATCCCTCACTGAGAAGGAAGATGACCCGGTGACCTTGTACAAACTATTAGATGATCTTGAGATAGATAGATTTCTTAGTGAAGGTAGTGGGTTGAAAGAAAGATCCAAGTGGACACCCACAATCTCATCTGGCAGTACTATAGAGGCATTTTATAAAGCAGTCAATTTTGATATTGACAGGATTATTGATGCTAAATGTCGTGAGAAAAATAAGAGGTATAATGATAATTTGTTACCTGGAGAAAGGCTAGCACTTAAAGAACTTATGAGTAACCCATCTATCACAATACGAAAAGCAGATAAAGGTGGGAACGTAGTTATTCTCAATACCACTGATTATAATGATGAAGTTTACTCACAATTGAATAACAACAAATATTATGAAAGACTATCTGCTAATCCTATGCTATCTCTAACCAAAACTATTAATGATCAACTGAATACTTGGTATGATTTGATGTTATTGGATCACGATGAGTATCTCTATTTACAGGTTGTGACACCCAAAGCACCGTGCATGTACATACTGCCTAAAATTCACAAGTCAAGGGTCAAACCACCAGGAAGACCCATAATTTCGGGTATTGGGGGGCCTACAGAACGCTTATCCCAATATGTTGATACCTTTTTGCAGTTGTATGTGAAGAATTTACCGTCATTTATTGAAGATTCTAAACATGTGTTGAATTTAATGAATGATGTAGCATGGGATGACAGAATGATATTGGTCACATTAGATGTGGTATCACTTTATACCAACATCGATCACGAACTGGGTATTAGTGCTATTGACTTCTTTCACAGTAACAGGCCAGCTGAATTTTTTGATCATAATCAGATGATTCTAATGATGACAAGATTGGTGTTGCAAAATAATGTATTTCTCTTCGATAATAAATGGTACAGACAGCGTCTTGGTACTGCGATGGGTTCCAGATTGGCTCCGTCCTTCGCGAACCTCTTTATGGGGTGTTTCGAGGCGGAGAAAATCTGGGGCCCATCAGGCAAAAAATGGATACAACACATTTATTATTGGGGGCGGTACATAGACGATTGCCTTTTAATTTGGACTGGATCAGTGGATGATCTTAAAGGCTTTTTCGATTACCTGAATGATAATTCACTCAACCTTGAGTTCACCACTCATTATGACACTAATAGCATCACATTTCTGGACATCGAATTATACATTCAAGAGGGCAAGATTTGCAGCCGAATGTACCGAAAACCTACAAGCTGCAATGCTGTTTTACATGCCCGAAGCTGTCACCCAGTTAGCCAAAAAAATGCTATTCCCTATGGAGAAATGGTGAGGGCAAGGCGTAATTGCTCAATGGATAATGAATTTGATAAAAACCTCACTGATTTGTCACGGAGATTTCTCAAACGAGGCTATCCGAATAAAGTGGTTGATAATGCTGTATCAAGAGCTAAAAAACTTAAAAGGTCTAAAACCTTAGACAAAAAACTTTGTGAGAACAGGGATGTAAGGATTCGTCTGATAACTAATTTTAGTAGTGATAGTGCCAAACTGTATAGTATACTTAATAGACATTGGCATCTTTTGAGTATGGATAAGGACCTCGAGTCCCATATTGGAAACAGACCAGGATTGACTTTTAGAAAGGGACGCACTTTGTCTAACTTTATTAGTCCCAGTTACCCGGTAAAGAAAATAGAACCTGATTGGTTTACTGAAAGGACAATAGGTTTCCACAAATGTGGTAAATGCAGTTCCTGCAGATGGGCGAAAACTAAAGTCAAGACTTTTAATTACAATGATACTGGTGATTACTCCATAAATATGTTCATCAACTGTGATACTACATTTGTGGTTTACGTTATAGTGTGTTCCTGTAAACAAATTTACGTAGGCAGCACTATCAGGAAACTGAAAGAAAGAATGATGGAACACTTCAGAGCACTAAAAACAGGCGATACCCGTTATCCTATTGCTTCCCACATTGTTAGACATCATAATGAGAAAGAGAAACATAAGTTTAGTTACCATGGTATTGATCATATTGAAAGAAATCCAAGAGGTGGGAATAGACAGTTACAACTGAGACGAAGAGAGGTACTTTGGCTTATGAAACTTAAAGCAGTAGAACTGGGTTTAAATATCGATCATGAATTTGAATACTATCTAGGGAATGATTAAAACTGCAAACAATGAATAATGTTATCATTTTGAGTACATGTTTTTATGTGACAGCTCTCACACTGTGTGTCCAGAGCTACTGATTGCTGTTAGTCTGAACTGATCCTATATGTATACTGTTATCTATGCCTTTCCCTTGCCTTTCTACTCATCCTTCCCCTTTTTCTGATTTTCCGCTTACTTTTTCCTTTATACTATTTTACCCCGGGGCAGACATGTACTTTTGGAATATTAAGGACTTCCTTTATACCGTGATAACTCACTAACCTAATGCGGTGTATACAATTGCTTTAATTACTCGCTTCCAGCGCGCAGTATTTTATGAATTCTATTTGCTCACTAATACATGATTATACTTATTATGGTATTATGACTTTAGATTTTCTATAATATTACTCGTTATGTATTGAGCGGTATATACTTGGTTTCTTGTATTTTGGGATGATAAATAATCCATTATCATCACTTAAGTATAACTTGAGCGTTACTATTTACCGTTCTACGATGGCGCGCATTTATTTACTATTGTGGTACCATTATGCATTGGTACATCAGGCTACATTTTGGTTATTCCAAGATGTCGACTTTAGATTTTCTATAATACTACTGGTTATGTATTGAGCTGTATATACTTGGTTTCTTGTATTTTGTGATGATAAATAATTCCTTATCATCACTTAAGTATAACTTGAGCGTTACTATTTACCGTTCTACGATGGCGCGCATTTATTTACTATTTTGGTACCATTATGCATTGGTACATCAGGCTACATGTTGGTCTTTCAAAGATGGCGCGTCCGGTTTTTACTTTTTCAATTTCTACTTTTTATTGCCATTGAGAGATGATGTCCGTTTATTACGCTATTTACCTCACGAGGACTTACAAATAGACATGCGGTGAATTTTACGAAGGCATACATACAGCATAATTACGCCATATCATTCTGCGCTTTGGAACATAGTGTTACTTTTAGCCGTTCAAAGATGGCGTGCTCGGTACTTAACTATAAATTGCCATTGAAAGATGGCGCCTGTGTAGCACGCGGAGCTTTTCAGGACGACTCCAAGCAGATATGCGGTGAGTTTTCTCTTGTAGTGTGCGCTGGTATTGATTTCTTCGCCAGTATTATGTTGAGAATTTGGTACTAAGGAGTTTATTATTTACCATTATAGATATTGGATTTATTGACGGATTACTAGTGAATTGGATGACTTATTGTTTCGACCCTTGATTCGGGTAAGACTACGATCTTTACAGATGGCGATTGGGACTTATATTTTGACATTTTATCTAGTTGTTAAATGATACTTATTTGCTTACAGAGTGGAGTGTTGTTCTACTACTTGCAACTTACGGAATTTTGATACTACTTTGTTTATTCGTGCTACATGACTTATTACATATTAATATGGTGAGTTACACTATACTCTCTCTTTATATACTAGTCCTTTTTTTCGGAAGAGCCTATTTGTGACCGGGGCCTCCACCCTATCCCCCTTGTTTACTTTAGAATACTCTACAGTGATTAGCTTACTGAACTCAATGAGGAGAATTGAATACCCTTGAATTTTCGTTGATGGTATGTTATACTAGTTAATTTCTATTTACTTATTACAGAACTATTAACTTTGGCATTGCCTTTTGGCCTTTTATCACATCTGAGGTGATTCTAGTCTTTTTCTTGGTGTAGGGCTTTTTCACTTTTTACTTCACATTACTCGGTGAACTTTGGTTGTACTTTGATATTGTTTAATATAGAAATGATATTTGAATATTGGTTACTGTACTTGTTTACAGCCCTGAAGAAGTCTGTTTGTCTGTGACTGACAGGACGAAACACGTGTTGGCTGTGCTTCGAAAGCTACGCTGAAATATGGAATAAAGCAAAGAAATGAAAACTTCTTGATAATTCTGAGATACTTTTTGACACTGATTTATTGGAACTTTATTCTACAATTTGAGTGCTTGGTGGATTCTTGGGACTTGCTTTAAAGCCTTTGGCTTTATTTATTTGAGTAGTGGTAACCTACTCATTTCCGCCTTGAGCACCAACTGGTTACTTTACCATTCTTCATATGTACATACTTATACACGCTGTGCGCTCCTGCATAACCGTTACCATTGCTATTGTATAAGATTCTTTTGGAACTGGAAAACGAGCAACAAAGCGGACTTACACTTTTTGTAAAAAGGGCTTTGGTGAAAACATCAAGGCCAGAACTGGTAAATGCGAAGAAGCGTGTATAGTCTAGTGTCTTAGGGCCCAATCACGATCTTGGCTGGTTACTCCGTCACAACAGTGATGCATATCCCATCTGCTGAAATATAAATCCCATAGGATGTAATTAAGGCTCCCTGTTTTCCGTTTTTACTGATTCATACAGTTAAAAATGGACAAAAAACCATTTATCTTTTTGTCTGTATTTATTTTCAAATGTGGATAAAAACGGAAATTGGGTGCTTTTTGAGCGATTCTAAATACACTTTGCCATGACTGCCAGGCCAATAACTGTGTGGATTGATAGGTAAGGGGGTTAAAAAAAGAAAGGAATTTCCGTAAAGAGGCGTAAACAGCAACAGCTATACACAAGGCTGATTCTGAAATGTGCATATTTTCAGATCAGTGCATAGATTTATCTTCTGTGGGTGTTCCGATCACTGAAACCTGGCAGGCATTCATGCATGGCTGCATATTTATTGGTTAAATAAGTGTGGAAATATACCAGTTTCAGCTTTACTTTTTTCACACAACCCATAATAAATATGGATAAATACGTGTTAAGTTGACCAAAAATAAATATGGAAAAATACAGACTGAAATGACAAAAAAATAAATACCATAAAACCGGAAGCCCTAGATAGAATGGGATGTATATTTCGGACGGGATATCAGTAACCCTTGTGACCGAGTAACCCGTCCATCGAGATGCAAGTCAGGTCTATATAAACGCCCTCACAGGAACTCCCAAGTTAAATATGTATTCAGGGCTTGAGTTGGGGTACAAAGCGGGTGGACGGCGTCCCCCCACTTATTTTACTGGGAGCTCGATAACTGGAGAAAACGGAGCCACACATTCACTCTTTGGCCTCTCTGGGGCGAGATAGGAGCCTATTCAGAACGCTGCTCACGCGCTGGCTTCTCGGATGCAATCGCATCTAAGGGGTGAGTGAGGGGAGGCAATGAGTCTGATGGTGCAAGCCACCTTTCGTGACGTCACTGCCTGTTGTGACGTCAGCGGCCCCCCACTTCTTTAGCACGCATTATACGAAGTAGAATTCCGTTTTGACTTTACGCTATTAAGAGGGCAGACTAGGCAGTCTTAGAGAAATCTTCTTTCAATCATTAGGAGTTAGATTTGCACAGTGGTGGAAGAATTTGCACAATCGAGCAACACGGTTTCCTATATTTATGGAGCACAACAAGTTTTATTCAAGGGCATATATTGAAAATGACCCCCTAGAAGAATATGTTGCCGTGTTGATGGCGTTCCTTTGAAGCAATGTCTGATTTCGAACGTATCACTTATGAGTACATTTTAAGAGACTATATTTTTTTTGTTGTCAAATCTTTTTTTATTTCACCCCCATGTCTGGGAGCAGCAATAAGGTGACTAATACACAGCGTTAAGCCTACAACCCAACAGGGCCGGCCGCGTTATGTTCAAACAGTCTCCGTGTAGTCACCGCCTAAGATCTCTCTACTCTGCTGTCTCCTCTCCTGTCATCCTATTGAGGTTTTGACCCACCTGTTCCTGTAGGTTTTACCTTATTGGTTTCATTGTTACAGATGGTCCTGAGACCAGATCATCTTAAGAGACTATATTTTAATAGAATCCATTCAAATAAAAAAAAATAGGAGTGGCTGTGTGTGGATTTGCCACTCCATAAAGCTGTAAATATTGCTACAGGTGTATAGAATTCAGATTAGTTTGTACGGGAGATTAGGTGCAATCCCAGAGGAGTTGAAGCCACGGTTTAGAAAAACAGGAAGAGGAGCCAGATTAAGGTTTTGGAGAAGAGGCTTGGAGTTCAGTGCTAAAGTTGTGGTAATTCTAGCCATTTGGGGAATTCCAGAGGATACACAGTCTTTGATAAAGTATGCAACAGGTGAACCAAAAGGATATTCTGGAAAAAGTGCGCCTAGTGCCCGAGGACGGAGGAGAATCGCTTACTTCACGAGTAGGAAGCAAAAGAAGTTCCCATCCACGATAATCGTGGTGGGCGGTAGAGAAGTACACATGATGGTGGATTCGCGTGCATGGTATTCCATTACTGGCAAGGGTCATTAAATGTTGTGACAGACTGGAAATTTGCTGGGAAGCAGTTGTAGTCTCCGAGTAGGGGTACCTACAGGCGTACAAACCCTACCCGAGCCCCGCGTCCTTTGCTACACACCCCCTCACAGTTAACAGCCTCCCCCCCTCCTAGTCTTGTAAAGTAACACAGATCTTATGCTAGAGTGATGCATAAAGTGCCCTACATTAGCCCAAGATCACCGGATTGGCATGCAATCATCTGACGCTATGCTCTTTACGAAGACTCCCCAGGCCCTGGACTGGCTGCAAATAGCCAATCAGAACCTAGTCTATAGATAATGACAACCAGGCCCCAACACCCCCCTGAGAGTGCCAGGTGGTCCCTAACAGTAGATAGTTTTCACATCAGCAGACACTGGAGTTGTGGGTCAACAAGTGTGTCTGCCCGGCCTCACCGTGCACCCAGCTGCATGGCGGCCGAGCCTACGTAGGTGGCGTGCAACAGCAACATCCGGTTGTGGAAATTACATCTAAACTGCAGGAGGCAAGTAGTAAAACACTGCACAACACTGGTCCACGGGTAAGGCACCAACCAACTGATGACGCCACTTCCGAGTATACCCCCAGCATGGTTTATGCTCATCCTGCCGATGGCCAGGTACAGTAGGGAACCATTAATGCTTACTGCGGTCAGGGGTCACTGGCGAAAGCGATAGTCTACTTATATAGTTCTCAGCTATATATTCACCTATGCCGTGGACAGAACAAAAGAACTTTTACTATTGCTTTCACCATCTCCAACCATTGCTACACAACCGAATTGCCTATTTGCGTGTGTAAATAATAAGGGATCTTGTTACCAAACTCACCGATTCCTATTTTATCGACTTTGGATGAAAGGTAAGTCCAGTGAAAAATATGACATGCTCTTTGAACAGGATGTCTGCAGCCAGAGTTAAACCACCTGGGCTTACATGCCACCTGGATGTACAGTGCTATATTTGTCAGAAGCCAGTCAATGCATTGCTAGGTATGTGTGTCAGTATTCACACTCATGGTTGCAATTTATTACACACTGATCTAATGCCATAAGCAGGAAAACACATTTTCATTTATTTTGCACTCCCAGGTGGCCGACTGTACAAGTTATTTTGTTATAAGCAGAGAAAATATATTTGTAATAAGCCCCATCTCATGACCTGGACTCATGTCATTGGTCATATTTCAATTCAGAAAGACCATCTTGTCATTTGTAACGTGACCTGAAAGCCTGATGCTGCTCACTAAAGTCATTCATACAAAGTAGGTCTCTTAGAAAGCAACTCTGGTTTCCAGGTTTGGCAGAAACACCCACTAGTGCTGAGCATAAAAAGAGTGCCCATTAAATTGCTTACTTTTTGCAGCTGAATATTCTCTAATCTTGAGAAACAGGAAGCCGAGGCCCTTCTCTTACGTAAGTGAGCTCGCGCATCATAAGTAGCAATAAAGTGGTGATTAATGCACTTGCAAGAAAGATCTTTGTACATTCGAATCAAAGGTTCAACTCACAAGAACATTGCATAGAGGATCATTGTGTCTGCTGGAAAGCACAGCATGCAACATGTAAATCACAGATTTGTTTTTTATGTAGATAGCTCAATTGATTACTGTTTTTGTTGCATTGAGCCTTGTGTTACAGTTATTATCAGCCTTATAATATAGTTTAGTAAGTTATGACCCTGCAGCAAAAACCTGCCTACAAACAATAAGGCACATATTTTGAACATCAATGTTTTTTCCTCAAGCTTTTCTTATTTTAAGGTTGCTAAAAAATGGTTTCTTTGAGCAGTAATTAACACTGATTAGTAAGTGCCACATATATGGTTTTCAGTGGGATAACTAATGGACAGAAGCATCTGACATTCTAACAGTGCATGCAGATTTCTTGTATACAACCTTAGCAAGGTCAAAAACCTAACCCCGCCCCTTGTTCTGCCTTAGCACCCCCCTTGTGCCCGCCTTAAATTCCACCCCACCCCACTGCTCCTTTTGGTGAGTACTTTTACTTATTTTTTTTACATTTAAAGCACTGCCTAGGGCCATTGATTAATATGATTGATAGGGGCCACTAAGGGCCTTGGTGCACAACGCACCAGGGGGATACCAGTACATAGTACTGTTCTGGGACCCCTGATGCCCCCTGGGGTCAATACACTGCCTGGGTCACAGATTCCAGCGCTGCTGGTGCATGTACCGGCTGTGCCATGAACTCATACTGCTAGGCGCTAATGAGATGTCTCTTTGGAAATGAATATTGCTGGCATTGCCTTGCTGGAGAGTTCCATGCTGAGAGGCAAGAGATATGTGGCACATGCAGTTCACACACGTCCTGATATGACCCATTTCGTGTCATTTCACGTAACATACTTTACTTTAGTGCTGGTGTTATTTTAGTAACTTCTTTTCGCCATTTCCGGTGATGCCACTGCAGTTGGGTCGTATTACTTCCTGAATTGTCACTGTGTCAATAATGCTCTCCTGCACACTGGGGCTTTTACTATGGATACTGAGAGTAAACACAAGGACACCGCAGGCCATAGAGTTATATGAAGTGGGATCCCAGTCCATATACTCGAGGGGGGGGGGGCAGGCTGCAGCTTGTGTGTCCGGTAAATCAAGTCTGACTCCGGCTGCTTCTGCAATCCAACCGTTTCACAAGCACAAGGCGCCCTTCCTTCCACTAACCGCTGTGTTAATGGAACGGAATCGAGCACGAGGGCCATTAGCAGGGCTTGCAGCACTGTTGGGCTGGGGCACTGTCACATGCGCTTATGTGGGTTCAAGCACTCGCAGCCTCACTGTCCGAGAGCAGTGCATCGGTTGGCACACCCACCCCTAGCCTTAGAGGAGTGTAGGTAGGAGTCTTCTTTTCACAGCCGCGTCACATGAGCCTGGGGCATCACTCTGAAGCTTCCCAGGTCCATCATCCATGGCCGTGTACGCAGCTCATCTAGTCGAGGATGTCACTCTGCACGGACGGTCTTGCAGCCCTGCATGTACAGGACTACATGTCCCAGAATGCAAAGGCCCAGACTGTATTCATCACGCATTGAACCTAAGCGTGCCACATGTGTATATGAAGCCATGCACAACCGGCATGTCAGGCATCTTCTCCAAACACAGACATGCCAGGCATCTTCTGCAAACACAGACATGCCAGGCATCTTTTGCCGAGGTTCTCATCCTCGGACCCTGCAACTCCGCATGGGACAACACCTGGTGGCCTTCCGCACTCGGGTACCAACCCACCCAGCCCAACTGACCGCGCGCAAAACCTCAGCATAATTCTTGACTCCACCCTCTCCATGAAACGCCAAATCAACGCCGTTGCTTCCACTAGCTTCAACTGCCTAGGCATCCTCCGTAAGACCTTCAATGGATTCCCTCGACCGCAGAAGAACCGTCACCACGCGCTCATAACCAACAGACTGGACTACGGCAACGCTCTCTACGCCAGAATGAACAGAACTCTTCTACACAGACTCCAAAACATCCAGAACGCTGCAGCCACTCATCTTCGGGACACCGCACCACAAACACATGACCCAACACCTACAAGGCCTCCACTGGCTCCCCGTGAAGAAGAGGGTCACCTTCAAACTCCTCACCCACGCCTACAAATCCTTCAACAACATCGGACCCAAACACCTCAACGAAAGAGTATCTTTCCACGTACCCAAGAGGAATCTCCGCTCAGCCAAACTCTCCCTGGTGGAGGTCCCCCGCATCTGCAGAACCAGAACGGGCGGGAGAACCTTCTCCTACGTCACAGCGAAAACCAGGAACGAGCTCCCTGTGAACATCAGACGCTCCCCGACCCTGCACATGTTCAGGTAGGACCTCAAGACCTGGCTCTTCGACTGATCCGGAGTCAACCCACCCAACCCCCCCCCCACACACACAATGGGTGTGTAGCACACTTTACAAACCCCTGATTGAGACATGCCAGGCACCTTCTGCAAACACAGAAATGCCAGACACCTTCTTCAAACACAGACATGCCAGGCACATGCAAACACACGCACGTCAGGCATCTTCTGCAAACACAGACATGCCAGGCATCTATCTTTTGCACACACAGACATGCCAGGCATCTGCGCACACACAGACATGCCAGGCATCTGCGCAGACACAGACATGCCAGGCACATGCAAACACAGGCACGTCAGGCATCTTCTGCAAACACAGACATGCCAGGCTTCTTCTTCAAACACAGACATGCCAGGCATATGCAAACACAGGCACGTCAGGCACGTGCAAACACAGGCACGTGCAAACACAGGCACGTCAGGCACGTGCAAACACAGGCACGTCAGGTATGTGCAAACACAGGCACGTGCAAACACAGGCACGTGCAAACACAGGCACAACAGGCACGTGCAAACACCGGCACATGCAAACACCTGCACAACAGGCACATTCAAACACAGGCACGTCATGCACTCACAGGCCCGTCAGGCACATGCACACACAGGCCCGTCAGGCACATGCACACACAGGCACGTCAGGCACATCAGGCACATGCAAACACACACGTCAGGCACATGCAAACGTCAGGCACATGCAAACACAGGCACGTCAGGCACATGCAAACACAGGCACATCATGCACATGCAAACACAGGCACATGCAAACACAGGCATGTCATGCACATGCAAACTGGCATGCCATGCACATGCAAACACAGGCACGTCATGCACATGCAAACACAGGCACATCATGCACATGCAAACACAGGCACATGCAAACACAGGCACATGAGGCACATGCAAACACAGGCATGTCACATACATGCAGACACAGTCAGGTCAGGCACCTGCACGCAGCTGACAGGGCAGCTGTCCCAACCCCGCCCGGCTCTCACCTCAGCTCCCCGTGGGGCCCGCGCTCCTCCTCGGCCGGGCCTCCCGCTGCCCTGCCGTCCCGAAGCTCCTCTCCACTGCCGGGACCCGAGGTGCTCGCCAGCCGGCCCACCCTCCGGCGCCCGCCGCGGGCCCGGGGACTCTCCGCCATGGCTGCAGGGGAGGGGGCGTGGCGAGCGCGCGGGCACTGAGTGACGGGGCTCGAGACGGGGCGCGAGGCGCGGAAGGAACGCTGGGCTCGCGCTCCGCTGACGGAACTCTCGGCCCTGCCCTGGGCCCGTCTTGAAACTTTCTGACAGCGCCGCAGGGTTCGATAGGTCACCCGCACAGCCGCCGACCGCCAATCACGGCGAGGGTCGCTAGGCCCCGCCCACTGGGAGAGCAGTCTTCCTTCCTGACTGTCCAATCAGAGAGCGACTTCCGCTCTCTCACCTTGCCTTCAGATGTCCCACCGTCTAAGAGACCTTTGGCCACGCCCACCGGCAGCTGGAGACTCGAGCTCGTTTAAGGACAACTCTAGCCCCGCCCACAGGGCTGAAAGTGGCAATCTCATGGCATGGTGCCAACTAACCAGAGATATTAATCACTGGCCTGCTGCACACACTGCTAACAAGCCAGTCGGGTATAAGTACACAAGCATGAATAGGCTTCCAAACTTCAAAATAGTGTAAAAGTCAATTCACTTAAACCATGCAAACAAAATAAATAAACATAAAAGCCATTGGCAAAGTCAGCAGATCTACTTATGGCCTCCAGCCTGTTTTGTCAGTGCTTGTTTTGCTTTGTCATGGTTTTTGCAAAACATTATAATTATAGAACTTGCTGGCTGCTCATCTATTTTAAAAAAAAAATTGCTAGAAGCAATTTTTTGGGCCTCAAAAAGCCCAGGATGCAATAGCAGTCTAGCAGACTAGCACTACTTTCTGTGTGGACGTGCTCCTTGTGAAAGGGAAGAATTCTATCACTCACAGAGCTGTTAATAAATGGCCGAAGTGAGCTCACTCACCGCCCTATGTTGTGTACTGTGGTGGACTGAATGAAGAAAAATGTGAAAGCACAACAGACCAATGGACGAAGAGGTCTAGCTGAAAGCCCCTATGCATAGGTATATTATACATGGAATTATAGTAAAATCAAAAGGTCCTTTCTAATACCACACTAGAAGGCGGCTGCGTAAAATGAATCTCAGCTTTTCTACCTGATTGCAGATACCATTCGCAGGCAGTGGTACAAGGGATGTACTCTCTCCTTGAAAGCCTCCTTAGCCTTAGCACCACCACTTCCAAAGACTTCTTCAACACAGAGCTAACACTACTCCTCATTGAAAGACACCTCCCAGAGGGTTCATGATTGTCAGACTCTGGTCAGGGATTTCACAGGGCTGCCCGAGGCTTCTGGGGCCCAACCGTGATGTTTGAGGTAACTTGCCACTGAAGTTTTGGAATCTGTCCTACTATGGCTATGCAAAGTGGACCCAGTACAACCCTTGTTGCACTTGCTTAGGGCAGTGATGGTGAGCAATCACGGGCCTCTTGGGAAGGTAGAGTGCGTGCCAGGGGCAAGAGCTCAGAACCCAGCAGTCCGCCAAGAGACACAGTAATGTATTCTTCCACCCAGGGCTTATCTTAATCCCAAAGTAGAACTATAAGTTAGACAATTCAATGGAAATTAAATACAGAGTAATCAACTATGCTGCGTCAAACAGTGAGGTGCTGCACCCCTTTATCCCCCATCTTCTCAGAATCACCCCTGTACCCCCCTTCTTTTCGCTATAGTTGAGATCCTGTATCTATAGTCCCCAACACACTATGGGTTTAGCAAGGTTGAGGCACAAGTGCAGATAGCTGATATATGCTCACATGTCAAATATGCAAGTCATTTCAAGGTCATTTCAATATCTCTTTACCTCTTTAGCAAGGCTCAGCATGGGTGGCAACTCATCTGCACACGTTTAGCCTGGTGGCTAAGCCCAAAGTTTTGCCTGCTGGCTACTGCGGCAGTTCAGGCTAAGCAGCAGATGTGGTCCAGGCTCCAGCCCTCGCTGCAACAGGTCCTCTTCTGCAGAGTTACTCAGTTAGCATCACTCAGGCCAATGCTTGTGGGGCAATCTCTGAGCTCTGCATGGCAACACACTCATCTTCGGCGGTAGCCCTCCACGCCGGTTGCAGACAGGTGTTTTGGTGTGGAAGTTGCGTCCTCCAGGTCGAATCCCTTTAGGTGAAACTTTTCTAGAAGTTGTTGCCACCGGGCCAAACAGCATTTCTGCTTCAGTAATTTATTTTTTGGGATAAACTATTTTTATTGAATGTTGTCGCAGTAAAATACATCATGCAATACATTATACAGAAATGCATTTCAAAGCAATCAAATATGATACATACGAGATATGGGCTGGAGTCAATGGTTCAGTATCTAACATAGGTAGTAGTTAATAAACAATGTCTAACTCCAGATCACAACAGTAGCGTCATAAAGTCTGTATCCCACATCTGTTGTTAGTCCCCCATCTATATGGTGTGTCCCCCTCTTTATGTATGTTGTACTTGCAACATTCAATGCATGTGGTCCCTCATCTCTCACCCCACCATCCTCATCAGGTGTAAGGAGCCAGCAGTCAAACAGTAAACTGGGCATAGGGCTAGAGCAGTCTAAACTTCAGGGAACTTCTTAAGGGCCACTATGAACGGTTCTGCAAACAATGCTGTCTACTGTGTGTGGTGTTAAGATGAGCCGTCCGTTACCCATCTATTGGGGCATTGCGGAGTGTCTGCAACGTCTGCAGTATGTTCTCCCACAGCCCTGCTATGGGGATCCTCCAGAGTCCCCTAGCCTCCCTCCTCCTCAGTGCCACATTTTAATTTTACTGCAGGCAAGAGTTGCACACTCAGGAGGGTATGCACCTTCCAATGCATAGCCATGGCACAACGCTGGCCGCCTCCAGGTGTTCCACAACAGGGAAACAGGTCTTCCTGCAGATCAGACTCCGGGTGATGCTCCCTCACCTCTGGGAAGCTGGCTGTCTAGCAGACACAAGTCCTGGGTTCCCTGTACTCTATTGCACACTTGTGGTGTTCTTATTCCTAATAGGTTCTTAGGTGTTCTAAATGTGTTTTTTTCTAAGATTGCTACCCGTTGGTTTTCCAGCAGCAGAAGCACTTTTTAACGAAAAATGGTGGTTCAGCACCGGGCCCGTAGACGTGCTACATTTTCACAGTCTTCTTGTTATACTTCACCACAGAGGCATGGGTCCTCTGATGGACCTTTCTTCGTCGTAGTAAGGGGTGCAATCTAGGATAACCCACTGCTGGTCTCCCAATGAGGACCATTAATCGGTAGCCAACCCCCAAGCACGGTTTAAAAGAAAGAACATTAAATCTCAAATAAATGATTTACAACAGATCTTTGAAATAAATGAATTATTGTATTAGAGATTCAAAATTATTATAATAAGTAAAATTTTTAGCAATTCTGTCATGCATACTAATACATGCAGAAAAAATCTAGACACTTAATCAATCAAATTAAAGATTGCAAAGGATGGTTTCCAAGGTAAAGGATGGTTCAATTAGAAATTTCTCAAAGTGGACACAGGAGAGGGAGGAGCTACGCGGGCGTCCTAGATGGTCGCGTGAGCAGAGAGCTCCCGGGACCCGCGCCGCTCTCTCGCAAATATCCTTATAATATCCTGGTTCTACTGATGGGCTTTTGAGGATCTACTCTTGCTGATCCTGATATCCTTTCAGAAATCGAATTTGGACGTCGGGAGCCGATTCTACGCCGACTTCAGCTATCTGGGCCCACCCCGAGCGTAACCGGGGACTTGGCTGCTTCCTTGGGCCGGGGAGTAATTCAACAACAGCGGCCGGAGGGACGTCTCCCTAGTCGGCCTGATTGTCACTTTCAGTTTCGTTTTCTCCCCGGACCCTCGAGTGATTGCTCTACAGGCGGATCGTCTCCCACGGCGGTGCAACTTTACCGCAGCAGGGCCCGGCCGCATCCCCACTTCCTCCGCCTACTGCTCAAGCTGCATTTTCCAGTTTTGGCCCTAAAATTTGGACTTGGTATCCTGCGGGCGTCGGCCATTTTCACCAGGTCAAGAAGGCCCCTTCGGGGCGCTGATCCCAATATGGCCACCAAACCTGAGTCCGAGAAGCGCAAGACCAAGACGCCGGTCCGCGGGGGACCCACTCAGACTAATGTCATGGATCGGTATACACAACCGAAGGGTTCCCCCGGTGGTCCCAGACGCGCTTTTGCTGACCCCAAGACAGACTCTGTCGAGCCTTCCGAGGTCTCTCTCCAGGACTTGATGAGTGCCATCACGGGCATGAAAGCGGATATGGGACAACAATATGAAGCCCTGGCCTCCAAGATTGATACTGTGGCGGTCGACGTTACACTCATCAGAGCGGACCTCGCCAAAACTAATGAGAGGGTCAAGGCCTTGGATTTGAAGACCTCAAGTCTTATCACGGATGTGGCGGACGCGCAGTCGGAGATTGGCAACCTGAAAGCGTCGTACGACTCGATGGCTCGAAGACTGGACGAGCATGAAAATAGAGCCTGGCGCAACAACATACGCTTGGTGGGAGTGCCGGAAAAACCCGATAGCACCACTGTTGACCTGCTTGTCGAAGATCTGATCCTCAACCATCTGGCCCTCGCTGGACTCAGCAAATTCTTCGCTGTTGAGCGTGCATACCATTTCCCGGGCGGGAAGATTCAACAGGGGCCCCCCCCAAGGCCCATCATCGCTAGGCTTTTTCACTTTCGTGATAGAGACGCTATCCTGCAAGCCTCCCGAGGTCGGGGCCCCTTGAATATTGAGAATTGCACGGTCAACATCTATCCAGACTTTACCCCGCAGGTCCAGCGGCAAAGGATGGGGTTTCAGGGGGTCAAGAGGCGACTACGAGATCTTGGACTTAAGTACGCTATGTTGTTTCCGGCTCGACTGCGCATCGAACATGAGGAGCGGACCTTTTTCTTCAATCGACCAGACTGCGCCAGTGACTGGCTTGATTCACTGCCTAAACGAGACGATCTGAATGGGCGCCCCGGTGGAGCAGAGGGGGGCACCTCAGATCGGGAGTGACATTGTGGTTCCTGATGTCCGGTTCCATTTACTTGCTTATCAGCTGAGTTATGCAATTTGTCACATTGTCATTCGTGTTGAGCCCGAGGGTAGTTCGGGTGTACGGGGACTCTTCTCCCTCCTCCTGGGTTCTTTGTGTAGTGTAGTTATGAAGGGGCAACAGGCACACTGCATGTTGGGGTGGCTTTCGAGTCGTACGCAGGGGTGCAGGGTGGGGGGTGTTGGAACCGGGGATGGTTGGGGGGATGGGGGGGAGTGTTATGGTTTTCGTTTTTGTGTTTGTAATTTTCACATGGCATTGTACACGTTGCTTTTATGCTACTGTCGCTGGGTGTCTAGGGGGGAGGGCACTGGTCCGCTTCCGGGATGGCTGGTGGTGAGTTGAGGTTGCTGTCCTGGAACGTTAACGGGTTAGGGGATAAGATAAAACGTGGTGTTGTCTCTCAATTCCTTAGACGCCACTCCCCTGATGTTGTATTGCTGCAGGAGACCCATTTGATAGGGAATGCTTGCCAGGCAATGAATAGGCGTGGCTACAAGTTGGTCACACATGCTGGTTTCACTTCTGGCTCTAGAGGGGTGGGCATTCTGATCCGATCCTCCCTGGCCCTCGAAATAGACGATGTAGCGCTCGACGACAGGGGTCAATATGTTGCAGTCTCGGGGAGTTGGGAGGGCAAAAGGCTCTCTATAGTTAACCTGTATGTCCCCCCGGGTCTACAAGCCACTACCTATGCCGACCGTCTGGCTCTCGCATTCAGCGGTTGCTCCCACTCGCTCTCCTCGCCGAGCCCTGCCTTCCAGAGAAAGTGCAACTCCATAGCGCCTGATATCGCTTGTGCTTAGCGCTCCTTGCATAGCGCCTGGTATCGTTCTCTTGTAATTAATTAATTAATTTGCCTGGTTCGTTTTTGAGCTGTTTAATTTATTGTATTAACTTGCTTAGTGTTCCTGCATAGTGGCAACTTCATCTACTTTTTAAGTAACTGCACGTGCACTGCTTTCTGGCAATTTAAAGTTCTACTGTGCCCCTGCTTGGAATCGCGCTACCCTACCGCCATTTTGCTGTTGTTGTTGTTGCTGTTTACCTGTCCCCGTGTCTCCTCCCTTGCTCCCGCCTCCCAGCTGACCCTCCCACACACTAGCAACGATCTCCAGGCCCCGTCCTCCTCTACCTCTGTGACCGTCTGGCTCTCGCATTCAGCGGTTGCTCCCACTCGCTCTCCTCGCCGAGCCCTGCCTTCCAGAGAAAGTGCAACTCCATAGCGCCTGATATCGCTTGTGCTTAGCGCTCCTTGCATAGCGCCTGGTATCGTTCTCTTGTAATTAATTAATTAATTTGCCTGGTTCGTTTTTGAGCTGTTTAATTTATTGTATTAACTTGCTTAGTGTTCCTGCATAGTGGCAACTTCATCTACTTTTTAAGTAACTGCACGTGCACTGCTTTCTGGCAATTTAAAGTTCTACTGTGCCCCTGCTTGGAATCGCGCTACCCTACCGCCATTTTGCTGTTGTTGTTGTTGCTGTTTACCTGTCCCCGTGTCTCCTCCCTTGCTCCCACCTCCCAGCTGACCCTCCCACACTCCACCCCCCCCACTATCCATATATGGACAGATGTCCAAACGCACAGCGTCCACGCGCTACGTCCACGCCGAAGGTGCGCCAAAGGTAAGCCCGTCTACGCCCGTCCGCGCCTGGACCGCGCCCAGCGCCCGTTCCCCTGCTCTATGCCGCTCCCAACCCCCCAGAGTAACTTATGATGCCGCTACTCTCCTCGCCCTCAACGCCGGACGCACCCCACTTTGCTGCGAAGCTACCCCAGGACGTACCCACGGCCCATTCTCCTGCCTCTCCTGTAAGTTCAACTGTGTCAGGACCCTCACCAAACACACCTCCTCCACACACAGCTCCGAACCCAACGACTTGAAATGCATCCTACTGAACACCCGCTCGGTCCACAGACATGCAATCGAACTCTGGGACCTAATCGACACTGCGTCACCTGACATCGCCTTCCTTACTGAAACATGGATGAATGCATCTTCTACCCCCGACATCGCCATAGCCATACCGGACACTCACAAGATCATTCGTAAAGACCGCACCGATAAAAAAACTGGAGGAGGCATCGCCATCGTCCATAGAAACACCATCAAAATCACAACCAGCTCTGACGTAAATCTTGCAACCGCCGAACACCTCCACTTTCAGATCCACACCGACCCCAGGACCACACTTAGAGGAACACTCATTTACAGGCCCCCAGGCACCCGATCTCAATTCAGTGACAACATCACTGACTTCGTCAGCCCGCACGCCCTCGCCTCCGAGAACTACATTCTTCTAGGAGACCTCAACTACCACCTTGACAACATTCACGACAACAACACCACCACCCTTCTGGACAACCTGTCCAATCTCGGACTCAAACAACTTGTTGACACCCCCACTCACATAGCCGGACACACGCTCGACCCTATCTTCACCTCCAGCAAGCACATCTCCTTCGATCATACTACAGCCCTCCACTGGACGGATCATAGCTGTGTTCACTTCAGCTACAAAACAACCCTGACCCACAACCGTCTACAACCCATTCCCCGAAGAAAATGGAACAAAATCTCCACCGAACAACTCCTCACATCACTCAGCCAAAACATTCCCACCCTGGCAACGGACCCAGACCTAGCGGCCACCAACCTCAGGCAATGGATTACCCACAGTGCGGACGAACTAGCACCCCTGAAAAAACACCAGTCGAAATCATCCAGCAAAAAAGCTCCCTGGTTCAATGATGACCTTAAAAAATCCAAGAAGACACGCCGCACCCTGGAGAAGAATTGGAGAAAAGAACCAACTTCAGACAACATGGACTCCCTCAAGACAGCCACCCGCAAACACCACCAACTGATCCGATCCGCCAAGAAATCAGCACTTAAGAACCGTCTCAACAACAATTCTCATAACAGCAAGGAACTCTTCAACATCGTCAAAGAATTCACCAACCCTCCCGCAGCATCCAACGACATCACTAACTCCCAAGACCTCTGCGATGCGCTATCCTCCTTCTTCTACAACAAAATTGCCGACATCCACAACAGCTTCAAGAATACTCCCAATGACCAACTCACCCCACCCACTTCAGATCCCACCCCTCCAACTAACTACCTCAACTCCTGGAACCCAATCACCATTGAAGACACCATTCGCCTCATGAACTCAATCCACTCTGGCTCACCTTCTGACCCCTGCCCCCACTTCATCTTCAACAAAGCTGACTCCATCATCGCTCCCCAACTCCGCGATGTCATCAACTGCTCCTTCGACTCCGCCACCTTTCCAGAAATATGGAAACACGCCGAACTCAGCGCCCTTCTGAAAAAACCAACAGCAGACCCCTCAGATCTGAAAAACTACCGACCCATTTCCCTACTCCCTTTCCCGGCCAAAGACATCGAGAAAGCCGTCAATAGCCAACTAGCAGCCTTCCTTGAATCCAACAACTCCCTGGATCCCTCACAGAATGGCTTTCGAGCCAAACACAGCACCGAAACCGCCCTCATTGCGGCGACCGACGACATCCGAGCACTCCTGGACAACGGTGAAACAGTGGCCCTCATTCTACTCGACCTCTCCGCCGCCTTCGACACTGTCTGTCACAACACCCTCATACAACGCCTCAACAACATCGGCATACAAGGAAAAGCCTTGGACTGGATCATCTCATTCCTAGCCGGGAGAACACAGAGAGTCCGACTCCCCCCATTCTACTCAGAGCCCACCGAAGTCATCTGCGGCGTACCTCAAGGCTCCTCACTCAGTCCCACCCTCTTCAACGTCTACATGAGTCCCCTCGCCTCCATCGCACGTCAACACAACCTCAACATCATCTCCTACGCCGACGACACCCAGCTAATCCTTTCCCTCACCAAAGACCCCAACACCGCCAAAAACAACCTTCACGAAGGTATGAAAGAAGTAGCCGAATGGATGAAACAGAGCCGCTTAAAACTCAACTCAGACAAGACGGAGGTGCTCATCCTAGGATCCTCCCCCTCAGCTTGGGACGACTCCTGGTGGCCTTCCGCTTTGGGATCTGCGCCCACACCCACAGACCATGCACGTAACCTTGGCTTCATTCTAGACTCCTCCCTCTCAATGTCCAGACAAGTCAACGCCGTATCGTCCTCCTGCTTCAACGTCCTTCGCATTCTCAAAAAGATCTTCCGCTGGATCCCCCTCGAAACAAGAAAGACTGTCACCCATGCACTGGTCACGAGTCGACTGGACTATGGCAACACACTCTACGCCGGAATTACAACAAAATTGCAGAAAAAACTCCAGCGCATCCAAAACGCATCAGCGAGACTCATATTAGACATCCCGCGCCAAGAGCACATCACCGGTCACTTAAAAAACCTCCACTGGCTTCCCGTCAACAAAAGAATCACTTTCCGCCTTCTTACCCACGCACACAAGTCCCTTTATAATCTAGGACCCGAATGCCTCAACACCCGACTGTCCTTCTACTATCCCACCCGCCAACTAAGATCATGCAATCAAGCCCTCGCCGCAGTCCCGCGCATCCGAAAAACAACCATGGGTGGCAGATCCTTCTCCTTCCTGGCTGCCAAGACCTGGAACTCACTCCCCACCCACCTCCGCCTTACTCAGAATCACATCTCCTTCAGAAAAGAACTGAAAACATGGCTATTCGATAAAAAGTAAACCCTTCCCTCCAGCGCCTTGAGACCCTCTGGGTGAGTAGTGCGCTCTATAAATACCTGAACTTGAACTTGAACTTGAACTTGACCTTGGGCGGCTTTTGCTGGAGCTTCCTGATGGTCTCCTTCTTTTTGGAGGGGATTTTAATTCTGTGGTCTCGGGCGATTCTGATCGCTTCCAACCCAGGGCCTTACCGAACTCCCAGAGGTGGCTCTCCGAGCTCCTGGACACTTTTGGGTTGGTGGATAGTTGGAGGATGCTACATCCTGTGCAATTGCAATACACTTTTCACTCTGGGGCCCACGGTAGTCTTTCCAGACTTGACTACTTCTTATTGCCGTCGGCCCAATCTTCATCAGTGTGAGAAGTTCGTCATCTCCCGAGGGGTATTTCTGATCACTCTCCCTTGTGGCTAAGTGTTGCTGTTGGGGCGGGTAGTGAAGGGAGAGTTGCTCCTATTAATCCCTGGCATTTAAGAAATCCCAAGACACGTTCCGAGCTGGTCAAGGCTATTGATTGCTACTTTGATGTGAATGTGGGGTCTGTTTCCTCCTCTGTCTCACTGTGGGAAGCTTTCAAGACTGTAATTCGGGGTTGTTCACTGTCATTGATTGCAACTGCTAAAAAGGCCAGAAATGGGGAGCTGACGCGCCTTGAAGATGAAATAGGTGTGCTCGAGGGCGCCCTGGGTGGGAACGATACCCCTGCCACTCTTCACTCCCTGGCTCTGAAACAGGCTGATTATAGGGCCCTGGTTACCGATGCTGCTAGGGTTATGTGCAGTGAGCAGCAGGGTAGACTCTATGATGTGGGTGATAAGGCGGGTAAACTCATTGCGTGGCTGGACAAGAAAGAGAGAGCAAATCAAGTGGTGCCGTTGACTGAGACGCCGTCTGGGAATTGTGTGTCTGATCCTACTGGAATTGTGGACTGTTTCGTGGACCACTTCAAGACGGTCTATGCCTCTGTGAGCGGCAGGGATGAGTGTGATTCCCACCTACTGTTACGTGATATCGCTTTACCCTGCCTCTCTGATGAGGATAGATCCTTGATGGACGCTCCCATTACAGTGGATGAGATCGCCGGTGCCATCCGCGCGCTTCGGTCGGGCAAGGCCATGGGGCCCAATGGATTACCCATTGAGCTGTACAAGCTACGGCCGGACACAATGGCGCCTTATTTGAGAGATATGTTTGTCGAGGCTCTTGATAATGGTGTCCTTCCTGCTGATCAGCGTCTGGCCACCATCGTTGTCATTCACAAGGAAGGTAAGCCGCGCGATCGATGTGCCTCGTACCGGCCCATTTCGCTGCTCAATGCCGAACCCAAGATTCTAGCTAAATTGCTTGCTAATCGACTGGTTAAGGTAGTTGGGGACCTGATTCATCCGGATCAATCCGGTTTCATCCCGCACGGGAATACCGCCCTCAATCTCAGGAGACTCCATGAGGTTCTCGCGAGAGCTGGGACTCTCACGGAGTCGGCCATTTTGGCCTCCCTCCACGCTACTATGGCCTTTGACACAATAGAATGGCCGTATCTCTGGGCGGCTCTCGCTAAGTTCGGGTTCGGCTCTCAATTCATCGCTTGGGTGCGGCTTCTTTATGAACGACCACTGGCCCAGGTGGTAGTGAATGGCAGGGTCTCTGGCACTTTCGCACTCGGACGTGGCACCCGCCAGGGCTGTCCACTGTCGCCATTACTATTCGCCCTTGCTTTGGAGCCGTTGGCTGCGTGGCTTCGCTGGGAGCCCTCCATACGGGGCATCCGGTGGTCACCGGACTTTGAAGATCGTGTCTCGCTATACGCTGACGACATTCTTCTGTAACTCACCTCTCCCCGAAAGTCTCTGAATGTGCTTTTCGATGTTCTCACCTCTTTCGGTAAGAACTCGGGGCTTGTCATCAACTGGTCCAAGTCATGCATCTATGTTTTGGCCGGAGATCTCTCCCCGCTGCCCCGTAGATTTCCAATACAGGTGGCTGAGTCTGGTTTTCGGTATTTGGGGATTTATGTCTCGCTAAACTCCGATGTCCGTTATGAACGTAATCTTCTGGCCCCTCTCCAGAGGCTTACACTTGATGTTCTACGATGGCGACGACTTCCCCTTTCCCCATTGGGTCGAGCGGCTCTGTTTAAGATGATGTCGCTTCCCAGATTTCTTTATGCACTCCAGAATTACTATGATCCTATACCTTCGGCGTATTTCCGTGCAGGCGAAGGCCTTCGGAGGCGGCTGATCTGGGATGGGCGTGCTCGTATTTCCTTACCCAAGCTCACCTTGCCGTGGTATGACGGTGGCATCGCCCTCCCTGATATCAGACGCTATTACTGGGCCTCACAGTTTAGCGCCGTCAATCATGTGACTTAGGCCCCTGGCTATACTCCCGCCTTTTCAATGGATAAGCATCTCTTGCCTGGCGGGAATTTTAGCAGGGCGCTGTATTCCACAAAGCCACTGGGAGCCCTGACTGGCCCTACAAAAATTTCTGTGCGAGTGTGGCGAGATGCTACTGCTGCTACGGGATGGAGTGATAGATTGACTCGTATGACCCCGCTGTATGATTCTGGTCGATTGGGCGATTTGTGGCGAACGAAAGGATTTGATAAATGGGAGATGATCGGTATCAGCAGAGTGGAGGATCTCTGGTCCAAAGGGCACGTTAAGACTTTTGAGGCGCTTAAGCTGGAATACGAGCTCGATGATAAGGAATACTTCAGGTATATTCAAGTGCGACACGCATTGTTCTCGGTTTTCCCCCCGGGGACTGAGATTCCTGAATCCTCGCCTTTAGAGGACCGCATCCTTGATGGCTATTTGCCTGACAGTACCATATCGCTGCTATACAAGAAGCTCATCAATAACAGGGCTGACTCGCTTGGGCGTCTCAGGACCTCGTGGACCGCAGATGGCCTTGAACTGGATGACGAGGATTGGCAAATGGCCGTCTCCTCCCCTAAGGAGGTGGACATACCCGCTCGTCTCCGATTTGTCCAGCTGAAGATTCTCCACCGTGTGTATGTAACGGGTCCGCGTCTGGTGCGAATGGGTTACTCTCTTGATGGACTATGTAAGCGCGGCTGTGGTATGAGTGGAACTTTTTTGCATAATATTTGGGAGTGTCCTGCTGTTGCTGCTTTCTGGTCCAGAGTGCATGCTATCATGGAAAGGGTCACTGGGGTATCCCTCTTGCCCGAGGTCAGAAGGTGTCTTCTCAATGTCTGGGAACCCACAGACTATAACACTGCTCAGACTCTTTGGGCAACTCTTGGTAACATGGTGGCCAAGAGGGACATTGCGCAACTCTGGGGCTCCCACAGACCACCTACCATGGCGGCTTGGAGGGAGAACATGGACTGGTGTATGATCAGAGAGAAAACGGTCTATGTGGCTAGGGGTCGACCTAGGAAATGGGGTAGAATATGGTCTCAATGGAACTCGTATCGTGGCAACCTGTGCACTCCCCCACATGAACACACTATCGACAACCTATTGTCCCCCTAGTTGACGTTTCGGGTCAATGCTGACAATTTTGTATAACATTGCTCTCCTCGCTACCCTCCCCCCTCTCGAATTGCAGGTTATCATCGTATGCTACCTAGAACCTACCGCCCTTCCCTCTGACTCCCAGTAATCTACCATTGCCATGTGATTGTGTTTTCTGTTGTTCGTTTTGTATCATCAAAAATTTTAAAACCAAACCTTCAATGCTGGTCCTCTCTATCCTTGACCACGTACAAGCCATAATGCTTAATGTTTCTACCTGACGGACTGCCGGGAATACTGGTAATTTGTGATACATGCAAAGTTAGATGTCATAGCGGCCGGCCCTCTGGGTTGTAGGCTGACGGCTGTGTATCGTGTGTAAATTGAATAAAGGTTTAAAAAAAAAAAAGTGGACACAGGATTCAAATTAAAGTTCGCTAGAGGAAAGTCCATAAGTATAAGCAAATGGGAAATGGAGCTTTTAATAAGTAAGTTCAAGTTTGGATTCTCACCAGACAGCTCCAAATAGTCCAGCAGGTCAGTTCATTAGCATAAGGCAATAGCAAAAATGAGATAAAGAGGCAAGCAGGATAGAGTTCAGGAAATGATGGCATGATGGCAACGACCACGGTTCTCAAGAGCATTGCCAAAGAGTTCTCAGGAAACCAAAACTGATAACGGAAAGAGAGCACAAAGAAGCAGGCGAGCCCACTCCTCCTAAATCCAGTAGTTTTTATAATGCATATGTGTCATCATGACCTTGTTGTCAGTCCACTGTGGAGTGATCTAATGTGATCACTCTTCCGTTTAGCAGGTACAAATGTATACTCCAGGATATATCCCCATACAAATCATTAGCAGAACAGTACTTTGCACCATCACAGGTTTGTCGAGAAAAGCTTTAACATTCTTGCTTGTCCATGGACATGGTCAAAAGGTTAAGTTCTCAAGTAATCCATACATAAGAGAATTAAGAAAAAGTGTCCAGTTAGTCTTTTAAGGAATGTGGCATGATCAGAACAAATAAGCAACTTTTGAAAACGTTTAAAAGTTCATTGCATCAGGCCAAGGAAAAGACACAGCTTAAAGAGAAAGTAAATTCAAACATCTTTGAAACTCATACTTTATTTAGTGTAAAACCGCTAGTTTATGTTAAAAAGCATAACTAAAATCACTCAATTATATCACAGATAAGCATTCCGCAATGTTTGTCAAGGATTAATACACATACATTTGGCCTACTACTGCATTCTGAAAGTAGTAATATGTAAAATATATATTTTTAATTGTTTGGCCACAATTGTTTTCATAAATCTAGAATCTACATAATATTAGGTATTTATATTATACATTTCAAAGCTCTGACATGTAACATAAGATTTTTGCACCAATATCTGTTATCAAGTCACTTTGCAAAAAATGCTATGTTTTCATGTTTCATTTTAATGACATCTTTATTAGAAACGTAAGCAATCAGTTATAAAATTAATCTCAAAATCACTATGGGCCAGATGTACGACCATTGGCTTTTGCGACTCACAAATTGCGAAAAATTGCCAGGTGCAATTTGTGAGTCCCAAAAGCCAATGTACCACAGTGCCAAATATGCTGTTAGTGATTCTCAATGAGGTTGCAAAATTTGAGGCTCATGAATATTAATGAGCCACTCGCAATTTGCAACCCCATTGGGAATGGCTGGCCCTGCCAGGGATGGTAGCCTGCTGGGCTCAGCATACCTCCATGTCTGTGACTGTTTTTCAATAAAGCAGTCTTTTTTATAAAAATGCATCCCGTTTTCCGTAAAGGAAAACGTGATGCATTTAAAAAATAAAAAATAAAAAAACATTTTTCGTTTCATTTTTTAAGGGCAGGTAGTGGTCCCTTAAAAAAATATTTGTGGCAGCTTCTACTTTGTGCTCTGCATTATCATTAAAACTACATTTGGATCAAGCAACACTGCTTGTGTTATTGAAGTTGCTTCACAGCAGCCCCTCCTTGGCCAAAGAGAACTTAGACCTAGAATAACAAATGGGTCGGCAGCTAACACTTTTTATACAGGTATCAAAGGCAGGAGATGTGCATTCTCGCTCTGCAGTTCAGAATGGATTTGGGTGGGTTCTCTTTTTATGTGTCCATCTCAGGCTGACTTCCAGACTCTGTCATTTTCTAGAAGATGCTCCTCCTCACAGGGCTGTCTATAGACTGGAGCATCCTCTACAGCAAGACAAAGAGGTGTGAGAAATTTGCAGCTGTCAATCAACAGCCACACTGTCAGGGATCAGGATGAGCACTTCCAAAGGGCACTTTCCACTGTGAACAACAGGCACCGCAGCCCCGCCCTCCACCAAAGGGCTGTACTTCAGGAGGACTGATCAGCAGCTCATTGTTGCAAAAGGACCTTTTTGCATCACTAAAGGTCAGCTGTCTCCTCTTCTCTACTTCAGTGTCTAGGGGCCATATGTATCAAGCAAATTCGCATTCGCAAAGGCCGAAATTCGCAGAATTTCAGCCTTTGCGAATGCGAATTTGCTAAATGGTATGTATAAAGCAAAATCTGTTGCAAAACAAGGAATCGCAAAATTTGCGATTCCTTATTTTGCAATTGCATTTAAGGAATCACAAATTTTGCGATTCTTTAAATGCAATGTATGAAGCTAAAAAATTAGCAAAATGTCCTTAAGGAATCACAAATTATCTCCAACTTCTAGTTGGTGGTAAGTGGCGAATTTCTTTAAAAATGCAAATTTTTGCATTTTTTCAAAGTGCCATGTGACGCACATACATGCCCTTAGGGCATGTATGTGCGCCACATGTGCACCCATGCATATTTCAGCGGTGCAACAGGGTGTCCTTTGGACACCCCTGCACCCTTGAAATTATTCTCAATTTGCTATTAGCAAATTGTGAATCGCAAATTGAGAATAACTTCCCATTCATTCCTATGGGCCTCCTGTCCCATAGAAATGAAAGTATTCTTAATTGCGATTCGCAATTTGCTAATCGCAATTAAGGAATTTTAAGAAATCGCAAAAAAAATTTGATTTTCTACATACATACCAATTTGCGAATCTCAAATAGCGATTTCTTAAAAATCGCTATTTGAGATTTGCAAATGGGTACCTTCATGCATATGGCCCTAGGTCCCCTACTTCTAATCTCAGAAAGGTCAGCAAAACACTTTTACTGCCTGGGAATATAATCTCATCTCCATTTTGTGCACTGATCTGGATCCTCCTAAATTGAACCCACCGGCCTTTTTCACTCTGTTTTGCTCAGACAGATACACTGCTTGTGTCACGTGAACTACACACATACTCTAAATGCTGAATATCAAAACAAGAGGTGGCTATGCTACAAACTTGCGTTTGGCGTTTCTGGACCGTTAAGGATGCCAGCAAGAATATAACGGCCGTGGAGTATATTACTTTTTACAAGCTGGCTCACTTTTGAGGCAACCCCTTTTATCACATGCCTACACAGTCCGGGCTGGCTGTAGTTACTTGTTGGGGCTACGATTGTTTGCCACATTATACCCTGCCATGCTGTGATATAAGACCTACAGAGTGTGGCAGTTATACCTTTGGTCTTGGTCCACGACTTGTGGTAGTTGGACATTTCTTTAACCTTAAAAAAGTCCAGCAGATGAAACGCGTGTCGGCTGCCTTTATGGAAAAATTATTCATGCCATGTAGGGACGATTGTAACAAATAAACTGAGATATTTATTTACTCACCTTTACACTGACTATTTATATTTACTTATCAAGGATCTTTTGGAACAAAGAAGAGTGTTCTGGTGCTTTTTCCTCTACATAGAGTGGCAACTAAGTGGTATGCATGGATAGCAACCAGCACATATTTTTAATTTGACAGTTCACTCCTAGTGAATAATAAAGTAATTGTGAGAAAGGTGTGCCTGTTAATTTTAATCACACTTCGTCACCACTATAGAGTGTACTTAGTTGCCACTCTATTGCACTTGCACAGTCTAATTTCTTTTGTTTGGATACTGTTTTCTTTTTGGACCAAAGTGACCAGTGATGATGAGAACAGTGGGCTTATCTGGTGAGTACCTGCCAGTTACCCCTTTGGTGGTTCGCCCGGGAGGGGTCACTTTGTCTTTCCACATTTTTTTCACCAATATTTGGCGTTGACTGTTTATTAAGAAGCTAATTGGTGTACTAAACAGATTGAGTAATGCGCAAAACATTATAAATCAGTCACAGTTTTTTCCCTCTGGAGGACTGTCAGTGGAAAAAGGGCCTTTTTAAGTAATAGGCAAAAGAGTTTGCAAACAACCACGAAAAAAGAATAGGGGTTTTTTGCTAAAAAAGAAAAAATACAAATTTATGTGATGTACACACTTCGCAGAGTAGGAAACAAGCGACCAACATACTCCATCTTAGTATGTTATGTTATGTTATGTTAAGGCCGTACTTTTAGAGCGCACGGCTACCCGAAGGGGTGTCCCGGCGCTTTGGCAAAGAGACCTGAAACCTGAAACACAAAGGCAGCAGCACCACAGTCGCAGTTATTACGCGGAAAAGAGCATGGTCTTCAGCTCTTTCCTAAAAGCCAGGAGACTCTTGGCTTTGCGTAGGGAGAGAGGGAGCTCGTTCCAACAGCGAGCTGCCACAAATTGAAAGGACCGTTCTCCCATCCGGACACGTTTGGCCGTGGGCACCTCCAATTTAGCCAAATCGGCAGATCACAACACCCTCCGCGGCACATAGAAGGCGATCCGCTTTCTGATATAATTAGGACCGATAGAATGGAGGGCTTTGAAGGCCAGCGTAAGAATTTTGAACCTGATTCTTTTGGAAATAGGCAACCAGTGCAACCTATTCAGAAGCAGTTGGGCGCTGGTTCTCCTAGGCAAGCCGAAGATGGCTCTGGCCGCCGAATTTTGGACAATTTGTAGTCTGGCCAGGAGGTACCTAGGCAGACCAGCAAAAAGCGCATTAGCGTAATCTAACCTAGATCCCACTAGCGCCTGAACTACTGTCTTCCGATACTGTAGGGAGAGCAAAGGAAGAAACTTCCTCAACATCTTGAGGATGCCAAAACATTTCCCGGATATCCCCATAATGTGGGGGCGGAAGGAGAGATCATCATCAAACACCACACCCAGATTTTTCACTTGGGAAGATGATTTCTCAGGGGGGAACATATCCTGGGGCCACCAGGACTTCCAGCCCGGGTCAGGGGCACAGCCAAAGAAAAGCAACTCAGACTTATCCGAGTTGCATTTCAGGCTGTGCCGCTGAAACCACGCAAAAACTGCACTCAGACAGTCTTTAATCCTGTCGCCGTCAAAAGCCTCTCCTTTGCTACATGTGAACAGAAGCTGGGTGTCATCAGCGTATGAGATGACCCGGGCCCCATAAGCCTCCGCTACCGCCGCCAGAGGGGCCATATAGATATTAAATATGGTGGGGCTCAGAATGGACCCTTGTGGAACCCCAACCTCTAGCGGTGGCATTTCAGCGGAGAACAGAGGAGCCCAGATCACCTGTCGGCGGCCCGATAAAAAGGATTGAAACCAATCCAACACCGTCCCCCGCAAACCGATCTCCCTGAGTCTTAACAGGAGACCAGCATGAGGGACGGTGTCGAAAGCTGCCGACAAGTCCAACAAGACTAACATAGCCTTACCCCCTAGGTCGAGCGTCTCCCTGATGGCGTCGGTCACCTCCACGAGGGCCGTCTCCGTGCTGTAATTCGCACGGAAACCAGATTGAGAGTCATGGAGAACGTTGTTATTCTCAATAAAGGTGGTAAGTGTGTGTTGAACATGTTTCTCAACCACCTTCGCCAGAGCAGGGAGGAGGGAGATCGGTCTATAGTTAGCCAGCAGCAAAGGATCCAACTGAGGCTTTTTGATCAACGGCAGAATAAGTGCGTGTTTCCAATCCCGAGGCACCACTCCGGAGCTCAGAGACAAATTGAGCATGGGGTTCAGCAAGCTGTTTACTGCCGGGGCCACCCTGGCCAAACACCTTGCTGGACATGCGTCCAGAGGTGAGCCGGATTGAAGCCGGGACAGTAGCTCCAGAGATGTTGCACTAGACAGCTGCGGAAAGACCGATAGTATGGGCTCAAGTTCTGCCTCTAAAGATGGTACCTGCCCGATGTAGGCGAGAGCATCAGCTGCCCCGAAGGAATCCACAGGGGGAAAGGAATCCTGAATAGTTTTAATCTTTGTGACAAAAAAGTCAGCAAGCTGTCTAATCCACCCTTCAGTGTGAGAGTGTGGGAGCGCTCCTACAGCAGGATCCACAAACTCCTTGACAATTCTAAAGAGTTCCCTACTGGTATTATCTGCTAGATCTATCCTATGCTCAAGATATTCCTTTTTGGCTTCAGCAATATTTTTATGATAGTGTTTTATGGCCTCACGATACTTTATTTTCTCCACTGGATCGTATTTACGACGCCAAAGTCGTTCCACCTTTTTACAGTCTTGGCGCATTATACGTAGTGTGGAAGTGAACCAAGGAGCGGAGTCGTGACAGGGAGCAGTTCTCGCTAGCTTCACTGGGGCTAGCTCCACAAATCTAGTTTGCAGCCATTCCTGAACCAAAATCAAGTCGGTATCTAAGTTGCCTGACAATTCGCATGGGTGTTGACAGAGAGCAGCCGATAGCATATCTGCTGTCACTAAATGAAACGATCTGGATTGACGAGTCACCTCCTTCTGTGTTCTTTGCCTAGACCTAGTCTCATATGAAATAAAAAACTTTATTAAAAAATGGTCAGACCAAAGGACTGGGAGCAGCGAGGACACTACAATTGGTGCCGTAGAAAAAATTAAATCTAACGTGTGTCCTTTGACGTGGGTAGGGCTATCAATAAAAGGGGCAAGCCCCAACAGTGCAGTTATATCCCGCAGCTTTGACGCATTGGCGTCAGATATGGAGTCCATGTGTAAGTTTAGGTCACCCAATAACATACAATGTGCAGAACGCATGCAGGGTACGGCAAGAGCTGCCTGCAAGTCTTCAATAAAAGTCCCAATCGGACCAGGTGATCTATATACAAGAATCCCTGTGCACGTCTGAGAAGACGAGAGACTGAGTGTAAAGCCTAACGCTTCACATCCTGCGATGTTCTCAACAGGAAAAGAGGAACAACCCAAGGCCTTATCCACTATCAAGGCCACTCCTCCTCCTCTGCCCCCGATCCTGTCTTTCCTTAGGATGGTATAATTAGGAGGCAAAGCACAGGCAACATCTGGTTCGGAGCCTGCCCCCAACCATGTCTCAGTTAGAAAAAGACATGATATATCGGAGTCCGCAAGCAGACTCCAGATATCCGTCGAATGACAAGCCAGGGACCTGGTGTTCAATAGAGCACAGTGATAGTTCTGGGTGACGGGAGGCCGAGCAGGAATTGGCGAAACCGTAGGGCGCCAACCACAAGCGGGGCAGCCTTTCCCCAGAAGACGCCCTCCGGGGAATAGACATTTACAACCCAAAGGATGAGCGCGCAAGGATGTCAAAACATCAGCGCTATAGGACAACACCCCGGACGGTCGTGAGTGACACATACCTTAAGCCTAGATGTGCCCCTGCTGTAAACGAGTCGTAGCCTAGAGTCCCGCCTCGTACGCCTCCGAGACGCTGATGAGCGCAGACGGGCAGGACTCTGGCACGACTCATGCACAGCGATAGGCGCGACCGCTGCGCGTAGGTGTGAGCTTTAAATAGGTCTCCCCAAGGGCGTGAGGAGCGCTAGACCGCTCCCTCCTGAAGTGACTCGGCGTCCAGACCACCCCAAGATGGCGCCCGTACTCAGACCACCGCCCGGGAACTGGACCCGCGAAAACGCGGTGTAAATTCCTTTATCGTGCAGGTAAGGGGCCCTTAAGGAAGCAGTTAAAATCAGGGGATAATCTAAAGCAAAAAAGTAAATAAAATAGAAAAAAGGACAATTTAAAAGCAGCGCGCTAAGCGCTAAGCGTTTAGGCAGGCAATAGCAATAGTACAATTTGCCTTAGAGAACGGGTTTACTTGTGTTTGTGATTTGTGAGTGGAGGGCAACCCACATTCTCTTTCACCCTCTGGGCTCCTTTTTGAAGAAATGCTTTCTTTCTCTCCCAATCTAGCCCCCCAGTACCTCTCCCCAGCACCCATAAGAAATATGCTGCAGCATGGCGACAATAGGTTAATTGGCGCGATGAGAGGAGTGTGGATTCCATGGAGGCTGAGGAAGAGGTGTGGCGCCGCAGCTAGGGCGACTGACTCCGGAATCTGGGGAATCACGGTTCGATCCCTGGCACCGGCGGCAGATTAGCCCAGCACCATGTGACTCTGGGCAATAGCTTGCTTAATCTTCCCGACGGCCCCCATCGCCTAGAGACCCTTACGGGTGATTGTGCGCTTTACAAATGTGGACTATTAATATATTATTATTACGTGCAACAGATTGTTAATTTCTTATATCTGCTTGCTGCTCAGGACAGGGCCTACACGATGGTCAGCAAATTCCGTTCAGCGATCTCAGCTGGTCACCCTCATTTAGGCAGGAAACCAGTAGAAAAACACCTGTTATGCTGCAAACTCCTTAGACCGATCAGGATGGTAGCCTAGATATTTGATCTTGTGGGACGTTGATGTGGTTCTCAGGTTTTTACAGTCTTGCTCTGCAAAGGAAGATTTTTCAGGAAAGCTACTTTCAGCTCAGCTAGCTTTCCTTTTCTGCTTCTTGTCATGTAGGAGGGTGTCAGATGAGAAAGCACTAGACATAGCAGGTAGAGTATTCTATCCCTCTAGCGGGACTTTTCAAATCTCGAACCGTACTAAGTCTAATTCTTTTTGCGTACGTTACCCAGCATTTCCAGACAATCAAAAATTATGTGTAGTTAAATGTCTTAAAGCATACGAGAATTGAACCTGTGAGCTTCACCATAACCACAGTGGTCAACTGCTTATTTCTCAGCAGAAAACTTTTCAACCATTTTTCCTCAGCGACTCTGGACAGATAGGTCAGGCAGCTTTCAGGAGAAGCAAGGATTCATGTGTCCGCTTTTGCAGCGTATTCAGATAGAGGCCCTATGGCTCCCAAGACATTTTCAACAGTGTCACAGTTGAAGGATATTATGGCAGTAGTGACTTGGTCCTCTGAATCAACATATAACATGTGGCTCACCGATTAGAGCGGCAGACCCTTAGGCAGAGGTCTGGTCTGGACCAGGGTTCAATCCCCGTCGCGGCAGGGTCTTGGGCTCAATGTCCTCGGACCCGATAATTCTCGCCTCGGTGCCTACTCTAATCATGGGTTCAACTCTGGGCAATAGCTTGCTTAATCTCCACACCGGCCCTAACAACACTAGGATGCCTGGCTTCACCTTGGAGGTGCCCAGGAGTGGACACCTCACAGGAACAGGCCAGGAAGGGTTCCACAGCGGTATTCGTACAGCGCTTAGAGACCCCTGGGTGATAAGCGCTTTACAAATCCAAAAAACATTTACATTTACATTTACTAATCAATAGTGGATGTAGCTTCATTAGTGGTGGCACACATTTAAACAAGTATAATTCGAAGCCTCCGCACCCCCTGTCACGTTTTAAGTTGAGGGATTAAGTCCCCTTGAATCCTGAGGGTCCCTGGGGGCCAACTAGCCTACCTCATACCTCCAGTAAGTGCCACGGGGCTGCGTTGCAGAGAGGTAGTCTGAGGCCATGCCCCTTTTTACAGCTCTCTGTAACACAGCAGTGTAGCGCTTACTGGAGGTACCTGGTGGGCTAATTGGACCGCAGGAACCCTTAGGATTCAACGGTACTTAATCCCTCAACTTACAATGCACAACAGGGCGCATTTGCACACTTGTTACATCAGACCCTGCCCCCTCCCTTCACCACTGTGCAAACACGTCCCCAGGCGCGTTTTAAGTTGGGGAATTAATTCCCCTTCAACGCTGAGGGTCCCTGGGGGCCAACTAGCCCACCAGGTACCTCCAGTAAGCGCCACAGAGCTGCGTTGCAAAGTTGTGTAAAAAGGGGCGTGGCCTTGGACCACCTCTCTGCAACGCAGCTCCCTGGCGCATACTGGAGGTACTTGGTGGGCTACTTGGCCTCCAGGGACACTCAGTATTCAAGGGGAATTAGTTCCCCATCTTACAACGCGCCAGGGGGCGCGTTTTCAGAGTGCTGCAGGGAGGGGACAGGGCCTCCGGCGTGATGCCGGCTTTTTTTTTGTTTTGATTTTCAGAAGGGGAGCTGTGTGGGCCCCCTTATTTTCCCATTTTTGTGGCCCTGGGGACCCCATCCTCCAGGGCCGGACCCCTATTTTTTTGGGGGGGGGAAAAAACAGGAAGGGGGTCACGTGCCCCCCTCCCTGAGGCCGCCCCGGGGACCCCATCCCCCAGGGCATGGCTTTTTTTATTTAGGAAGGAGGGGGCCGCGTGCCCCCCCCTCCCCCTCCTGAGGCCTATGTTAGCCCCGGGGACCCCATCCCCCAGGGCTCTGCCTCATTTTTAAAAATATATTTTTAATTTTATAGGGGCGGGGGCACTGTGGCTCCACTCCCAGGCCACTCCTGGCCCCAGGGACCCCATGCCCCGGGGCCAGGCCTTTCCATTGGGGACCGTGGGGGGGTTCCCCAATTCCCCAACGGTCCCGGCGGCTCCCCGCCTCCTACGGGAACCGGCATTGCTTTACCACACAGGGAGCTACTGACATGCAGCTCCCCATGTGAAAAAGCAATCCTGCTTTGGATTTTAGAAGCGAGAGCAGGAAACCTGCTCTCGCTTCCACAATCCAAAGCAGAGTTTGCTATGGTAGGTCGGAAGCCGTGCTCCCGCCCTACCATAGCAAACAGCAGTGTCCCGGGGGTGAGCACCCTGAGACACTGCAGGAGGGTGTCAAACAGCAGTGTCAGGGGGTGGCAGTCCCCAGGGCCATCGCTGGCTCCAGGAGGGGGGGGGCGGGCCCTCCTCCCTTCAATTAGAAAGCCCTGGGGAGGTGGTGGGGTTCGTAATGGACACCCCCAATTTCCAATTTTTGTGCCCCGGGTAGGTGGTGGTCCCCGGGCAATTGTGGGGGGGCTCAAGCCCCCCCCCGCAGAATTTTTATTTTAAAGAAGAGCCCCGGGGAGGTGGCGGTCCCCGGGGCTGTGGGGGGGCGCGACCCCCGCAGTTAATTATAAAAGCCCCATCTGTACTTACCAGCGAGGGGGACGTTGCATTTTGCTGCCCTGGTGCTGCTGTTAGGCTTGTTTTGGGTATCCCAGCGTCTATGATCCGAGAAGCAGTCTGTTGAGCCCGACTTTGCTGCACTCTGTAGGATTTTGTAAGGGCCTCTGGCAATCGGGGTCAGTGAGGTGGTTGGACACAAGCGGCGGCGGCGGATCTGAGGAGTCAGAGTCGGGCCTCTTTGCTGCTGTCCTGAGCGCGGAGGTGGTGTTGCAAACTGCCGTGTTTGCAGGAGGACGAGTGCGGGGAGACGGCAAGTGGTGCCCGCCATTTTGTCCCTCTGGGGATAGCATGTCTGCGACCTGAGAGGCTCCGGGTGGCATCAGGCGGGCGCGACCTGCTCGGGGCTGACCCAATCTAAGCGGAGGTTCCCTTCAGCGGCACCTGTTGGGAGAGAGTGCAGGGTCCTGGTGCCTCTGGCTTCCCTTGCAACAACTGAGGGCTGTGGTCAGCCCACGGCTCGACGGGCAGAGGTGGATCTGCGCAGGGGTGTAGGAGACACTAAAATTCTGGGGGGGACAGGGACAACCTTTTGGACTTTCCAGTGACCTTTTACAAATCGGCCATTGTCTGAGAGCCGTACGCTCTGTTAAAAAGATAAAATTGCATAGTTTAGCAGTGTAACATTGATAATGGCAGGCATGTAGTCACAGTTTGCAAATATGCTTTAAATGTTATTTACATTCATAAAGTAATTAGACCAAATGTGAAAAAAACATGTTTTTGAATCTTACACCATCATGCATCACGCAAACAAAGGTGAGACGAAAAAAAGGAAAAATAAACTGAATGCTCTTTGCGACATTCCTATTCACAAAATGCAATTGGACTAATATTGAAGTAAATATAAAAGGCCAATCGTGTATACACCAATGTACACATTTTTGAGGGAGAAAAGCACATGCACTTTAGCACTGGTGAGCAGAGGTAAACTCCTAAGAGTCCTAAGGCCAACAAAATTAATCACAAAAAGAGGAGGTAAGCAGGCAAAAAAGACACTTGGACTGGAGCAGGATAGTCCCTCCTTACCAGGAGGGTGATGACATCCATAAGTGGGTTACTGCTTTATAAAGGGCCTGTAAAGTTCAGAAGATTCCTCAGGGGCAGTGGTCAGCTATCCTTTGTCTCTCCTTTGCAAACAAAGGTAGAGAAAAACTCTTGACTGTAAAGGGAGAAAATGCAGCTTTTCAAGACAAATGGAGTGCCCCTAAGTCACCTACTTAGTTGACCTAGGTACTCCAAGAAGTCCCCATCGGGTGCATCATGTGAATCACCTGAAAACGTTTATTGATCAGGCTTACATGAGGATGCTCATGGCCTCTGATTGAGGGTCAGGAGGAAGAAAGTAAGCCTCTCCCTGATCTTTTCTCTCGGGACTCTGTTGATGGATCAGTTGAAGGAGTAGTCTTGGCAGATAGACTCACTGAGCAACAGCAAGCTGATTACAGACATGTTCTCAATCAGTTTCCTGGTCTCTTTCTCTGACACCCAGTCAAACCACATGGTGTAGCCATGAAGTGGACACAGGTGACAGTCTGCCTCTGAAGAGCACCATTTACAGACAGCCTGACCATGTCAGAGATTGCATCAGAAAATAATCCCAAAAGATGCTGGAGTTGGAGGGGGTCATTGAGCCTTCATATAGCTCTTAGGCTAGCCCTGAAGCCATTGTACTAAAAGCTCATATCCAGGATGATAAGAGAGAGATTAGGTTTTGTGTTGATTATAGAGGTCTCAATGAAGTCACTAGGACTGATGCCTATCCAATTCCCGGGACAGATAAACTGACTGATACTTTGGACTCTGCCAAATGTGTCAGTACATTTGACCTCACTGCTGGTTATTGGCAAATCAGACTTTATGAGGTTGCCAAATCAGAAATAGCATTTTCAAACCCCAGTGGGCATTATCAATTTATTGTGATGCCTTTTGGTTTGAAAAATGCACCTGACACATTTCAGGGGCTGGTGAATATTAACAGGACTAAAAATCTATAGTGCAGCATATCTAGATGATATATCTGTCTTTAGCTCCACCTGGGAGGATCACCTGGTCTACCTCAGAAATGTACTCGAGGCTACTCGAGGCCCTGCAGAAGGCAGGCCTCACAATGGAGATCACAAAGTGTCGGATAGGGCAGAGTAAAGTTGTGTACTCAGGCCACCTTGTAGTTGGAGGCCAACTTCCAACATTGGAGAGCAAAATTTAGACCATCATGGACTGGGTTGCTCCCACTACTCAGACTCAGGTCAGAGCTTTCTTGGGTCTGAGTGAGGACGACAGAAGGTTTGTTAAGGGCTATGGATCCATAGCAACACCCCTTAATGATCTCACCCCCAAAAGAATGCCTAAGAAAGTTCAGTGGACAGTTAGCTGTCAGAAGACATTTGATGACCTGAAACAAACCATGTGCTCTGCTCCAAATCAGCAATGTCTGGTGCTAGAAATATTATCCCATGTACTGGGGGGCTCTTTAGGAGACCCCCATGTACTCCTGGTAACAGTTTCTTAGGGTCTGCCAGCAAGCTAGTGCTGCTGCCAACCACAGACATGATTCTGCCCTCCTGCCACTGAGCTGAGCTTAAACAGGGGAAGGTAGAACAATAGGTTTACTGTCACAGGAATTGTGACCCCCTCCCAGACAGGATTTAGTGTATTGGGCTGGGTTGGGATCGCCTTCCAGGCATCCAGACCGTTATTAAGGGCATACTTGAGTCCCTCGTTGCATACTCAAGTTTGAGCCAGTTCAGGAACCCTTGATTCCTGCTCTGGTGAGAAACTGGAGTAAGGCCAATGGACAGAATCATCCCCTCTGTCCAGCCCCTCCTCTAGGAGGGACCATGGTGAAGTTCTAACGCTTTCTATATGGTACCAAAGTTCTCCATTGTGGGAGGGTCCTTATACTCATCCTAGAACAAGAATCACTTCTGAAACTAAGACAACACTCTTCGACCATCTGAATACTTGAAGGAAGAGTCCTGCTGCTCCTGGTCTTGCGGTCAAGTCTTGTGAGTCGTCTGTGTCCGTGCTTCATCCAGGTTCTCCAGAAGGCCTGTAGGAATCAAGGACATCCCTTTCATCTGCAGGCACAGCAACAAAGCTGACTGGTCTGCTGCTCCTGTCGTTCTGTGGGCTTTCCAAGGCCCAGCAACACAGGTGGTGGTTCTGCAGCTCTCTGGAGGCCTGGCCTGCCTTCTCTACAATTTTGAGGACACTATCCCTCGTTGGAGCGCTGAGACTGAACCCCTGTGCACCCTCTCTACTTCCCATTGCCAATGCTTGTTGGCTCTGTATTCCAGAGATCTTCGGGCTACAAGAAGCTCAAGCCTCCAATACCTGATCCGTTGAAGATCAGCATCCTCATTGCATCCTCTGCAACCTGGGCCACCATCTTTGCTGAGCTGCCTGAAGTCCTGTGGGTCCTTTCAAGGGTCTTCCTTTGCTGCAGTGGGCTCCCCTGCTTGCTCAGGGCCTGCTCTGATTCTCCTGCTGTTGGTGAGTCCCTTGGACTTTGCTAGTCCCAACGTTTGCATCTTTTTGCTTTCTACGCCAATTGCAGCTACCAAGGCTTGTTGCTGCTCCCGCCAGTCACCAGACACCTGGACACTGACACCTGATGTGGGCCAGCTCGTGCACAGCTCCTGGTCTTCTTCAGCATTGCCTGGTCCTCACAGCTGCAGGGACAAGGTAACTGTCTTCACTCCTAAACCTCCAGGCATAGGTGGGTGTTGTGCATCCATGCCTCCTGGTCACTTCCAAGTGGCATAGACTCTGCCCCCTCTCTTGGATTCCACCAAACTCCTTCGCAGGCTTCTCCAGAGTCATTTTCAAAGTCTTCTATTGTCGTCTACGGCAGGTTCCGATGTCACTTCACCCTATGCACCTGGCTTTCCTAGTGCAAGTAACCTGATTCCAGGTGGGGTGGGTCTGCAACTTCCAAACTTCCAAAGGGTGTCTTCTGAGTCCTCTGTGATGGGTTCTTCTTCTTTAAAACTGCAACTGTGACTTCTCCATTGACTTCCATTGGGCATATGGCTGTGTTTCCACTCTGCACACAGTCTCCGGGGGGTCCTGGGTACTTACCTTTGGTGGTTCCTTGTGTCCCCAGCTCCTCTGAGTCTTCTGGTCCAAGTCCCATTCTCCTTTGCAGTTTATATTCCACTTTCTTAGTATATCGGTTGATCTTCCCCTGGAGACCAGTGTATCATTTTGCTACTGACTTCATTATTTTGAAGTATTCTTGTGTGTATTATTGATATCTCTGGGTAGGAGATATGCCAATTTGTTAGTGATTGTGTTGCATAATAAATAGACCTATTTTTATAAACACTGTGTGGTTCTTTTTCATCTAAACTTTACACTCCTTCAAGATAAGCCTGAAGGTTGCTCTACACAGCTACCACTTTGAGAGCTTTCTATGGTTATCAAAGACCACTAAAATCACCCTTAGGGTTGTCTGGATAAGTGCAAGGTGCATCACTCCTGAGCGTTCACTATATACTAAACCAACCTCCTACAACACTAATTCTCCATTGTACTTTTCCCACCAGGATACAAGTCCTAAAAAAAGAAGTGGGGCACTAACCAAGGGCCCGATTCACAGAATTAACTTAAGGCAAAATCCTAAACTTACTACTTTTGGTATTCACAGAAGTTAGGATTTTGTCTTAAGTTTGTCTTAAGACAGACTTAAGACAGACTTAAGACAAAATCCTAACTTAAGTCTGTCTTAAATCTGTCTTAAGTCTGTCTTAAGACAAACTTAAGACAAAATCCTAACTTCTGTGAATACCAAAAGTAGTAAGTTTAGGATTTTGTCTTAAGTTAGTTCTGTGAATCGGGCCCCAAGTTAGGCAGTATGTAAGTGACATCACAGCATGTGACATCGCAACCCACAACCTCACAGGAAGTGCTATCACAAAAAATGACATCAGATTTTAAGACCTCATATATGTTAAGGAGGTCTGTCATGAGTACATTTGAGCATATTACAATATTTAACAAATTAGATCTTGCGTCGGAGTTGTACCAAAAAAGCGTTGCAACCCCAGCGCAAGATCTAGGCCTCAGATTACACATTTATTTATTAAAACTCTGCCAGAAAGAAATTGGCAACAAGGAGAAACGTGGCAGTGTATCTGTTCTGCTTAATTGCTTGCAAAGTCTGCATTCTAAAATATCTTATGGCATTAAGGTTCCTACTGCATAGATCTTTAAGTACCCAGTAAATCTGAGGGAATAATAATGGTAAGATAACTCTGGAGGTTAATGCACTTGCTGGAGAGACAGGTGTTTTGTCTAGTTCCAGTTTTGTCAAAGTAGCATGGAGGGTTAATGTGCCTCCCACAAAGAATATCATGTGATGCACAGATGATGGATCTTTATTTTATATGGATGGGTAAGTGGGTTATTGCTTTTAACACAGAGATCCTTTCGTTACTTACAGTTCATAAATTGTAATCCTTCTATTATAGCACAGTGAACTATGAAGGAAAGGATATATGACTCCTCAAATTGTAACCCTGTCTTATGTAGCACATCCATTAAATTGATTTTAAAACATATGCTTTATTGCCAATGTGCATGTGTGATCTAAGGCGCTCTGACAACCTGGATTGGGTTGAGTGGTGCTATAAGAGAAATTAGACAAACTAGTGGTATCTAAATTGTTATTTACGTAAATATTAGGACAGACCAAAACATCTGACACCCAACAGAAGTGGGCTCAGACGGTGTCTGATACTAATTGTTTTTCATGTTCCCTGGCGAGGTTCAACTGCTCAAAATATACATTTCACTAAACCTTAGCCTTTGAGCGGCTAAATTACGCAGTCAAAATATTTAAGTAGGGTCGGGTCGGGGCTGAGGAGGTGCAGCATGCAGACAGCGATTAACAAACTGTCTCTCCTCCTTTGTCCTAGAAGTGCAGAGTGCAGGCAGCCATGGCGGGGAGGACGAGGTATGACAATTCCTGGAGGTTTGCAGCCCAACAAAAGGGAAGGGCCATCGGCACGTGAAAGGCTTTGACAAAAGAATTTCCCCTCTCCCGTCTGTCAGTCGCAGGGCCATTGGCCCCTCAAAGCACTTATTGGCACCTCAAAGCACTAGTGCTTTGAGGTGCCAATGGCCCTGTGACTGACAGAAGGGATAGGGGAAATTCTTTTGTCCCCTCCCACCCTTGTCCCCCGTGTCCCCCCACTACAAAATCTGGGGGGGATATATCCCCGCGTCCCCCACACTTCCTACGCCCATGGATCTGCGGGGCTGGGGCCTTGCCTTGCGGCCCGGGATGGCTTTGCCCCTCCCTGAGCATTAAAGGAGGCATGCTGTCAGCGTTTGTGGGGGTACCTTTAACAGCTGTGAGACTGACATTGAGAGGCTACAACCTCGGTGGGATCTTCCCTGCCTCTTGACTTGGCCTTCATTGGTTGGGGTACGCTTGGTGGAGGTGGCATAGTGGGCAGATAGAGGACCCCTCCCTCTCCCCCCTCCTGGAGCAATACACACACAGTTTGGGCACTGCATTACCCCGCTCTTGTCTGACTGTAGTGTGTAGACATGTCAATACACTCTGTTGTTATGTAGTGAATCTGTGTGCTGTACGCTTACTGGTCTATATGTTTTATAGGCTTCTCTGAGCCGCCCTAGTCTTCACTTTTGAGTCCTGGGCCTGGGGTTGCTGCTGAGCTGAGTGCCTCCTGGTGCCGCCTCCCAGGTGCGGCTAGACTGTTCTATCAATCAATCAATCAATGGCATTTATAGAGCGCACTACATACCCGTAGGGTCTCAAGGCGCTGGGGGAGGGGGGGTGCCGCTACTGCTCGAACAGCCAGGTCTTCAGCTTCTTCCTGAAGGAGAGGTGGTCTTGGGTCAGGCGCAGGTCGGTCGGGAGGGAGTTCCAGGTTTTGGCGGCCAGGTAGGAGAAGGACCTTCCTCCTGTAGTCGCTCTTCGGATGCGGGGGACGGCGGCGAGGGCGTGGTTGGCTGATCGGAGGTGGCGTTTGGGAGCGTAGAAGTTGATTCGGCTGTTGAGGTAGCTCGGGCCTTGGTCGTGTAGGGCTTTGTGTGCGTGGGTGAGGAGGCGGAAGGTGATTCTTTTGTTGACGGGGAGCCAGTGAAGGTCTCTCAGGTGTCCGGAGATGTGGCTGGTTCGTGGGATGTCGAGGATGAGTCTGGCAGAGGCGTTCTGGATCCGCTGGAGTCTCTTCTGGAGCTTGGCGGTGGTACCGGCGTAGAGGGCGTTGCCGTAGTCCAGTCGGCTAGTGACGAGGGCCTGGGTGACGGTTTTCCTGGTCTCGGTGGGGATCCACCAGAAGATCTTCCGTAGCATGCGTAGGATGTTGAAGCACGCCGAGGAGACGTTGTTGACTTGCCTGGTCATGGAGAGGGAGGAGTCCAGGATGAAGCCCAGGTTGCGTGCATGGTCTGTTGGTTTGGGTGCGGTGCCCAGGGCGGGAGGCCACCAGGAGTCGTCCCAGGCGGAGGGTGAAGAGCCCAGGATGAGGACCTCCGTCTTGTCGGAGTTCAGTTTCAGGCGGCTGGTCGTCATCCACTCGGCTACCTCTTTCATCCCTTCGTGCAGGTCGGCTCTGGCGGCGGCTGGGTCGTTGGTCAGGGAGAGGATCAGCTGGGTGTCGTCGGCGTAGGAGATTATGCTGAGGTTGTGTTGGCGTGCGATGGCCGCGAGGGGGCTCATGTAGACGTTGAAGAGGGTGGGGCTCAGAGAGGATCCTTGAGGGACGCCGCAGATGACTTCGGATGCCTCTGACTTGTACGGTGGGAGGCGGACTCTCTGTGTTCTTCCGTCGAGGAAGGAGATGATCCATTCCAGCGCCTTGTCCTGGATTCCGACGTTGCTGAGGCGCTGTACTAGGGTGCGGTGGCAGACAGTGTCGAATGCCGCGGAGAGGTCTAGGAGGATGAGGGCCGCTGTTTCTCCGTTGTCCATCAGGGCTCGGATGTCATCGGTGGCGGCGATGAGGGCGGTCTCGGTGCTGTGATTGGCTCGGAAGCCGGACTGTGAGGGGTCGAGGGATCCATTCGTCTCAAGGAAGGCGGCCATCTGCTTGTTGACGGTCTTCTCGATGACTTTGGCTGGAAACGGGAGGAGCGAGATGGGGCGGTAATTCTTGAGTTCGGTGGGGTCCGCTGTGGGTTTCTTGAGTAGAGCGCTGAGTTCGGCGTGCTTCCAGCTCTCAGGGAAGGTGGCGGTGTCGAAGGATGTGTTGATGATGTCTCGCAGGTGGGGTGCGATGACAGCGTCGGCCTTGTTGAAGACGTAGTGAGGGCAGGGGTCAGTCGGTGATCCGGAGTTGATGGAGTTCATCGTTTGGATGGTGTCTTCGGTGCTGATCGGGGTCCAGGCGTGGAGGGTGGCGGTGGGGGGTGGTTGTTCGGTCCTGGTGTGCGTTGGTTGGTTGCTGAAGCTGTTGTGTATGTCCGCGATCTTGTTGTGGAAGTATGAAGCGAGGGAGTTGCAGAGGTCTTGCGATGGGGTGATGTCGTTGTTTCCTGCGCTGGGGTTGGATAGCTCTTTCACGATGTTGAAGAGTTCCTTGCAGTTGTGTGCGTTGTTGTCCAGTCGGTCCTTGAATGCAGTTTTCTTGGCGGCGCGGATCAGCTGGTGGTGCTTCCGGGTGGCCAGCTTGAAGGTGGTCCTGTTGTTCGGTGTAGGTTCCCTTCTCCAGACTTTCTCGAGGGCTCGGCAGTTCTTCTTGGAGCTCTTGAGTTCGTCGGTGAACCATGGGGCTTTCTTGCTGCCGGGTCTGCTGGGCGGGGTCCTTAGCGGGGCGAGCTCGTCCGCGCAGATGCTGATCCACTTCGTGAGGTTGTCGGCAGCCTGGCTGGGGTTCGTTGAGCTGGCAGGAGGGTGCTGGCTCAGGGAGGTGGCGAGCTGGTCTGCTGTGATCTTGTTCCAGCTTCTGCGGGCGGTCTGTTGCTGGTGGTGGTGGGTCGTCGTTCTCTTGAAGGTGAAGTGGACGCAGCTGTGGTCCGTCCATTGAAGCTCTGTGGCGTGGCTGAAGTCGATGTCTGGGCTGGAGGAGAAGACTGCGTCGAGTGTGTGTCCGGCGAGGTGGGTGGGGGTGGACACCAGCTGCTTGAGTCCAAGATTGGCGAGGTTGTCGAGCAGGGAGCTGGTGTTGCGGTCGTTGTTGTTCTCCAGGTGGAAGTTGAGGTCCCCCAGGAGGATGTAGTCGGTGGAGGGGAGGGCGTGCGGGCTGACGAAGTCGGCGATGTCCTCGGTGAATTGTGTGCGTGGTCCCGGGGGTCGGTAGATCAGGGTGCCTCTGAGGGTGGTGTTCGGGTCGGTGTGGATCTGGAAATGCAGGTGTTCGGCGGTGGTCAGGGTGTTGTCGGTGCTGGTCGTGAGCCGGATGGTGTTCCTGTGGATGATGGCGATGCCTCCTCCCATCTGGTTGGCGTTGCGGTCCCTCCGGACGATCTTGTAGCCTTCTGGGATAGCGATGGCGATGTCGGGCGCTGAGGAGGCGTTCATCCAGGTCTCCGTGAGGAAGGCGACGTCAGGGGCAGTGGTGTCGAGGAGGTTCCAGAGTTCGATGGCGTGTCTGTGGACGGAGCGGGTGTTGAGCAGGATGCACTTCAGGTGGGTGCTGCTGGTGTTCGACTTGGCGGGTGCAGGTGTGCGGCAGGTCCGGGTGCAGGAGAATTTGCAGGCGTGGCAGCTGAAAGGTCCGTGGGAGCGTCGTGGTGAGGCTTGGTGGAAATCTGGGAGTCGGCCGGTGTTGAGTGCGATGAGGGTGGCGGCGGTGTACGTCAGGCGGGTCGGTCGGGGTCTTCGTGGGCCAGGGGTCCTGGCGCTGGTCGCGATCCGGTCGCGGACGGGCGCAGACGGGCTTACCTTTGGCGCGCCTTCGGCGCACAATCGGCGATTCTCTACTGATTACTCCTTTCTCTGGCTGCTCTGCAGGACCCTGGTGCCTCCTTTCTGCATCTAGGCTCGTTGGGTGGTCGCGGGCCTCGTGGCAGACACGCTTTTACAACTCTGGAGTCTAGTCCCAGGTTCTCCACAATGGACCGCTGCAGTGATTAACGTAGTTGTCTACGCCTCCCTAGACTTCCACTTACAGTTCTCTGGCTGCCTGGGTTTTGAGACACGTCTACATAAGTCCTTCATTTGTTCTACTTGACTGTATTTCTTAGCAGATCCCGATAATCCAGCCACGCCATGTCATCAGCTAGTGGTCGCAGGGATAAACCGCTGAAAGATTTCCTGCAGAAGGGAGCAGGCTGGTATCGTGAGTGGAAGAAGAAGAGGCGCCGGCAACCAAGGCTTTTATGGTTGAGCTGTTCACAGCCATTAAAGATGATATACAGGAGCTGCAATCCCAACTTTCCTCGGATCTTAGAGAAGTACGGCAGGATGTCGACGCTATTGGAGAATGAGTCGCAACCCTGGAGGAGCACGATTTGGGCAGATAGGATGACCTGCACCAGCTTCAACAAGAGGTGCTCCGGCTCAGAGATCCAAATGTGGACCTTCAAGCACAAACAGAGGACCTGGAGAATTGCTCCCGACGTAATAATATACGGATTTGATCAGTTACATGGCAGGAGGAGGGGGGTGACCTTCGGGCTTATGTTACTGCTCTCTTTTGGCAAATCCTTGGTGAAGACGAGAGCCAGGAGATACAGATAGACCGAGTGCACAGGGTGGGTCTGCCGCGAGGTTCCAAGGTGCCACCCCCAGATATTCTAGTCTGTATAAACTATTTCCAACTTAAGGAGACGATCTTCCGCAAGGCCAGAGATCTACAACCAGTGCAGTTGGACTTGGCTGCTTCCATGTTGATTAAGCGTAGAGTTTAAGCCTATCACTAATCATCTGCGAGACCGGAACATCCCTTACTCATGGGTCCATCCATTTCGCCTCATCTTTAAACTCAATGGTAAACTCCTGCAGATTCGCTCCCTAGAAGATGCCTATGATGCTTTGGGACTGGAAAGGCCCCCTAAATCGCCTGGGACCGACCACCCTCTTCCTCGGCGCCGCCGTGACTCATTGGAGTGGCAACGAGTCGGGGAATCATCGCCTAGCTCCAAACCGGATACCGCTGCTAGTCAACGTGCGAGAGAGGTAGCCCTGGCATCAGTATCGCAGGTCACTGACAGCTCAGACGTCCCGTGAGGGGTACAAGCCTGGCATCTTGGTGGGTTCCTTTAGGGGCGCTGGAGGAAGGGATGAGTCTGACGGTGATGGCTAACTTCATTCTCTACCGACAGGAACTTGTACAGTCCCATATGGTTTGGTTTGAATATGGCCCTCGCACCCTTGAACATTTGGCCAGTGAGACGAACTTTGGTAACATCTTTCAATTTCATATTTTTGTCGTTTTGTTTTATTGTCTTTGTCCACACTTGAGTTGGAGGTTTTGGGAGTTTTTTTTTTTTTTGTTGGGGCTCCGCATCAGTTCATGGGAATGATAGGCAACAGGTTGGTATAGATGAGATGGCCCCCTTTGCTCATTCCCCTAGGGTGCTTAGGCCGGTATCCACCTTTCCTTCCCTGTAGATCGTCCTGGGTAGAGATCTTAAAATTGTGATATATGTTTGCTTCAAGAAATCCATATTTTAAATAGAGACGCCAAACGAATGAGAGATAGGCGTTTCCCGCTGCAGCTGTGGTCCTCTGGGGTGTCCAAGAAAAACAGGGTGGTCATACTCTTTAGTGCACGGTCGCAATGCAAAGTACTCTCCACAGTGGCGGATCTCAAAGGCCGGTTCTTGGCAGTGCGGGTACAGCAGGGTGACACTCAACTGATGGTAGGGTCCTTATATGCACCAAATGAGCGGCAGGAACCCTTTCTGCGACTAGGCTGTCTGAAGCCCTGGCTTCTCCAGATGTAGCACTCTTGGTGGGGGTGATTTCAATGTATTGATGGATCCGGAATTGAACAGGTCTGCTCAGAGGTCTACGCACACAGGCACTTTGACGCAAAGGGGCAAAACAATGGTTGACTGACTGTGGTCTGAGTGATGTATGGCGTGTCCAACACCCCAGCTAGCGTGATTACACATACTTCTCAGCGGCACACAAAACATACGCGTGCTTAGATCACTTTTTGGCCTCTTCCTCCCTCCTTCTATACTTACACTCGGAAGACATCACCCCGCGTTCCCTTTCCAACCACGCACTCATCTCTGTCTTATTCACACCACAGGGTTCCCGCACAAAGACGTCCGGGTGGCGCATCGGTGAATAATTTCTTCACTCAGAGTACGTCACTAAGCGTATTAGAGGTACTAAAGTACAATATCGTTTGGAAATGATCAAGAAGGTACTCCTCATAAGGCAATCTGAGAGGCACTAAAGCTGGTGGTGCGAGGTGAATTTATTGCAATTGCGGCATCCTTTGCGCGGTTGCGCAAAGAGAAATGGGCGTAACTAGAGGGGGAGGTGGGAGAATTGGAAGCAGTTCATAAGCGAACTGGAGCCCCGAGAATCTGGAGGGTACTGGAGACAAAGCGGAGCATGTTAAAACATCTGGACCTAGATAGGGCGGAACATGCTCTTCTGAGGTTGCGCCACAAATTCTATCTCAGTGGGGATAAATGTGGGCGGATGCTTGCCCATTGGTTACGGACACAGGCTCAGAGGTCGGCCATCCAATCTATTCGGGACCTGCATGCAGTTGAGCATACCACAGACGCTCTTATTGCTGACGCCTTTTGTCAATTTTATCAACACCTTTATGCGAAAGAGGACGGCCACTTGCACGATCCGGGGGAATATTTAAAGTCTTGCTGTATCACTTGATGCAGCGCTACTCTGGAAATAATTTCTAATATCATATTACCTTTCCCTGAATCACCAAATCATGCATTTACTCATCAGTGGGGCCCATAACACTGTGAGCTACTCACAAAACACTTCTATCTTACTTCATGGATCGGTGAGATTCAAAGGAGAGCTGCTGTATCATAGCGGAGTGTCTAAATTAAAACTAATTATTTATACTATTTACACCTGCAGTTTTAAGGAGTTTTACCATGGTTTTTATTAACAAAACATTTTACTTAGACACACCACCATTATGGTTGACGAATCTCCTAGTAAAAAAATTAGGCGTAGGAAAATACAAGGCCAGCCTAATTCTCAATTTATCTAAGTTTAGCATGTCTAACAGTTTATTCGCTTTATTTTTTTTTTTTTCAAAAGATCACTTTAAAAGAGTAAAAGTTTTATCTCAATCAGTTCTATTAATTTTTATTTCAGAGGTTCGAAATAGACATTATTATTTTAGATTTCAGAAAACAAGTATTAGCAAAAGACAGATAGTTCCCCAAATTCATTTTCTCCTAACTTCCCTAACTAATAACCTCATCTGAAGCTCATTTTTCATTAAAAAAAAATAAAAAATGATTCAAAGTCTTACATCTCAGGAAAATCAGCATACCGAAAGCATCTCAGAAGGAAATCGGAAGAGAGCTTTTTCTTAAGGAAAATCAGCACTTTTTATACCTTTTTCACTAACTTTATCTATCTACAAAAGTAACTATCGGCCTAAACTCGAGTTCTGATTGGACAATTTGGGGTGGATGAGCATCACCTCATCATTCTAATATTCAATTTCCGTTGTGTCAGCTGAATTGTAAAGAGTCCTTTGTTTAAGAAAGTCTTTGGCCTAGTCACATCCTCAACTAGCAACTCCAGGAACTTTTCCCACGTTCAGTAGCTCAAGCGTCCATTCTTTTTGGCAGTCAACAGGACTTCCAGGGCATGTTGTCCTCGAACTGGTTTCATTCAGGCACAAGCAGCTCACATTCAAACTCGGACTTGGGATGCGCATGCTCAGTTCGTCTTCTATTCACAGTTAATAAAGCAGCCATATTTTCACTAGGCCTCACAGGCCAGAATGGGAACTATCATAGAAACAAACACAAATAAATGTTAATTATTGAAATATAGCCCTTCTGTTTACCTCCCCCCATACTAAGGTTTCTCTATTAGTTGTTACCTAGTAAAATAAGCAACACATATGCGTAATATACTCACCTGTCTTCATGTTTTTGCCACAAAATACATAAACAGAAAGCAAATTTATGCTGCTTTTAATTAATTTAAAGCTTTGCATTAGTAAACAATATGACGACATTACTAAATTAGTCAGTTATAGTTTTCCATGCAAGCAGATTAGTATTCCCACGTGTATTTGTGTGTGCATTCTATAGTATGTTGATTAATGTTTTCCACATCACGCAATTAATAAAGGTTATAGTTATGAGGAAATTACTTTGCGAGGGGTATACAAAATTTAGTTTCTCCACCTCGCTCCATCAACTCCCTCCTTTGGTGATCTTATCACCAAACATCTCCCAAAATTTCGAAAATTTTATCTAAACATGTTTCAAGTTCTTCAGATTAGTATAGTTTATACTTTAGTATCTTCTTCTCTGGTTTCTCCAAAGACTCTTTCTTGAAATTCCTTCATTTCTATATCATAGTTTTCTCTTTCTCCTTCTCGTTTTTCTTGAATTGCTTTCTTTATTGACTTTCTAGTATTCCTTCTTTTTCTATATATGCAACACAACCTTAACATCAAAAACACTAATACTATTATTGTTACTGGAATTAATATTTAACCTATAATTGAGCTACCTATTTCTTGAAACCAATGTTTAACTGCTGAATGACTTTTACCAAGTCGTTCAAGAACACCATCAACCTCCAGTGGTACAATTTCTTTATGCAACTCTGTAATATTTGTGATGTACTTTTCAATATTTTTCTGGTATGTAGGTACAACAGTTCTGTACCTTCAGAATTCCACAAACTCCTCCCTCTTTTGCCAATATAATATCAAGAGCAAGATGATTCTGCATCACCATAGCTCTCATAGCAACCATTTCAGTATTTACCATTAAGAATCCACCTGCTGTATCTGTTGACAAACGATCTACTATCGTTGATAATCTTCGAATTCGGTTTGCATTAAAAGATATTCCCACTGCTGGTATCAGTGCTCCAAAAATATCACCTATTATTTCTATAACACTCTCCCTTTTTCTACGACTTAAAGGTTTACCTATCTCATGTATTCCATGAGTACCTCTATCTACATGAAAGATTTTAGGAAAGACCAGACCCACGTAACATGTCCCGTACCAGTGGTCCGGTAATCTATAATAAGCTTTGTTTCTTCATATGAAGTATATGCCAGGAAAAACTGGATCCTTTCCACCTTTAAATCCCCAACCCCCCATGATTCTATAAGTGTCTTTACATTGACTTGCTCCCACAAAATAATTGTCATACACAGTATTGTCTCTTCTTATACAAAATTTCCCTAACAATGGAGTGTCTATACTTATAGCCACATTCACATTTCTATCATCAATGTTTTCATCTTCAAATGTCCAATATTTGGATTTCTCATGCTTTACTTTTTCTTTTTGTTTATAAGCAATTCTTCTCTCTTCAACCATATCTAAAAATGCCCTCTCCTCAACTCTCATTTTACATGTCAAATTATTTTTGAAGGCATACTCATGACTCAATTCTTCTATTTCTAAAAAGAATTCCCCCATTACTCTAGCAGGCTTTACTTTATTCATAGCATCAACAATTTTTTACTTACCAAATACATCATCTGAATTTGAGTAATAATATTCTAGTTTTCCTGTTTGATAAAACAGGCTTGCAATCACACTACACGTGACACCATGTGTAAGTGGAAGATGGTGATATGTCCTCTCTTCTGATACAGATGCAGGTAATTTCACACAAACATAACAATCACTACCATCCATTGTCTTAACATATTCAAATAACAATCTTGAAAATGTATTTTTGGTGTAATCGCTAATTGACCTATCTTGATGCAATTCTGGTCTATATACATGCTGTTTGTTAGACTTTGATTCAACATTTTGTTCACTTGAACTCACATTATGTTTCAACTTCACCAAGTTATCCTGGAAAGGAATGACAATAGCTAAAATTATCCATATTAATATTAATATTCCTGTACATATTAAACACATTCTACACCATTTCGTTTTATTTTTTTTATTTTTTTTTATTTTTTACACAGTGATTTGTCTTACAATTCTCTTAGACTTTTGTCACCTATAGGCTTTCACCTTTCACTTACAATGTCCTTTTTATATCGGGGTTTCATGTTTTGTCTTTACCGTTTACCTTTGATCAATTATCATTTTTCTCTGTAATTCAGTTCTTTACTCACTTTTCCCATTTGTCTTTGGGCAGCATAAGTTCTCTTGGCTACTGTTTACTTCTTCAATTGGAGGCAAAACTATATAGGGCCATTCAGGTGACTTGTGTTTTTGATTTGGTCTTCTCACTATTTTTGGCCTTTGAACAACTTCTATTCTTTTTCCCAATGACTCCTTTTGACTGGTTATTTCATTTACTTGATCTTCTGGCTTTCTTGCTTTGTTAACCAGTTTAAATGTTAGTCCATCCTTCTCTTTAGACCAATTATCTTCTGTACAAACTATTTTTGTCTTAGGCTCCGTGGTATTATATTCCACTCTCCAAGCCCTTTTTCTTGAACTCTTTCTCAATGGAGTTTCATCTGCACTGTCGTCAGTTTTACTTTCAGTCTCTTCAACAGTTTCATTTATGACAAACTTTATGGTATTTTTCTTTTTCTTTTTCAGAATCAGTTTTCTCTTTTGACAGCTCTTTTACTCTGTTAGGGACATCTCCATAGCTGGTACTTGGAATCTCATCCGTTTCATGAGTTATTTCCTCTTTTCCAGTGTCAGGATTTTGGTTCCTGCTTTCAAAGCTTTCACACTGTTCTTCAGTATTTTCTTGATCACCAGTTTTATTTTCACATTGCTCAGTGTCCTTGCTGGTGTCAGTCTCTACCAAATCTCGATTTTCAGATTGATCTTCAGAATTTGGTATTTCAACAATTTCTCCTTCTCCTTCAGACGCAGATCTAGCATCTGATACTTCCAGATGTCGACGTTCTTGTTGAGCTACAGTATATGGATTTCTCTCTGGTTCACCTTCCGAATCAGAATCAGTTGTGCTTTCACCTTCCTCGTTTGGATTCTCAGGTTCAGGTACATGGATGGTATGGCTAGCATGCACCCATCTCTTTACTTCAGCACATTTAACTGCAGTGGTGCTGACCAATATGACCTGTCTCGGTCTTTGCCAGCGAGGCACCAAACAGTTTCTTCTGCAATGTACCTTTATCCGAACCCAATCTCCAGGAACTAGAGCATGCGCTGGATTTTTCTCTTTCGTGTTTGATTCAGTTCCCACCTGATGGAACACAGAAGTCACCACATCAGACAGGTTTTTACAGTAATTCAGTATGATGTCATCATTAATAGCTAACAGTTTATCAACTGGTATAAATGCTTGTCTCATCACTCTGCCCATTAAAATCTCACATGGACTCAGTCCAGTCTTTCTGTCAGGGATATTTCTTAAGTTCATCAAAACAAGTGGTAAAGCGTCTGGCCACTTCAGTCCTGTTGCCAAAAACATTTTTGCAATCCTGTTTTTAATTGTTCCATTCACTTGTTCGACTACCCCTGAAGCCTCAGGTCTGTAAGCACAATGCAATTTCTGACGAATGTCCAGGGCTTCACAGATCATTTGCATAAGTTCATTTTGAAAGTGTGTTCAACGATCAGTTTCGATCATCACTGGAAATCCATATCTAGGGATAATCTAACGTAAAAGCAACTTTAGTCCATCGTTCCTCCTCGTGGGGAAAGCCTCCACCCATCGAGAGAACAGACAAATGACCACCAAAACATACCTGAGCCTATTACAAGGTGGAAGTTCTATAAAATCCAACTGCATTTGTGTAAATGGACCTCCCTCCCGTCCTATGTTTCCCAGACTCACAATTGTTTTTCTGTTCGGATTAAATTGTTGACACACCAGACATCTCTGGCACAGGCTTTCAGCAATCATCCTAAACTTGAGATTGTACCATGTCTGTCTAAACAGACGAAGTATGGCATCTCTTCCAACATGAGCTTGACCATGATACATTTGGGCCATATTTGATCTCATGCTATCGGGCATTACTGGTCTTTCATCTTTGTAAACCCAAATTTCATCTTCTTCTCTTTGCCTACATCCTGCCTTTAGCCAGATGTCTTTCTCTTCTTCATCAGCTTCTTCCTGCATTTGCCTCACTTCCTGCCAAGTCTCAACTACTGTGGTTAGCATTAAAGGACTTGAAACATGCTCTTCCCTTCTGTCCCGATTTATGGATGCAAGATTTTTGGCACAATATTTTGCAATTGAGTCTACCTACCTGTTTCCTCGGGTGATATAATCATCCCTCTTCTTATGTGCTGCGCATTTCACTACTGCAATCTTATCAGGCAATTGAATTGCGTCAATCAACATTCTCACAAATTCAGCATTACGTATGGGGGATCCTGCAGAAGTTAAATACCCTCTTTGGGACCACAGTTGTCCGTAGTCATGGACAACCCCAAATCCATACTGACTATCAGTCACTATGGTAACCTTAATTTCCTTTCCCAGTTCACATGCTCATATCAAAGCAATCAATTCCGCTATTTGAGCGGAACGAATTCCTTTCAGACAAGATGCTTCCAGTACATCTGCCACCGTGCAGACTGCGTATGCAGCACTCAGAACACCTTCATTTGTTCTCAGACATGAACCATAAACAAACATTACATAGTCAGATTCAGGCAATGGCTCATCTCTGATGTCTGGTCTTGGCTTGGTGCAGTATTCAAGAACATCTAGGCATTTGTGATCGACCTCATTTCTTACTTCAGTTTCCATGGTATCAGGCAATAACGTAGAAGGGTTGATATTTACACATCTAGAGATTGTCACATTTTCTGCTCCCAGAATTACCTTTTCGTACCTTGTCATCCTATTGTTGGTTAGATACTGTGTTTTCGTTCTAGTGAGGGGAATCTCCACAGAATGAGGTACATACACCCTCACAGGAAATCCCATCACTATTCCTTCACTTTGTTCTAGACTTATGCTTGTAGCTGCTACTGCTTTCAGACAACCTGGCAATGCTTTTGCAACTGGGTCCAAAACAGCTGAGAAATATGCAATTGGCCTTCTCAGTTTTTCCATGTCTCTGAATAAGTACTGACAATGCACATCCTTCTCGTTCACTGCAGTACAATTCAAATTCTTTTTCATAGTGAGGCATCCCTAAAGCTGGTGCTTCACATAAGCTCGGTTTTAGCTGTTCAAATGCTTCCATCTCAGTTTTCATCAGTACTATAGGGTCTCTGATATCTGCTCTAGTTAATCTCTGTAATGGCTTTGCGATCAGTGAGAATCCACTAATCCATTGTCTACAGTAACCCACAATTACCAGGAACATCCTTACTTGTCTTTGAGTTTTTGGTGGCTGCATTCCGGGTATTGTTGGACCCGGTCCTTTGGGCAGGTTCACCCCGATATTTTTTTGCTTTTTCCCAGCCTGTTTTGGAACCTGGGTTGGTGATTTTTAGGCCTCTGCGCACTTTTTCACTGTGGTACAGTGTAAAGTGCGTGTGCTCTCTGTGTATGTGTGGTGAGCGACCTGCCCTCCCATAGGAATGAATGGGGAATATGTATGCCCATGGTAGATTCCTGATGCGTGGGGAGTGCAGGGTCGAGTTTGATATGTGTGAACTCGTGAGAATGAATGCTGCATAATGGTATATGCGGCATGGCTGTGTCTAGTCCAGAAGCGCCACTTTTAGAAGTTGGCATATTTGTGTAGTGAGTCTGCTGGCACGTGATTGGGTGATGAGCCTGGCCCAGGAGTGCCTGGGCCTGCTTGTGGATTTACTGTCTGGTTTGAGTGGGACAGGGGCTGCAGGGCCCCCGGAGGGGGTCGGAGCCAGCCCAAGGATGAAAGGCCACATCTGCTATCAGGGAAGCGGGAGGGGATGGTGCCGGGCTGTGCCTGCCTGACCACCATGATGGCTCTCCCTCCTGATGGCCCACTGTCACCTCTGACCTGAGGCTGACAGGAGAGGGAAACCAGAAACACCCAGGGCCCGCTAGCACAAAGACTTCAAAAGACTTCAAAGCCTTTTCTGTGTATAAGAAGGGGCTGTGTCCCCTTCCAAAATGTTCTTGTCTTGTTCGTGTTCCTGACTTGAATCTACCAGGGACGGGCGCTGCTCAGCCCCTGGATGCCTGGAGGACTCCTGATGGACTCTCCTGGATCCCTGGACTCCTGGGGGACCCCTCTGCCCTACCTGGGCTGATGGGGGGACTTGGCTTTACCCCTGGGAAGCTCTGGGACCGTTGCAGCATGGAGAAGCTGCATTTTTCTGTGGAGAGCGCTGGAACTGTGTTTCTAGCGCCTGGAGGCGCTGAGCTTCCCCCTGAGCGCTCTGCCTGTTTGCTAGCGCTTTGGAGCGCTTGATTTCCCCCTAGCGCGTAGGAGCGCTTTATCCTTGGCCATAGCGCTTAGGAGCGCTTTATTGTGTTCTAGCGCTGGGGGCGCTTAGTGGGCTTTGGCCGGTGCCCCCCGGCATCTTATTACCCCATTTATTTGATTGATTGGGCCGATCGAGTGCCTACCTCGATTTATTCTTTTTTTAAAGAAGCCGGTGCCCACCCGGCATTTGCCTCCCATTCACCGCCGCCGCCCGGGCTTGGAATCGCCTGAAGAACCGAAGGCGCCGAGCTCTCATTGGCTGAGAGAGCCGAGCCCCCTCACCAACGCCGTGACGGGATAGGCCCGTGCGGCGCAGCGTCATGGCCCTTGTCGTGCCGTGATTGGAGGAAGAGAGGAGGCTCGTCATCGGAGCCGCGACGGGATTGGCTGGTCGAGGCGGCCCCGGCAAGAGAGAGAGAAGGCCGGCGCGAGGCTCCCCACATGGAGGGAGAGCCTCGAGGGAGCAGAGACCTGCCGTCGCCCCGCCCGCGATGGGCTGCCGGTGAGTCTGGGCTGGGCCGGGCAGAAGAGAAGGGAGGGGCGCCGGGACACATTGTCGGTGTCCGCCCCACCCCCCCCAGTAGCGCGAGCACGCGCTAATTGGCAATATGAAGCCATGAGGGCTTCAAGGGCGGCCCCGGTTGGCAGTGGGTCGCCCCAACGTGTGTTGCGAGCCCAGAGAGGCTCAAGGGGCCTCATCTTGTTTCGCGAGCCCCGAGAGGCTCGTAGGGGCATATTTAACTTTGGTGCGTTTAAGGTCGGCCCCGGTTGGCAGCGGGTCGCCCCAACGTTGTCCACAGCCATGAGAAGGCTCGAGGGGCCATTGTTGGCAGAGCCTGAGGGCTCCAATGGCCATAGATAGTTTTCAGAGCCTGTGTGGCTCCAACGTTGGGCACGTGATGCCCAGAGCCTGTGTGGCTCCAACGTGGACATAGGTGGTTGTAGAGCCTGTGTGGCTCCAGCGTGGCGCAGTTGGCGCCTGAGGGCCAGTGAGGGCCCCGGCACAGTTTTTCTCCAGCTGCCCAGCAATTAGTGGGCAGCTGCACCGTTTAGGCGCAAGATGGAGAGAGAGTCCCTGTGTGAGACAGAGAGGGCACAGTGGTGCCAGGCCTTCCCAGCTGCGCAGCACTTAGTGCCAGCTGCAGCGTTTAGGCCCTTGTGAGTGTTCCCAGGTGCCCAGCAAGTAGTGGGCACCTGCATCGTTTAGGCCCCTGACATTGAGACTCAGGGCGTTCTAGCCCCAACAAGGCCAGTTGGCCTAGGGACTGCCACAGATGGTGGCTTATGTAGGTCTTGCGCAATTGTATGGTTATTTGCACCTCTGAATGTGATTTCCTTGCATGATGTTTTATTCCTGCACCTCTGAATGTTTTTAGACATCGTGTGACTTTTGAGCTACTGTAGTATTCTGGTACCTCTGAATGTATTTGTATTGCATCATGTGCTTTATTCTTAACACCGCTGAATGTGTAGGTTTATACATTATGTGTTTCTCTTTACTACTCCTCTGAATGTATATTTATGCATCATGGGTAATGTGTTCTTTCTTAGACCCCTAAATGCTGTGTGATACTTAGGTGGTTTTCCTTTACTACTCCTCTGAATGTGTTTCATACATCATGGGTAATGTGTTCTTACTTAGACCCCTAAATGCTGTGTGATACTTAGGTGGTTGTTCTTTTTAATACAGGTGGTCCTAGTGAGGTCCTGGTCCCCTGCGTGACAGTCTCCTAAGGGGTTAGGGTTGCGTAGGAGGTACTTACCTGTTCCCAGTAGTTACTGGATGTGATCTATAACTGTTACTTTGTGTTACAGTGATTTTATATACTTTTATTCTAATTTCTGACAAGTATTTCTATATCTGCAAAGTGTTGATTCTGACAGTGGCCCATGTGGCCCTGTCTTGTAAATAATCCCATGTGAATATTGCCCGTGCAAGTTGGCACCATGTATATGTGTGATTCTATCTGATATGTTTTGACAATACAAAAGTTATTTTAATATAACCTTGTGTGGAGTCTCTTTTGTGGTGTGCCTAATATGTTGGTGCTGTTGTGCGCTGGCGCAAATGCTTTACACATAGCCTCCGAGTTTAGCCTAGACTGCTCGTGCCAAGCTACCTAGAGGGTGAGCAGGGGTTATCTTGGCGTGTGACTTCCTTGCCCTGACTAGAATGGTGGTTTCTGACCGGCTGTGGCATCAGCCTTAGCCTACCAGAAATAGCCGGTTCTAACAGGTATCATTTTGCTTCTTTCTGCAGTGACTTGTCTAATTCCTTTGGCAATCTTATGGCCTAAGTATTGCACTTCTTTCTGACAGAATTGTAATTTAGATGGAGACAATTTATGTCCCTCCTCTGCCAAATGATTCAACAATGCAAAGGTATCTGTTATTCATGCATCTTTTGTCTTCAATGCCACTAGGAGATCATCAATGTACTGAACCAATACAGACTCTCCAGGCATGTTCAAACTTTCTAGTGATTTCTTTAGCAACTGATTAAAGATAGATGGACTTTCAGTATACCCTTGAGGAATTTGGCACCATGCTAAAATACGGTCTCCGAACCGGAACGCAAATATTGGCTGGCTTTTTGGATGTAATGGAACAGTAAAGAACGCATTACACAGATCAATCACAGTGTACCATTCTGCATCGTGGGGAATTTGATATAAAATCACTGCTGGATATGGTACAATTGGGCAACATGGGACAACTATTTTATTAACCTTTCTAAGGTCCTGCACAATCCTAAATGTTCCGTTTGGCTTTTTCAATCCCATGATCGGTGAATTACAAGGACTACTTTCTATCTCTCTCAAGATGCCTTGATCAATCATTTTGTTTATTACTGGAGTTATACCTTCAGTTATCTCTGCTGTAATTTTGTATTGGGGAACGTTCGGGTAACTCACACCGTCTTTTATAGAGACTTTTACAGGATCTACATCTTTCATTAATCCAATATCTTCTCCTGTGAAATCCCACACCTTCACTTTCACTACCTTTTTCAATTCATCAGGTATCTTTTCTCGATCAAACACAGGAAACAACTTATTTTGTTCGGCCTTAATCATGAGCATAGTCATTTTATACAGGATATCTTCATCTGGGGTTTGCAGTTCTATGCCATCTGGTGAACAGTATATGGCACAGTTCATTTTACACAAAATGTCTCGTCCTATCAGATTTACGGGGCTACTATCACACACCACAAATCGATGCATGTCTTTGAAATTTCCAATTTCTACTTCAACTGGTTGTATTAAGGAGGTTTTAATCTGTCTATTAGCTACGCCTACAACTTGGATGCTCTCTCCCGAGAGAGGAAGATTTTTGATCTAACAGTAGAACGGGTAGCACCAGTTTCCACTAGAAAAGTTATTTCTACATCATTCATTTCCCGCTCACAAATGGACCATCTGATCTACCTCAAGAGTGGCTCCAAGCACACACTCTTCTCCCTCTCTCAGGCACCGTCAGAAGTTTTCATCCGACTCACTCCCGCCTTCTTCTTGTAAACAATACTGGGCACTCACATTCACTCTGGGCGATCGGTTTACCTGCTCGCCTCCGCTGAATCCTGTCTCTGCACTGTATCTCTGCAGATTTACACTGTGTGGAAGTGGCGGTTGTGGCACCTGACTTTGCTGAGTAACCATCTGCTGCTGCTGCGGTTGCTGTTGAATTACCTCATGCTGCACTTGTGGATTCAATGATGTATTTTCGGGATTAACTCCTGGTGGATACCTACACTCTTTTCTCCAATGAACCATTCTGCCGCAATTATGAGAAGGGAACTTTTTCTTAAGATCTTCTATGTTTCCTACCAATTTTGTTTTGTTAAAATTTCCTTTACATTTTCCTTGACTATCTGTAGTTTTAGTTTCCAATTGTGCTACTTGGTGTTCCGCTACTTTTACTTGTGCCCAAATAGCTTTTTCCTTTAGTTTCTTTTGTTTAGCTTCAATGTCATCACTACAGTATTTGGCTTGTCTCAATACCTCATCCACTGTACTTGAATGCCATCTTATTAAACTATGCCTAATCATGTCTCCAATTTCTAGTCTTAAATCATATACGAATCGATATACAAAATGACTCATGTCTTTTTCAGTCAGTTCCTCATATCCACTGTATTGTTTAAACACCAACAGTCTTTCATAAAATGCATGTACAGAATCCTTCGATTCCTGTATAGTTCTGTATATTTTAACCCAATCTGTTTCTTTTGGTGGAATTTTATTCTTCAAAAACACTATTACTTGCTCGTACTTTCGCATAACTTCAGGTGACGGGGCACCTGCCACCTTATCACGAGGATATTCTTCTCTTGGCCAATTCACAGTTATCTTGCACTCAATCCACAGATCTGCTGGTACAACTATGTCAAATAATCCATCCAGATCAACCCACAGTACTTTTGAAACTTTCACAAATCGATCTACCTGTCGATACCATTCTACTGGCTTTCCTCTCAATCTGGGGACATCATTTGTAAAGGATAATATATCCTGTCTACTCCAAGGAACATGTACATATCCTCCTCCCGGTATTTCTCTCATAGGGAACTCATTCGCGACTATTTCTTTTTCTCTTACAGGGAACGCTAATGTAGATTTATCACTGGCCTCTTCTTTCTTCTTTGCCCATTTTATTCTCCACATATTCACATCTCCCCATCTGCTTAGTAGTACAATCAATTCTTTGATCTGGGTTAACCTTCCTGCAGTATTCATATTTTCAATGTCTTTTTCTGAAAAGTCTACTCTGTAAGATTTCTGCAATGTTTTATTCTTTGCGAACTCTACTTCAAATTCGCTAATCCTTCTAATTGATCATATACAGACTTCGCTTTCCATATTATACTCTTGCACATGAACATAAGTTCGTCATCTTGGTACGTTTTTAATCTGTCTGTTCCAATTGTTCCAATAATTAATTCTTCCATATCAATTTTTAACCCTGCCACATCTAATACTTTAGGTTTGTGTTCTTTTAATTTCAACGTTTTAAGCCAATCACTCCTATAGGAGTCTGTGTTAAATCTATTTTCTCTATGCTCTTCTCAGGTATAGCAGAGTCAGATTCTGCTCCAGTTGCATACTTATAGGGTAAACTCTGATTAAAAGTTAAGTCAGGCGGATTTACGTTACTTGCTCTCTTAATTTCTGACAAATCTGGATAAATATTTTCTTTTACCTTTTGCAAACTTTGCTGTAAAGGGATTGTCAAACTTGGCTCTTTTATTCTTTGATTTTCGAACACTGGAATTACAGGTCCTATCATTACTGGGACTGTTACTGCTTCTATGTTTTTCGTAATCTCTTGTATCTTTTCTGTCAATTCATTTGTAGACCGTATATATTCAGCAGTACTTGTTTGTTCTTCAACTCGTTTTTCTACTCTATTTACGCTTCCTCTTTCGTTATTTTGCTTAGGCGTGCCGGTAAGTCTTGTTTCTGTTATTGAGGCATTTGGATTATATCTCACTTCTACTCCTTCTGGTATATCTCTAAAAATTGAAAATTGCCTTGGGGTTTCATTAATTCTTTCGTCTACTAGTGGAGCATTAGATGTGGTCCATAAAGAACCTGGTTGATATGGTGGCGGTCTCCTATTTAATATTTCTTCCAGTACAGCATCCTCTGATTCACTATCACCATAACCTTCTTTCCTTGTTTCCACATTTTTCCTCTTTTCTGTACATTTCCGCCCTTCATATTCATCCACTAATCTGACTGGATACATTCTATTACACATGTCAGCGTTTCCCCATCTACGCATTCTACTCTCATGTGTTTCTCCCCCTAATCCACGCAATCTACCTCTTGGTCTGATATGTCTTTCCGGCCTTTCTCGTTCCATTTCTGCATCTCATCTTCCCATTCAACTAAAGCTTCAAATTGAGTCGGTCTAGGTCTTGGCTCAAGCTTCATCATCCTTCCTCTCAAATTTGGTAAAACTGCCACATTAAAAGATTCGACTTCTGGGAAAGCTAGCGCACCATCATTCCTGGTATACCTTGCCCAATTCTCTAGCTAAACACATGTATGGTAACCATATTTCGACAACATATAGGAAGCAGGCGTTTTCGGCGGAGGAAGTAATTTTCCCTCTCTTGTTTTTATCGCCTTAACCTTCACAAACACATTTTTCAATTTCTTAAACCCCGAAGGTTTCTTTTTTTCGCAATAGTAATCCATTTTTCTGTAAATTCCCTGTCTTTCAAAAGATCGCGTACTTCTGTTACTGTTCCGTAACACCAACCTATCACAGTGCGGTTTACACTAGCGTACCAATTAGAACAAGATACGTTCCCTTAGTGCTTAACCAATAGTTTCGCTGCTTTTCGTGATGCACCAATCAGCCCTTACTTCGTCTTGGTCACGAGGACCAATCCCTGCACGACACTTTTGACGTCACCAGCGCTCCGGCTTCTGCAGCGCCGACTGACCCCTCCTTTGCAAGGTTTATCGAGAAGCCATATTTACAAGATATTCAACTGAATCAATTAGTAGCTTTACACAAAACAACTCCATTCGTCTGTTTCGCTTAATAAAGTGATAGAATTTTCAGCTGCACAAGTATTCTGTATTTCCAGTAGACAGCGCTTACCTCTTCTCTACCACAGAATTTTACATTTGCTAATAAAGTAGCACCACTTCCTCTACTTTACCCTTCTCTCAAGCTCGGGTTAAGCTATATTACTCTCCCAGCAGTAAGTTTTAAATCAGGATACGCAATGATCCCTGTACTTGAAGGCTAAGATTTTATAGACTGTCCTCGCTATGTATTTATCGGATGTATGACGTTACAACGCATACTTTTACAACGCCTACCTTTACAACGTGTTTTTTACCACGCATACCATTACAACGCATAGCGCTTTGGGGTGCTGGATAGTGAATAGTTTAATTTACTATTCCAACTCCAGTCCCCGTGGATAGTAGGGAAGGTTATTGGATAGTAAATTAACCTATTCCCTATCCTAGAGCGCCCCCCAGAGCAATGCGTTGTAATAGTTTGCGTTGTAAAAGTTGCGTTGTAATGGTAGTTCGTTGTAAAAGTTTCGTTGTAAAGGTTGTATACCGTATTTATCCTTTCACACGATAAGTCCCTAAACTTGTGATGTGCGACAACACCACTTGTGATATACGACGATACTACTGCAGTATACGACGATACTACTTTTTGAAACAGACTATGCGATGTGCGACTTCACTTGCCACACTTCCTCTGCCTGCAGACAGAGGCACCAGCTTCTCGCAATACTCGGAAGCCTTTTCCAGACTATGTATAACGTAATACGAACTCAACAGATGTTAGTCATAATTCTGTATATCAAAACCCTTGTATATCACTTTATACATAATCCTAGCTAATTCTATAGCAACCAATGCTCTGCTACCAAGCTAATTACTGATGCAGCGCTACTCCGGAAATAATTTCTAAAATCATATTACCTTTCCCTGAATCATTAAATCATGCATTTACTCATCAGTGGGGCCCATAACACTGTGAGCTACTCACACAACACTTTATCTTACTTCATGGATCGGTGAGATTCAAAGGAGAGCTGCTGTATCATAGCGGAGTGTCCAAATTAAAACTAACTATTTATACTATTTACACCTGCAGTTTTAAGGAGTTTTACCATGGTTTTTATTAACAAAACATTTTACCTAGACACACCACCATTATGGTCAACGAATCTGCTAGTAAAAAAATTAGGCGTAGGAAAATACAAGACCAGCTTAATTCTCCATTTATCTAATTTTTATTAAAAGCAAAGTTTAGCATGTCTAACAGTTTATTCGCTTTATTTATTTCTTTATTCAAAAGATGACTTTAAAAGAGTAAAAGTTTTATCTCAATCAGTTATATTCATTTTTATTTCAGAGGTTCGAAATAGACATTATTATTTTAGTTTTCAGAAAACAAGTATTAGCAAAAGACAGATAGTTCTCAAAATTAATTTTCTCCTAACTTCCCTAACTAATAACCTCATCTAAAGATCATTTCTCATTCAAAGAAAATAGACAATTATTCAAAGTCTTACATCTCAGGAAAATCAGCATACCGACAGCATCTCAGGAGGAAATCGGAAGAGAGTTTTTTCTTAAGGAAAATCAGCACTTTTTATACCTTTTTCACTAACTTTATCTATCTACAAAAGTAACTATCGGCCTAAACTCGAGTTCTGATTGGACAATTCGGGGTGTTTGAGCATCACCTCATCATTCTAATATTCAATTTCCGTTGTGTCAGCGGATTTTAAAGAGTCCCTTGTTTAAGAAAGTCTTTGGCCTAGTCACATCCTCAACTAGCAACTCCAGGAGCTTTTCCCACGTTCAGTAGCTCAAACATCCATTCTTTTTGTCAGTCATCAGGACTTCCAGGGCATGTTGTCCTTGGACTGGTTTCGTTCAGGCACAAGCAGCTCACATTCAAACTCGGACTTGGGCTGCGCATGCTCAGTTCGTCTTCTATTCACAGTTAATAAAGCAGCCATATTTTCACTAGGCCTCACAGGCCAGCATGGGAACTATCATAGAAACAAACACAAATAAATGTTAATTATTGAAATATAGCCCTTCTGTTTACCTCCCCCATACTAAGGTTTCCCTATTAGTTGTTACCTAGCAAAATAAGCAACACATATGCGAAATATACTCACCTGTCTTCATGTTTTTGCCACAAAATACATACACAGAAAACACGTTTATGCCGCTTTTAATTAATTTAAAGCTTTGCATTAGTAAACAATATGACGACATTAGTAAATTAGTCAGTTATAGTTTTCCATGCAAGCAGATTAGTATTCCCACGTGTATTTGTGTGTGCATTCTATACTATGTTGATTAATGTTTTCCACAGCACGCAATTAATAAAGGTTATAGTTATGAGGAATTTTCTTCGCGAGGGGTATACAAAATTTTGTTTCTCCACCTCTCTCCATCACACTCCTTTGTTAAAGTCCTCGGCTGATGACTTGGATTCAGCCATACGCATTGAGGAAGTCATCTTGGCGATAGCGCGATTGATAGTGGCTAAGTCACTAGGTCCAGATGGCTTTCCAGTGTTGTTTTAAGTCATTTTGCGTGGAGCTTGCCCCCTTTTTAACTAAGCTTTTTAACTCCTTCCTCGATACAGGAGCAGTAACGCCGTCAATGTCTGAGGCGGTTATCTCTGTAATCCCTAAGCCTGGGAAAGACCTTATAGAATGTGGGTCATATCGCCCAATCTCGCTTCTTAACATAGATGCAAAGTTATTTGCGAGTGTCTCGGCAGCACGGCTTAGCCCGCTTATGGATGGCCTGATAGACCCGGATCAATCCAGGTTTATTCCGACACGTCAGGGGGGGGACAATACTAAGAGACTCCTTCACCTCATCGACCTGACCCATCGATCTCGCACTCAAGCCTTCTTTCTCTCAATTGACGCAGAGAAAGCCTTTGACCGTGTTGATTGGGAGTTTCTCTTCACAGTTCTATGCTTCTTTGGCTTTGGGGATAACTTTATCCGGTGGGTCTGTTACTTGTACGCCTCCCCCATAGCAGTGGTGCGGGTCAATGGTTGTAGATCAGCCCTCTTTCCTATTGCCCGGGGCACGCGGCAAGGCTGCCCCCTTTCCCCGCTTCTATATGCTCTCTACATGGAGCCGTTTGCCCAACGTATTCGATCCAATCCTGATATAACGGGTATCAAATTCGGACCTGACGTACATAAACTTAGTATGTATGCTGATGATGTCATTCTTTCGCTCACGCAGCCCCGGACAACTCTGCGGCACTTGTCCACGAGCTTATTGCTTTTGGCGATGTGGCGGGGTTTAAAGTCAAAATCACAAAATCCCAAATTCTTAATGTATCTATTCCCGCGGATGAGTTTCAGGACCTGCAGCAAGACTTCCCTTTCCCATGGGTCCCTGAGGACATTACATATTTAGGCATCCGTCTGACCTCGTCCATCACTAAGACAGTCGCCCTTAATTATGCTCTGATGCTGGAGCAAACCACCAAGGCGCTCTCTGACTGGACTCGCCTTAAACTGGCGTGGTATCGGAGACTGGCAACTGTAAAGATGACCGTGCTTCCGCGCGTCGTCTGTTTATTTCAGATGCTCCCTGCTAGCCCTCCACCAGGTGTCCTCCGGAAGTTACAAGGGCTCCTAAACAAGTTCTTGTGGGAAAACAAAAAGCCCCGTCTTGCGTCAGTGTTGGTCTCCACCTCAAAAGAGAAGTGAGGGCTTGGCTTTCCACTAGTGGGTGCTTATCACCAAGCGGCCTGTCTCCGATACATTGTCGAATAGAATAGGTCTCTGTCCATCAAGCACTGGAATTTTATGGCTCAGTCTGTAGTTGGGCGTAACATCTGGCGCGAACTGTGGCTACCCCGCAAGCACAGAGCATGGGGTTTGTATTGTCTCCAGTGACCTCCCCGACCCTCAGGGCATGGGATCAACTTGCGCGACAGAAAGAGTGGACTTTGTCTCCCTCTCCACTGTCCCCTATTGTAGACAACTCTGACGTCCCACCTGGCTGCGCGTCTCTGATGTTTCATCGGTGGAGGGAGGAGGGGTGCAAGAGGGTGGGTTCCCTTTTTGATCTTGATGGGCTGATTCCCTTCCCTCAGTTATGTGCAGATTATGGTCTGCCTGCTTCTGATGTATTTCATTACTCGCAGCTTGCGCATTGGGTCAAGCGTCCTGAGAATTTTGCGCACCTGTCCCGCACCATGACGACCTTAGAAAGATGGCTAATATGTAAAAAAGATGATCATAAGCTAATATCTGAATTATATACTATGATCACTACGCGCCCTAAGAAACATTGCTCAAAGGCGCAAGTTAGATGAGAGGCTGAGTTGGGGAGACTCCTTACACCGAAGGAGTGGGAACACATTTTTTATCGCACACACCACACTGCTTCCAATACAGTGGGTGCCGAATCAGCCTATAAGGTGGTCCATTACTGGTATTATACTCCAGTGCATATTAAGTCTTGGGATAATTCCAAATCAGACCTCTGCTGGCAGGGGTGTGGTGGCACTGGTACCCTAGTACACTTGCTGTGGCACTGTCCGAAGTAGGTGCGTTATTGGACAGAGATTCTCGATGACATTTCAGATTACACTGCCACGAGCACCTGAGCATACCCTTCTGGGGCTACCCCACCCTGGGTCCTTTCCACTGAAGTCCTTGAGGGGTAAGCAGATAGCCCTGGCACTGTTGACAGCTAGGCAAGTGCTCTTAGGGCAATGGGGATCTCAGTCAGTCCCGGACCTGCGAGATTGGATACAAAAGCATTGGCATCTATTGGCAATGGAACATCTTTCTCTTACTGTAGATGGCCGAGGCAAGGAATATGCAAAATTATGGGCCCCCTTTTTACAGCTCCTTTCGAAAGACATGAGGGAAGTAACATGTCCGAAATACCTGCAGATTATACGGCTTATACCCTTAGACCCACCTGGTACAGAGGTTGCCTGAAATGACAAGTAACATCCAGTAGTATATAGCGGGGGTGTTAGTGGGGAGGTCCTGAACTGATGCGGAGGGAGGGTGGGGGAAGGGAGGAGGGAGTGGAGGGTTTGTTCTCTGTTGTTTCATGTGTTTTTTAAAAGTGGTCTCTTGGTCGCGGTGCCTTGACCTTCCATTGAGATTTGCATTAACGCGAAGGCGTCTCCGGGATGTAGACCTTATGCGCTGTGTATGGTTCTCTAGTTCTCGCTCTGCCGGCGCTTGGATGTAGGCAGCAAAACTGTGTATTATGCACTTATTACCACACAAAAAAAATTATTGATTCTAAATGGTGTAAATCAGTTCAATAGTTGCTGAGAAATTCAAGAAAAATATTGATATCTGAGCACCGAGGAGGAGTCGCGACTCCTCTAGAGCACGAGCTGACTTCTCATTGGCTACCAACACTCCAAAGAACTGAGTCACAAGAAAACAGTAACATAAAGGAAACAAGGAAAGGGAGCAGGGTAGAAACACCCTGACTCACTAGAGGTCCTCAGGACACAGGAGGACCTCATTGCCCCACCAGCAGTGCACCAGAAGCCATGTTTGAAGAGTGGTGTAAAAAGGGGCGTGGCCTAGGACAACCGCTCTGCAACACAGCATTGTGGCACTTACTGGAGGTACCTGGTGGGCTAGTTGGCCCTCAGGGACCCTCAGGATTGAAGGTGACTTAATCCCCCAATTTACAACGTGCCAGGGGGCACATTTGCACACTTGTTTTGTTAGGTCCTGCCCCATCCCTGCACCACTGTGGAAACGCGCCCCCTGGCATGTTGTAAATTGGAAATTAATTCCCCTTGAGTCCTGAGGGTCCCTGGGGGCCAACTAGCCCACCAGGTACCTCCAGTAAGCGCCACAGAGCTGCGTTGCAGAGAGGTGTAAAAAGGGGCGTGGCCTCGGCACACCTGTCTGCAACGCAGCTCTGTGGTGCATACTGGAGGTACCTGGTGGGCTAGTTGGCCCCCAGGGACCCTCAGTATTGAAGGAGAATTAATTCCCTAACTTACAACGCACCAGGGGCGCGTTTGCTGAGTGCTACAGGGAGGGGACGGGGCCTCTGGTGCGATGCCGGCTTTTAAAAAAAATGTATTTAAAGAAGGGGGCTATGTGGCCCCCCTTCTTTTACATTATTTGAGGCCCTGGGGACCCCATCCCCCACAGCTTGCCCTGTTTCCTACAAACAAAACAAAAACGGGAAGGGGCCACACGGCCCCCTTACCGAGGCCAATTTTGGCACCGAGGACCCCATCCCCTAGGGTATGGCCACATATTTTTTCAACAAAATATTGTTTAAGGAGGGGGGCTGCATGGGCCCCCTCCTGAGGCTTGCAGCTCCCCTTGCTCAAAAACAATTCTGCTTTGCTTCCTTGAAGCGAGAGTAGGTTTCCCTGCTCTCGCTTTAAGGAAGCAAAGCAGCATTTGCTATAGCAGGGCAGGAGCCGTGTTCCCGCCCTGCCATAGCAAACAGCAGTGTCCCGGGGGTGGGCACCCCGGGACACCGGGACACTGAGGGGTGGCGATCCCCAGGGCCATCAAGGGCTCCAGGAGGGGGGCCATGCTGCCCCCCTCCCAACATTTAAATCCCCAGGGAGGTGGTGGGGCCCGGGGGTCCGTAACTGGTCCCATTATTAAAATAAAGATTACCCGGGGGGGGGGGTGGTGGTCTTGCACCCCATATTTATTTAAAAAAAATTGTAAACACAGCCCCGGGGAGGTGGGGGTCCCCAGGGCTGCGTGTAGGGGGGTGGGACCCCCATTGCATTCTTTTATAAAAAAGCCCCGGGAAGGTGGCAGACTCCGGGGCTGTGGGGGGTGTGCGTGCCCGCGCACATCATCAGCATAGCCCCGGGGAGGTGGCGGTCCCCGGGGCACTAAACGGATTTCACCAAACTAAACAAAGGCACTTCCTTAAGTAAAGCTTTACTTTCATGCTAAGTTTGGTGTAATTCCATTCAACTGTTTTTTATATCTGTGGACAACTTCCTGAAAGAATTTAAAGGAGAAAGAGCACTGTTTTACTTTTTTGGACCCCTGCCCATTTGTTTTGTCCCCAGTTGATGGCCAGTACGAAACTGGAGGCCCTGGGCTCTGAAGAAATGTTACCAACCATAAAGGTCTATATTTAGCAATGGCAAACTGTGAGGAATTGATTGGACAGTAACAGATGTCCCTAGCCCTGATTTATTGCCTTGAAGACTGTGCAGAAATTGACATTTTTAGAAGTTTCCCTTGCAATTCTGCTGTGTTTGTATAGTGACTTATTAAACATTTCGAATCTCTCCTGCAGGTATGGTTGCAGTGTGTTTTTTAACGAGTTATCTTAAAATGGTTAGATGACTGACTACATGTAAAAGACTTCAATTTCATAATTTTGTTTTTTCTATATCATTTCAAAATACATTCGACCTACGCTACCTTTTGGGTTGGTTTGCGCTACAGAAACATACAAACAGATGAGCCTCAAGTTGTAGACAAGGAACCAAAGTTTGATGCCACTTCACAAACTAAGATAACAGCAGTAAGTGTGTGCCCTGTTATGGCTCCGAGGTCATTGTCAATGGCACAAGTCGAGCTGCCCTTCCCCCTCAAGGGGGCGTTGCTTCAGGTCAGTGTGTAGGGAACAGACACTGGAGGACTTCCAGCATCTGTATCACCAGCCACATGCAATCTGCATATCCTTATCACCCCTGCCCTTCCCCAACCATCATGTTAATGTTAATGTTAATGTTAATGTTAATATTTATTTATAGAGCGCACGTACACCTGTAGGTTTCATGGTCGGTGCCTCAACTGGGTGAGTGTGCACTCATAAGGTTGGAAGCATTGGCCTGGAAAATAACACGAGAGCAAAATACACATTTCAGTGGTGTGCTATCACCCAGCTAACATGATAAAGATTCAAAGAAGCATTGTATTTGAATTTCAGAGAATGCTCGCTTCCGGCTGCATATTTGTTTCTGTTGGTTAGCAGCAGTTCACTTTTTAGAGTTTCTCGTTGCTCAAATGGGTGTAATTTCTGATAATTATGTAGAGTGTTGTTGGTATTGCAGTGAGAGCAGGCTTCCTCAGTCCAGGTTCCAGGGATAAGAACACCTGCAGATGATAAATCCATGCACGTATATGAAAACATGAACATTTTAGTACCAAGGTTGTGCATATCTACCTTCTTGTCATTTCCATAGCTGTTAGAGGGGGAAGCAGGAGCGGGACTGGACTGTAAGTCCCAGGCTCCCTTGCAGCAGTCATCGCTGCCGACGCCTGCATCACGCGCCCGGAGGCGCTTCAAATCCCAGCTGGGTTCCCACAGCATGGGAAGCTCTTCTTGTCATTTCCATAGCTGTTGGAGGGGGAAGCAGGAGCAGGACAGGACTGTAAGTCCCAGGCTCCCTTGCAGCAGTCATCGCTGCCGACGCCTGCATCACGTGCCGGGAGGCGCTTTAAATCCCAGCTGGGCTCCCGCAGCACGGGACACGCATGGGCGAAGCCCAGGCCAAGGGCGGGCCCGTCTGCGCACGTCAGAGGCAGGAAGAGGCGGGGCGGGGCTTGGTCCCTTGGCTCTGGGAAGCTGAACAGTCTTTTATGAACAACATTGGTTTGTTCCTCTAACCCAAGTAAGTTCACTCTGTATGCAACCGAATTCCTACCAGTATGGTGGCTATAACAAAAACTCGAGGGGGAAGGTGGCCACGCCTAAAATCTTGCCTAACTCCACACTTGATTGCTTTCTTCTCCGTGCCGCTAAGGCCATTGACATGGAGATCCAAGTAGCGAAACGACGGCTTTCTGTGGGGGGGGCGATCCATCTGTCGCAACCATTGGAGCACGCAGCCCCAATCAATTAAATTAATGACATAAGTCAAACCAATCATGTATCTATTGGGACCTTAGAAATCTCTCCACCAGCCCTGTGGGATTGTACACCACCCCAAGATCCACCAGTAGGTGATTTGGCAGATAAAAGGAGAAAAATGACCAAGCATTTAGAACCCACGCAAAGTATACGGATCAGATCCAGGAAAAAACCTCTGGCATCAAATCCAATAGCCCATGTTGAACTATTGCAAAGTCCCTCCACCCCGGATGGCTCTAACTCAATGTTGTTGCCCTACCTCGAGGTCGAGTCTCCACAAACTATGGTGGCACTTACATCCCTCATAGCGGAAATACTTGCCAAGAACCTTCTACCTATTCTGGAAAGACTGGACAAATTAGAATCCACTGTGACTCTAATGCATACTTTGCTTACCGATTCGAACTCAGGGGATGGGGCTAAAGGGAATGAGCGGGATAGGGGTGTTATTCATGGTGGGGAGCACTAATTCAGAAGAGATAATTTCTTCTACGTGTGTCAATCTATCAGACTGCCACGCTCTCAATACTTATCCCGCAAACATTGACAGTGCAGTACCACAAAAATACCCAGGGCCTTCACATTCTAGGCATCGGGGCTCAGCATGTTCACCCCCTAGCAAGACTTGGACTAGCTCCCCTAATGCATCTACCAATGGGATTCGGGTAGGCTCTAAGCAACTACAAATTACATCAAACCTGACGCGCAAAAATTAATTAACTAATCAAACTAATCGAGATGGTAAGGTGACCATCCACCTCCCACCCGAGTGTTGCCCCTAAGTCGAAATTCTCACCAACATTCCCCCACTGCAAGAAAACCAAAATGAATCACAGACCCAATTAAAAAATAAAGCATGTCACTGGCTGTTACAGAAAACAAGCTTCACAAACAGATACTATCATGACATCTTGTTTCTAAGGCGGGTAAGCTGGGTGGGCCCTCTATGTAAATCTTATGCTGGTGATTGCATTGTGATCAACTGTAGATCCCCAATCACAGCTAGTCGGTTGCTTAGTGGGGACTCTTCTCTAGCTAACCAGAGACTGGGCCAGGGGATTGATATTCTACCGCTTGGGTTTTTTTATAGGCACCTTGACAACAGAGGGGGGAACCCTTTGGCTAATGGGCTACTTCGTAGGCTATGCATTTGGAAGGTACCCCTCTGAAAACTAGAAATATATTCCAAATATTAAGTGGTCTAGATTCCCAAGACTGACTACCTGTAGTTCTTCCTCCCCCAAATACCCATTTTAAAGTTGGAGGAAACTCCTGTGAGCCTCAACGACAACCCCGTCTTGTGTAACCAAGTTATAGTGAATAGCCATCTCCACCAACAAATTGAGCCCAATGGAGTATCTAATAATACATGACCCATCCAGGAACTGATAACTGAACTCCAGGAACTGAAACTTCTATCCTGGAATTGTAGTGTAGTTCCTATCTTCCCAATAGGCTCTGCGCATTGGAATAGTACCTACAGCAGTAAAGGCCTAGGCCAGACGTTAACTAGGTCTACTACTGTCGATACTAGACTTAATTTTGGGGTTTGCCAGCTAAGCTCAGAGTTCGCTAGAAACTTTCTCGAATGTTCAAGGAAGGATTAACTTCCCTGATTAGACAAGAAGGGATTTAGTTTCTGACAACCATAGAACATGACAACTTTGCTCTCCCCTAATCAAGAGTCAATCTCGAGAGTCGTGTGAGCACAAGGCAATTATTTTACTCAGTCAGTACGTGCATTCTTAGTCTCATCAGAATGTAGAGAAAAGGAAGAGACGGGCGTGTTCAATAAAAGATGTTATTTATTGATCAGTCTCTTTTCTCGTACAAGAGAAATGGATCGATATTATTGCAATACTTATAGTTAAGTAAAGTGCATACATTAGAAGCAATAGTATAAAATAATACTGTAAAAACATTGATATGGTTTCTGAGCCATATGATGTTTAAAATGATTAAAATATATTTACATACACATATACATTTGACTAAACGTACTCAACTGGTGTTTCTAAATACGCCTACCCCGTGTACCTGACCTAAGTCTAATGCGTGGGCGGGAATAGAAAGTTACAGTTTAAGTTAAGTTTGTTTTTGCCAAGTGAATAACTAAAGAATTCTCTGTGAGGGGTTATTCAGTTCTGTACCTGGAATTTAGGATGAATGAGGAATGGTATCTCTTTCTCTGCTCTCGATATTCCAGGCTGCCTGTGAGGGCTGCCCGAAAGCGCCGGTGCTGGGTCTCTCGGCTTGAGATAGCAGCGCGTCTCTCAGCGCGTCAGGAAGGCGGGGCTGCGCCAGCGGGGTCTGCTTCTGCTCTCGGCTTCGGCAAGTATGGCTGCTCCGTCTTGTCACCACGCGTGTGTTTGCATAGGGCAAGGTCGGCAATATTTATACCTTAAAGGTGCCGGGATTGACGTAAGGATGGACATAGGTACGTCAATAAAGATGTCATACGACTTGCTCGTTAGCACATTCTTTACTAAAGTTCTCTGTGAAATCAAAACAATGGCCGCACGGATTATCCAGGTTGTCATAGGTTTGATTTGTTATGAGAACGTCGTATGCCTTATCAGGGGCTGGAGGAATGTCGCTTGTCTAATTAGATCTCAAGCGTTATGACCTAATCAGATAACACGTTCCTGTGCCGTAGTGTGACTGCGTCAGATAACGGTATCTGCATCATGGGGGATTTCTTGCCTCATGGGCTGACTGTTAGTTAACTAGCTAGGTAGTTTAACCAGAATAGGGTCAGGAATAGGGGGATCGATTCAGGACCTATAGAAATACACGACACCCACTCCACGCTAACTATGGTCATATCTACTAATCTATGCATAGTATAACATAGTACAACATACTATAGAGTATAGTGTATACCTTACCACCCCAAAATACATAAATGCATTTCGAAATTTTCAAATATACTGAAAAATTGCAGTCATATATATTGTATGCACTTAAGCTATGAATTAAATGCAAAAGTAAACACGCATTGTAATGCATTATTGCTTTTTGGTATATGAGAAATACACATGAAATGGCTCTTAATATAGCTATACAGAAAGGAAGGTCGAGACCATTTCATCACATAATAAAATATTTGTGAACATACCAGCGGGCAGCTAAAGTCTATATAAAGTATCTAAAATAGAAATCTTAGTTCTCTAGGAATAGTTTCTTACTTTAAGCAGAAGATCAGTGTCCCGGGGAAAAAATATATAGAAAATTTTTTTAAGGGCTTGCTGAAAAAAGTTGCTGTCCGTGAACTGGATTGTAATTGTTCATGTGACTTTATTTTTAAAGTTGAAGGCCGAATTCAGGGAACGCCGTGTGCGAGTTTACTCAAAAGTCTCTATTTCTGTTCCGGAGAGAACATCATATCATTCAGGCTTTCGAAAAAACTGTCAACAGCTTCATGGGAAAGTTCCACTAAGTCGGAAATAGGGGTAACCATGCATTCGTGCGCATGATTGTCTCCATTGACATTCTGATTTGCATTGCTGACAGAAGGTCGTACCTGTTCGATGCTGCTTTCATCTCGAACTTCACTACCCTTCAATCGTAGTGGTGAAGATTCCAGGAATGCCGTCATCAGAATTGGCAGCCTTTGAGGGCAGCACAGTGCGTGAACCTTGGTAGGAACCAACAGTGTATCTGCATCCACCGGCGCATCCGATTGTAGCGTCAGACAGGTGTCTAACACGCATTCTTCTCCGCATAGCAGACACCTTAGTACAGGTAAAACACACCTTTGCCACATTGGTCGAAATGATAGAAACCAAGTCATGTTTAGGTCTCTAAGCCGGGAGAGTCCCAGGATTTTTGATATCCGGTCCCGGTATCCAATGGCTAGGATCGTATCTTCCATTGTCGCGAGAGTTTGATCTGTGACATGGGTTGCCATAACGAAAAATAAGGACTAGGAATAGGATTCCTGCAATTAGTCCCAGGATCAGGGGAAGTCCGCCAAAAATCGAATGGACGAAATCTGGAAAAATACCCAGTATGGCTTTGAATGGTGTTAATGCCATCGAAAATACTGTCTTAAATACCTTTGAGACCCCAGTGGTATCAGAAATATTTAAGATTTCGCTCAGGATTTCCGCGAAATGTACGGGGGAATTAGTTGATAATAATGTATGTATCTCTGCAGTCGTCCTTGCGACTTGTAGATCATACGTTTCTTTAGATGACGTGAGCCTTGTAGGCGTCTGAAGAAGCACTGTTTTCATTCTGCTTAAAGTATCTATTCGAATAGAAGTAATTTTCAAACCGGGCCATGCCCTTGCCTCCCTGTCTGGAAAGGAGCTGGGGAACAAAGATCGTCCACAGCACTTGACCTTCGCCGTCGTAGTGACGAGATAAGGAGTCCCGGGCATAAGACTACAACATCTGCGGTCTACAATAAGAATGTAACTCCCATTATAGAGTCTTTGAAAGAATGGTTCTATTTCAGTTGCAGGTGCGCCTTGCTGGTGACATGAAAGGTTGTATGAATTCCCTTCACAGGCTCCGTGCAAACTAATACCGTTACACAGAAGCGTGCCGCTTAGTGACATAGCACAATTGTTGCCACTAAGAAACACTTTCTGTCCTTTGTTACTGACACATGCATGTGAATAGGGCAGGTTCCAAGTTGTTTTAAGGTACCCCTTTCCCAATTACTCGTACATGCCAGCCTGTATATATTTTTGGCAGTATTGAAACCTGAAGGTTGAGATTGGAATATTTATGATTCCGTGGATTATCCATTCACTGACAGGTCGTTCTGACATTGTCATTGGTAATCTTTCTAGTTTTTCAATGCTCAAGATTGTATAATCAGCACCCTTCTGCGCCATACCGATTTGTCTATCAGTAAGGTTAAAGATTTGGAATAGTGACGTTGTGTTGATTAAACGCCAAGGCACATAGCCTGAACGAAGATTTTGTAACGTCCAGCCAAGCTGTACAATGGAACGCAATTGTGACTGTCCATGTTGTAATAACAGTAAGTCTTGCGATAATATATCGATTGCTGAAGACACAATGCTGTCCAATGAAAAAATTCTGGAGGACAGAGTCATTAACCCATTGTCCACTACAGAAAGTGATTTTTCCAAATTAATACGGTCAATTTCCCGTATTCTTTCTGCTGTCTCAATTTGAGTAACCTTCCAGGCCTCATTGTATGCTGCATATACAGAGGCTGCTATGAAACGCTTTTGACGCTGTTTGCGTGGTCCCAGTATGAAATCACGCAAGTCAGCACCATCAGTAAGTAAAGTTAGGTGTTGCTTAATTTCAGGCAGTGTGGAAGTTTGTAGCCATTGAAGGCATAATTTGCCCACACTGTAGGTTGTTATTATCCCTGGGTGATGTCTTTGGGGATATCTAGGGTCTGGCCTGGTCATTTTGAAACCCTGTGTTTTATTCAGGAATCTATCTTGACAGTTATTTGTATCTGTGGGCCAGATCAACCATTGTTTCCAATCAGGATGTGTTCTGTTTTGGTTAAGTATATGGTTTATGTCTATTTCTTCATCTATTTCAGAGCTATTGCTGAATATTATTGGCTTTGGAATAGATAGGTTATTTAAATCTTTGATTTTGGCTAAGCCAAGACAGGTGGTTTGTTGAACAGTGTCATTTAAAAATATCATTTGTTCTGGGATCATGCAGGCTCTAAACAAAGCTTCTAAACCCTGTACTTGCCATTCTTTTGTACCCCAAACACTTTTCAAATCAACATTTTTGTCCCAATAATCAAATCCAAAAGTATTCATTTTTTCAAAGAACGAATCAGAATAAATCTATTTTGTGTTGGTTATCATGGTTTTCATCCCTGTCTTGTTTGACAATTTGTAATAAAATGTTTCAGCATTACTAGTATTAAAACCTTGAAAGTATGAATATTTGTCATAAACGGTTCTAGAGCTCCCTTTTGGAGGTGTAGCACAATGTTCCCATTGATTATAATTTAAAACATTTCTTGGTTGTGCAGATTTATGCAAAAAACTGTTACCATAATGGTTATAGCAATACATACTATCATAATTTGTAGAACCTTGCAAATAATCATGTTTTGTAAATTTAGCAGACATTACTAAGTCAGACATCATATTGTTTATACTTTCAAAGTCCCAATCATCAGCAAATGAGTTTGGTTTTGCAAAATCACTCAAGGAGATCTTGATTTGGTGTGGATATTTCAGGATCTCGACCGGACCATAAATTTCATAGTCAGTGTTGTCCCAGGCTACCCCACCAGGTATTGGAATTGCTGTGAAGTTGGCTGAAGAAAGTTCTGAAGAAAGTTCTCGTTTCTCGACGTGTGAAGATGTGTGTGGTTTGAGGACCAAGTTGATGTTCTGACTTGCTGTGTCCATTTTAGCATATTTTCCCTCAATGAAGCGTCCCAAGGTAAATACCATGATGAGCCAAAGTATGAGGATAAATGCACCAAAACCCACCCAAAATTCAATCCATGGAGTAACCAGATATGTTTCTTTCAGTTGTTTCAAAAGTTCCTTAGCTTTGTCTTTAAAGGATTTTGATGATGGCTGTGTCTTTTGTTCGCTGAAACCTTCAGAGGAATCATCGAAGTTGATGAAGTAACCAGATGCAGTTCTGTCAATTGTTCCAATTGGTTCAGGATTTTTGTTTCTTGCATTTTCACTTGGAACTTCATTGTAGATTGGTGTGTCTCTGCTAAATGTCTTTATTTGCGTTTTCAGAGGTCTGAGTTCTATTGCATTGTTGCATAGTCCTTTTTGTTCTTCTTTAGGCGTTTCGAATGTGATGAGCCTCTTTGTTAGGACCTCTGTACTGGTAGCAAACCTTGGTGTTCTGCTACTTATTGGGAGTCCACTTGGCCTACTGTTTGTTATCGGCCACATGTTGTGGTTTTGCCAGGTCGATGGATACAACTCGGTTCTCCTTTTTTCCAGCAAGTGGCGGTAGTACAACTGATCTTGTCCCGTTGACAGACAAGACAGGAACTGCTTTTCTGTAAGAAGGCCCAAATTCCTTCTTTACCGCGATCTTCTCCCTGACTAGATCCCCGACTTTTGGAATCCAGACAGGTCTTGCTGGGACAGGTGGTGAATCTTCAGTGGTCGTTGGCTGTTGTTTCAACTGTATGTTGCTCAGGTCTTTTCTTGTTTTGTTTAAGTCCTGCAAAATAGCCAAACGGTCTTTGACATCAAAGGTTTTTTCTATTACCACTGAAGTCTGACTATCAAGGTCAGAGATCAACATCCTAGTTCCGAATAATAATTCGTACGGACTGAATCCCTTCAGAGAATTTCTTGGCAAGTTATTTAGACTACGTTGGACACTTATTAGATGTTTGACCCACCCAGCTCCCGAACCTAATGTCCTTTCCATTATAGATTGCTTTCTGCCTTGGTTTTTTCTTTACACCATCCCATACCCTCAGGAAGGAAGTGAGAAGATTCCCGCTGGGCTGTGCTCATTTGGCCATTCTTTCCCCCCCCAGGCTGGATTGCCTGAGTGAAAAAAAATGGTCGAACGTAGCATGCTCTTAGCGTATATGCCATTTAGACTCGCAAATCTTGTATAACAGTCCGGACGTCAGCCGAGTGCTGTGGATCTACATTATAAGTGGAACTAGCCTGTGTATGTTAATCGCAAGCCATTCTTTTTGTTGGTAATATTATCTGCCTTGATACGACGAGGTATTAAACTGCTTCTCTCCCCACTGCGATCTCTGTTGCAGTTTGGGCAGTTTTTTACAAACATGGTGTAGTGCAGGCTCATGCCTGGCCACCAGTACCGTGATTGTAATTCTTCCAGAGAATCTTTTAATTTAAGGTGTCTGTGACCCTCGCCCATATGTGCGTCTGCGATTAACAAGTTTCTCCTGTCCATGTTTGGAATCACTCTATCCCCCACTCCAGGGATTCGAGCAAAAGGGACGGAGTTTGCATCGATTATGTATGTATAATTGAGTGGATAGTTGATCGGTAACGCTGAGCAGTCGCCTTTTGATGACGTTTTCACCGCCAGCAATGTTTCACCGTCAATGTATTTTAATGTACGCTTTTTTCGATCTACGGGAGCCGGTTTAGTGGCTGCCGCTGCGGCTGCTTCAGCCAATGAATTCCCTACAACGTGAACGCCATCACGTTGATGACTCAGTGAGTGAGTCACGTGAGTCTTTGGTAGTTCTTTTTTCAAAAGAGCTACTTGTTCCCAGAGCAGTCTCTGCTTTATTGGTGCATCTGTGTCATCTTTGTAACCGTTCTGAATCCATGTCTGCAAATCGCTGTTATATGATTTGACGCAGTAATATGAATCTGACACTATAAGTGTCGGGAATTCGCGATCCGCATTATCTAGCGCCATTTTCAAAGCTAATATTTCAGTTTGTTGTTCTGAATTGGTTTCTACTGAGTGTGTCTTTGTTAATAGAGGTCTTAGTTTACCTCCGCGCCACACTTCTTTTGTAATCTCACATGTGGGGTTGTATGCTTGTTCTCCCCAAACGGATGGTTGAGCATGTCCGTCTGTATAGATTACACAGGCGTAATGTCGTAGAGGCAGAATGTCGATTGGCAGAGGATACGTCTTTTCATATTTTAGATTTTTCAATTCTTCTAGTTCTGGATCAAAGTAGTAGTATACTTTGTCCGTTGTGATTGAATTCACCCATTGTATCCATTCCGGATTCAATGTTGTTGTTGGTAAATTACACGGTGTTGTTAGTGCCTCGAAGGCTGATTCAGCTGTTCTGACTGTGATATGTCTACCATCAGCTATGTCTTTTTCTCTAGCTATTGCGGTTTGAACTGCTTGAACCATTTTTCCTTTGTTGCTGAATCTCTGTTCAGCTTTTGTGTACAAGTGTGATTTAAATGCAATTGGTACCTTTTCTCCCTCATTAGAGGTCAGGTATGTGAATCCGCATCTCCCTGGGATGACTCGGATCACAAGGTTGCGTGTATTATCACGGGTTTCTAATTTTGTTTTAATTAGCATGTCTGTTTGTAAGGATCTCAAAATTTCTGTGTGTGTTTGAGTCCAACTGGATCTTTTAAAGTCTGGTTTAATTAGATCATAAAGGGGTTTGACCCTTTCTGCGTAATTTGCAATGTATGTTCTTCCGAAATTTAGGAAGCCTAGAATTGACTGTAGGTTTTTTAGTGTTTTAGGAGCTTGGATTACGGCACATTTCTCTAGGAAATTGTCTGCCAGGCTTTTACCTTCACTTGATAACTCATATCCTAAGAATAGGACCGTCAGATGGGCAATTCTGGACTTTTTGAAGTTGAATTTGTAACCCTCTGCAGCGAAACCAAGTATTATGGTGTTCACTCTTTTCAAGTGAGTCTCCAAGTCATCATCTGTTAAGTAAATGTCATCGACATAAGATAATGCTTCATCATCATATAGTTGTAGTAATTCTGTTACTCTCGCTGAGAATACCCCCGGGCTGTTCTTGTACCCCTGGGCTAACCGACAGAATTGTTTTTGAGTGCCATTTACTGAGAAAGCTGTTAAATATCTGCTCTCTGGTGCTATGTTTTGACAAAAGAATCCATTGGAGATGTCCAAGGTTGTTTTGTATTTTTTGCGCACTATGTTATTCATTAGTGCAGCACTGTGTGAGTTTTGCACTGCAAAGGTTTTGCAACATGTGTTAAGGTGTCGGTAATCCAAAACTAGACGATATGAGTTGTCTGGTTTGGAGACCGGAAACAAAGGATTGTTCATTTGTGAGGTGCAAGTTTCAATCACCCCCTGGTATTCTAGCTGATCTAGTATTTCATTTACTTGTTTTTTAGCTTCTTGCTTAATTGGGTACTGCCTTTGTGCAGTTGGTTGTGATTTTAACTGGATTTTGTGAGGAGGAGAATCCTCATCCCATCCTACATGATTTTTATATAAAGCAGGTGCTAAGGCCACTGCCCACTTTCTAGCAAGTGTATATTTTTTATGAATCGGTATTTGATTCGAGAAGGCAGGCATAATTACTTCTTCGCCATGAGGGCACTCCCTGACAAACTCTGGTGGCCAGTCTTTTTCAGCTAGAAGGATGTCATAGCCTTTGGAGAGGTTATCCCAAAATAGTCCCCTAATTTTCCTAGTCTTATCTCCCTCTATACGTAATGTTATCTCGTATATTTTGTGGGGCTTGCTAACTCTGGTATCTGCAGTTTCCACTTGAAGGTATTCATTCGTGTCCACTGTCTCCAGATGATTCATAAGGACTTTGCGAGCTATGCTCACCTCTGCTGCGCTGTCTAGCATTGTCTGAGCCCACTCTCCGTTTTTCAGTTGTGTCCTCAGTATTCTCGGCATTGTTAACTACCTTGATACTGGCTACCTTCTTTTTTGGAAATTGTGATTTCTTTTTCAGTTGAGCAGGTTCCTTGTCTTTGGACTTGGCGTGCTCTTCTGATCGTCCTCTTCTTTCCGATTTCTGCGAGGAATTCTGAAAAGATTGAGAGGGACGTGTATCAATGTCTTGATATCTATCAGGTTTTTTAATATTATCCCTATTTCTAAGGTTATATCTATTCCCAGAGGGGTCACTCTGGGGTGACCTTTGTCTCGGGTTTGGAGATTTCTCTCTTCGCCTAGGAGACCTTCCTCTGGACTGGAATTTCTTTTCTTTAGGATTGGATTGTTTATTTCCATCCCAGTTCTTTTTTGGTGAATTATTATTATTATTAAAAAACATTTTTTCTGGACTTGTAGTCAGTTGCGGTTTTACTGGTATTCCACCTAGACTATCTCTGCCTAGTTCTTCATAGGATTTTTCTATGATTCTGGCAATTTCAGCTGGTTGGTCTGCTATATCTGTCTCTTTTAACCTCTGGCGGATCGCCACGTTTGCTGCTTCACCCTTTATGTTGGCTAGTAATATAGCCGAAACCTGCTTGAAGTCTTTCAGTAATTTCATACCAAGAGTTAAAGCAGGTTCTGGACCGTATTCATCTTGAATTTGTTTTAGCACATCTGGTATTACCGAAATGGACGGAACACCGTGCGTTTTTGTGTAGATGGAAGCAAAGACTGTACCCTAAGTGTCACAGTCCTCAATGTGTGGTGCGATTCCCATTGGGAGACATATAGTCAGAATCCTGTGTTTTTCCAGCGGGGTGGTGTCAGGAAACACCGCCTCTATTTGGGTAATTTTCTGTGCCAACCAGAATGGTATTTGTTCCCGTTTAGCTGGAACTTTACCTAGGCAGGATTGGATGTTCTGTGGTGTAATTTTATTTGTGTTCCCCTGGTGAGGGGTCAGCTGTGGAAGTTTAATCGCTGGCTGAATTGTTGAAGTCCGCATTACATACTGAACTAATTGTCTATGAATTTTTAGTAGTTGTTTTAGCTGTATTAACAGCTCTGCTGCAGGCATTCTTTCGATGTCTGGATGTGGTGTGTATCCGGCTAAGACCGGCCACGTTGCTCCTGGTCTTCCTAAAGGACCGAGCCTTGTAATGTGATTGTTATGTATTAGGGCGCCATCAAATAAGAGCAAATGCTCTTGGAATTTGAGTGGTACTTCCACCTCCTCGAAAGGAGTGTACTCATTAGGAGGTTCCTCTACTTTGTAATAGTGGAAGTACTTTGTTACAGCATTTGCTGCTGGAAAATGTATCCATGTATAGTATACCTCTGTCTGCCGATATTCGTGTGCCTCAATTACGAATATGACTGTGCCACCTCTAGGTGTCAGTCCATTTTCTATAAGTTTTAAGGTTATAGATCTCCTTTTGATGACCGGAATGAGTATTATATCCTGGTCTGCTGCTTGCATGGTAGCATCAGCATCTGCGAGTTCAGTTGCTAATCTAACTGCCTCTCTTTCATCATCACTCTCTGCCATTTTACCGACAGGAAGCTTATGTTTTTTTATTTGCAGATCAGGTTTCTTATGGAACAAAGATTAGATGCACAATATTCTGGAACTGTTTTATCCTTCAACGTTGACTAGACCAAGAACCATACATAGGAGTTCCCTCCTGCGAGGTTTTGGAGGATATAATAACCTTTCACCCACTCCAGACGTCTTTGGAGTATTTCGGAAAAGGGGTCTGAGTGAGAAAGCACGACTGAGTTACTCTAAATGTCTTACGTTAGTTTTATCGCCCTTTCCAAACGCGTTGGGCGCCATGTAGTGTAGTTCCTATCTTCCCAATAGGCTCTGCGCATTGGAATAGTACCTACAGCAGTAAAGGCCTAGGCCAGACGTTAACTAGGTCTACTACTGTCGATACTAGACTTAATTTTTGGGTTTGCCAGCTAAGCTCAGAGTTCGCTAGAAACTTTCTCGAATGTTCAAGGAAGGATTAACTTCCCTGATTAGACAAGAAGGGATTTAGTTTCTGACAACCATAGAACATGACAACTTTGCTCTCCCCTAATCAAGAGTCAATCTCGAGAGTCGTGTGAGCACAAGGCAATTATTTTACTCAGTCAGTACGTGCATTCTTAGTCTCATCAGAATGTAGAGAAAAGGAAGAGACGGGCGTGTTCAATAAAAGATGTTATTTATTGATCAGTCTCTTTTCTCGTACAAGAGAAATGGATCGATATTATTGCAATACTTATAGTTGAGTAAAGTGCATACATTAGAAGCAATAGTATAAAATAATACTGTAAAAACATTGATATGGTTTCTGAGCCATATGATGTTTAAAATGATTAAAATATATTTACATACACATATACATTTGACTAAACGTACTCAACTGGTGTTTCTAAATACGCCTACCCCGTGTACCTGACCTAAGTCTAATGCGTGGGCGGGAATAGAAAGTTACAGTTTAAGTTAAGTTTGTTTTTGCCAAGTGAATAACTAAAGAATTCTCTGTGAGGGGTTATTCAGTTCTGTACCTGGAATTTAGGATGAATGAGGAATGGTATCTCTTTCTCTGCTCTCGATATTCCAGGCTGCCTGCGAGGGCTGCCCGAAAGCGCCGGTGCTGGGTCTCTCGGCTTGAGATAGCAGCGCGTCTCTCAGCGCGTCAGGAAGGCGGGGCTGCGCCAGCGGGGTCTGCTTCTGCTCTTGGCTTCGGCAAGTATGGCTGCTCCGTCTTGTCACCACGCGTGTGTTTGCATAGGGCAAGGTCGGCAATATTTATACCTTAAAGGTGCCGGGATTGACGTAAGGATGGACATAGGTACGTCAATAAAGATGTCATACGACTTGCTCGTTAGCACATTCTTTACTAAAGTTCTCTGTGAAATCAAAACAATGGCCGCACGGATTATCCAGGTTGTCATAGGTTTGATTTGTTATGAGAACGTCGTATGCCTTATCAGGGGCTGGAGGAATGTCGCTTGTCTAATTAGATCTCAAGCGTTATGACCTAATCAGATAACACGTTCCTGTGCCGTAGTGTGACTGCGTCAGATAACGGTATCTGCATCATGGGGGATTTCTTGCCTCATGGGCTGACTGTTAGTTAACTAGCTAGGTAGTTTAACCAGAATAGGGTCAGGAATAGGGGGATCGATTCAGGACCTATAGAAATACACGACAGAATGTGGCAGGCATAAGGTCTAAGATATCTGACCCTGATTGGTGTAAGCAAGTGGACGATTTCCACTTATGTCTACTACAGGAAACATGGGCGGTTGAATGTGTCCACAGGGTGGGATTCACTACATACAGTATCGAAGCAAAGCAGTCCAATGTTGGTCGCCCAGCTGGTGGCCTTCTAATCTGGGTTAAAAACACCTTGGCCTGCAAATTTAAGGTTCCGAACCTCGGCTCCTTGGAAATACTCAGCTAGAACTTTCCTCTCTAAAAGGGAATATCCAAGTAATGTTATTCAATCTGTACAATCGCTTTAAGACTCCTCATACGTCATCCGGCACACTAACAACACTAACCAATTTTCTTGAGACTGCAAGGGGGAATCACCGTCTTATAATCGCAGTTGTTTTTAACACAGCTTTCAAACCTGTAGACTAATACTAGATGGTGATAACACTAAAGGGATCACAAAGCTCTAGATACCCCCTATTAAAAAACACACTAGGGTGGGGCAACAGGTTTTATTATTTACCATTCCCGATGGGGTTTGAGCATGTAACGGTAGGATTGACTCCGACAGAGAAGCATGCCACACGTTCAAGAGGGGGGAACCAAAACCAGGATAGATTACATCCTGGTAGATGTTGAACTTTGGTCTAGTGCAAAAGGCAATGCCGTATTAATAATACGGAAAGATAGCGATCATAATGCCCTGGCCCTCACACTCTCAGGCTCAGCTTTACTTTATGGCAACTCTGGGACTAAGAGTGGCCGAGTCATTACCAGTAATAACAACAAAAGAGTCAAATGGCCAATGGTACAGGGCAATCCAACTGCTCTTCATAAAATATACTCTGTGGTGGAGCAGACTCTTGTTGATCTGAGTAAGATTGCCACCAGTATAGATGACATCATGGCAATATTTCTTCAATTGACCGCCACTATTAGGAAAGTATTTTTTAAACAATGTAATGGACAACCCGTAAAACAGAAGACAGCCCCATGGTGTAATAATGAGGCCTGTGGCAAAGCCAAAGCTGACCGAATCATGGCGGTAAAATCGAAACTTCCCCTAGCTGTCAAGAACAGCCGGAAGCTATATAAACTGTCCCAAGCCAAGGCAAAAAAAGAATGGAAGGTAGATTACTGGGCCAAGCATGTTGAGGCGGCAAAGCAAAAAAATAGCCAATTGTTTTGGCATTTTCTGGCTAAGGGTTCCCCCAACCTAAAAATTGAAACTGACTTTTATATACAGCCCCATGGATGGGAGGAGTATTTCTAAGAGCTATATGCAAGACAAGGTGCTCTGCCTGACCCTGGCTTTCAATCGAGACCGCTAGATATAGTTCTAACTGAGGAGGCAGTCGTTACCATAGAGGAAACCAACTTAGCAATAAATGCACTACAGAGTGGGAAAGTCCGGGGCCTACATAAGCTTCCGGGAGACATGTACAAGGCAGAACCTTCAATTTGGGGCCCCTATTACAATCAGTTTTTAATGCCATAATTTCTGGTGGTGATACCCCGGCGATCTGGGGGGTGCCGAGATTATTCCTATATATCAAAAGGGAGATAAAGGGTCACCCAGCAATGATAGGCCGATCAACCTCCTAGATGTCTCCCAAAAAATCTTCTGCAAAATTATCTTAACTAGGATCCAAAATTGGATGGAGGACAACAATATCCTGTCAGACCTTCAGGCGGGATTCAGGGTCTCGACAAGTATCACTGACCAAATTTTTAGTTTTCTCCTTTTAATCTGGAAGGAAGTGACCATCAGAGGTGGCCACCTGTATGTTGTATTTGTGGATTTAAAAACAGCCTTCGACTCGATAGATCACAACCAACTCTGGCTTGCTCTGAGCGAACTGTCTCTCCCAGCTTATATACTTAATATCCTGATCCGCTTACACCACGATACATATGCAAAGGTCAGGTGGAGTACTGACGGTAGTCTGACAAAAGATATATTGGTACAGAAAGGTGTATGCCAAGGATGTGTCCTCGCACCAACTCTATTCACCCTCTACACTAATGGACTAATAGATGAACTGTACAATTGTGGTGGTGATCCCCCTAGACTAGCAGGCAGTTCAGTGCCTTGTTTGCTCTTCGCTGATGACACCTTGCTAATCTCAAGAACACCCAAAGGAATCCAGAACCTTTTAAATAAATTTGATAAAGTATGCAGGAAGGAGGGGTTATAAATAAACTACTCCAAAACAAAATATATGACCTTCAATCCCTACAAATCAAATAAGGGCAAACACATGCTGGACACGCAAACACTGGATCAGGTCAGCTATTTCGACTATCTGGGTGTACGTATTAGTGACAGGTTGGCTTGTACACCCCAAATTGAGAAGAGCACTCTGACCCTCCAATTTGCTGATTGTGCTATAGTCCAGAGGGCCAGGGCATCTCCATAACGCCCAGTGTCGCCCATCTTGGAGCTTCACAGGACTAAAGGCCTAGGAGAGGCTCTCTATGGTGCTGAACTATGGGGTTGGAAAATCTAAAAGACTTACCCTAGCTGAAAACAAATTCATCAGGGCGATCCTGAACCTACCTGCGAGCACCCCCCTATTGCCACTAAGACTTGATCTTGGCCTAAAACCCATAGACTATTTTGCTATCCTCAGGGCACCTCTGTTGTGGATTAAAATCTGGACCAGTAACACACAGGTCCCGCTGAAGGAGGCCCTGGAAGAACTGATTGCTTTGCACAAACAATCAAGCCACATTAAATGGTTCAATAAAATCAAGACTTTATGTCAAAAATAAGATTCCCTTTGGGTATATAAATTTTACGAACATCAACTTCTCAGTGACATAGAAGGATAACAAATATTATAAACATAAACACAAATAACCATGGAGACTAGGAAACTAAGAACAATGCATAGGGTTTAAAAATATGATATAACAGTAAGTTCAAAATAAGCACAGTTTATTTATACATAAAATTAATAAAAATTACATAAAATCACAATAAATTTGGGAACACAGAAAATATAGCAAGGGAATGAATCAAAACCATAAATTCATCTAATCAAATTCATACACCTAAAACAAGGAAATACACAAAAATCCTAAATCAAATATCGATAGTATTATTCCCTTCAATTCAATTTGAATTGAAGGGAATAATACTATCGATATTTGATTTAGGATTTCCTTGTTTTAGGTGTATGAATTTGATTAGATGAATTTATGGTTTTGATTCATTCCCTTGCTATATTTTCTGTGTTCCCAAATTTATTGTGATTTTATGTAATTTTTATTAATTTTATGTATAAATAAACTGTGCTTATTTTGAACTTACTGTTATATCATATTTTTAAACCCTATGCATTGTTCTTAGTTTCCTAGTCTCCATGGTTATTTGTGTTTATGTTTATAATATTTGTTATCCTTCTATGTCACTGAGAAGTTGATGTTCGTAAAATTTATATACCCAAAGGGAATCTTATTTTTGACATAAAGTCTTTTGTTGGTACCCTATCCCTTTGGTTCGGGTCCCTCTCTCTTTTATTAGAGGTCAATAAAATCAAGGACTGGCTCTTGGAACTAGGGTTGGGGTGTGTTTGGATGGACCCGGTTGTATATCAAAATCGATGGTTCCTCTCCTTAAAAAAAGGTTCTGGTAGTATATGGATCCCCAAAATGTAGAAGGTATTGCACATGGTACTTTAACTACTAGTTTTTTAAAAATGTTAATGAGTGTTTGGTTTTGAAATATTTATGTACAATATCGAACCCCCACAGGCAAAAGCTTTGTATATTCAATTTAGACTTGGGACCTTACCTTTAAATTCTAGAAGAAGCGCGTGTGGGATTGCAGCTGTAACACCTTTGTGCTCCATTTGTCACACCTGATCAGAAACCATCGATCATTTTCTCTTTTGCTGTCCCGCCTATGTTGACCATAGGAAAACCTGGATAATCCCAGTCTGTCGCCTACTGTCGCTCAGATGTGTGGAGAAGTGTGGCTCAATGGTTAGAGCGGCAGACCCTGATGCAGAGGTCTAGCCCGGGACCAGGGTTCAATTCCTCGGCGGGTCTTGGGCTCAAAATTCAACGGACCTGATAATTCTTGCCTCGGTGCCTATCCCAATCATGGAGTCCCACTCTGCAACTCTTGGCAATAACTTGCTTAATCTCCATAACGGCCCCCACAATGCTAAGGATGCCTAGCCTCCACCTTGGGGGTGCCCAGGAGTGGACAATTCACAGGGACAGCCAGGATGGGTTCCACAGCTGTATTTTTACAAGCGCCTTGAGACCCTTGCGGGTGAGTAGTGTGTTATACAAGTATCAATTTACATCTCCCAGCGAAGAACTGCGTATTTTTTGATTGGATACCACACGGTGGCTCGTTTTTGCGATGTAGAGATTTTTGCTGTACGCTTGGTGGAGACGGTCCAAACTGTATTAAAGTAAGTGTCCTTGTTAATATGGATGGTTAATATCTACTAATATAGCTCTTGGGGATGGAATCATGTATTTTATGTATTCTCTTTTGGTGCTGCTATAGTTCATCTGTTATATGACTCATGAAATATTGGTTTTTAATCTTTTATTGTTTTTATACCTATGAAATGTTTTATTATAGTAAATGATCATATTTTTGATCGAATAAAGAACTTTACTATTTCCCTCATCTTCTTTGATTGTTTTTGCTCGCTTGAAAGTGTCACTCACAGTCGTTGAAGTGTCACGCATAATTACACTGAAATTATGAGAATGACACACATAGCAATCTGAAACCTTGGCAGCTATGTAGTTACTGTTCCTGTACAACTACATTTCCCAGCTGCCCCTTCTGAAAGCGTGGCTAGTAGGCTGGGTGATTAGCCGAGTGACAGCACTGTCCCACAATTAAGAGCCGCCTCCGTAGAAAATAGGCCTATTTTTGTGGAGTAGGGCGGGACTTCCGCCGAGAAGCTGTGCAGCAATTGGTTAGCTGCTTCCATAGATGGGGCTCCTGTGTTTGTACAGGTGGTGTTGGTAAGGAAGAAGGTGGCAGCGGAGGCCGGCGGGCTAGCGACATGACTGGCCCCTCAGGGAGAAGTGGGGTGCGGCAGGCAGGTAGGTGGACAAGGACACTGTCTTATTTAAAACACCGAGGTGTGGTGGATAAAAATACGCATGCGCAGCTGCATCAAAGCATCTCAGATCTTGCTGTCAGTAGCTCCAAGTCTGCGCATGCGTTATGCGCCCTACCGGCATATTGTAGTCAACGAAAGGGCTCTGCGCATGCGCGTTACTCACCTGAGTCTGACCCGGACCTCGTCACGTGACTGACTTCCTCAGAACTGCCTTGGAGGAGGGCTGGGTGTCAGCATCATCTGTACCCCCTGTGCAATGTGTGTGGGGGTTACCAGCCCCCCCCCTCATTCTCCCTACAGGCGGCCGACCCCCAGTCTGGCCATCAGTATGTGTCCAACGAGAGGTAGGAGTATTTACTACTACCCCTGAGGCTATTACGAAACCGGATATGACATCACGTGATGTCTGCCTATTAAAGGACTGTCTGGCTTTTCACCCAGAGGGAATCACAAGACGAGTGACCTTTAAGCATCGTGGCAGCCTTAACCCCACTATTTTGAGACCCCGCACAGTAAAGGGATTTTTTTTTAACTGAGAAACAGGATTATTTTTTTTTTTTATGTTATCGTTTTTTGTTTATTTTTTTAAATAATTTTTTTATTAGCATTTTGAGAAACAGGATTATTTTAATCAATGGTAGATTGCAGCAACGTCGACACAGAAATGGATGGGTGTGTGTGATCACATGGTTAACACGTGGCACATAAGATGTGGAATTCTTGCATCAGTTGTAACCATATGTGAGGTAATAAATGTCTGGCTTGAATACGTTCCTGTTGCATCAGACTGGAGCAGGAGGCACTCGCGTCGTTAGGGTGCAACAGAGATGTCCTTTCAATAGCTGCATCTAGCACAGACCAAGCCAGGGCGACACGAAATTGTATACGTCGATCATGTGGTTTTACATTGCACTTATTGCATTATACTCCACAGTCCACACACATACACACTTTCAATTTTAGGTAGAGGAGAGTATGTGATTTGCTCAGGCAGAACTATGATAATATTCAACACTTTTAACCACTGCTCCACATTTCATAAGTTATTTTCAACTGTTGGTGCGTGTTCATGACAGTCTGAAAGAACACTGAGCTGCATTACTGAAGGTGATGTCTAGGAGCGGGTAAGGATTAAAATATGGCTGTAACGTCTGCACAAATATGATATGAGAAAGCAAATGAGCTTGTAAAATAACAAAGGGAGCCGGTATAGAGTGAGAAAGTGGTGGGAAGTTTGGTTGCGTTGGCTAAGATGTCTTTGATTTCCAGGTGACTGAGAATGAGTGGCCAGGGAGTAATGTATGACGTTACAACGCATACATTCACAACGCGGTATTTTACATTGCGTTCGTTACAACGCAAATTGTTTCAACGACTTGTGCTGGACTTAGGAATAGTCTGATTTACTATTCCTACTCCAGCCTATGTAACAATAGGGAAGGTGTTGGAATATTAAATCATATTATTCCTTCGATTAGAGCGCCATTCCAGCGCAAGTCGTTGTAACAACTTGCCTTGTAATGCCCGCGATGTTAACATACCGCGGTGTAACAACCGCGTTGTAAAGGTCGTTCTCCCCAGGGAGGTATAATGTGTGAAGTTTGTAGTGTAATTGCATTTAGATAGCGCTACGACCTCTGATGAGGCGTCGAAGCGTTTTTTTGGCGAGTAGCACACTACCCCGGAACCCATTAAGGATTAGTGGTGAATTAGTATAGTGAAATATGAAATTAATTTAAGCAGTGTAAGTCTGTTATTTCGATTGAGACGGATAGTGAAGGGATAGAAAAGGGAAAAAGTTTGCATTTATATAGTGCTTGCTACCCCTGATGAGGTGTTGAAGCGCTTTTAGCTGAGTAGCACGCTACTCCAGAATGCCCTGGGAGTCTGGAGAGGAGGTTTGTGTGAGCTATCCTGGTGTAGGGAGCAGATGGAATAACGTCTAATGTGATGGTAGTTGTGATGAAGTAAGATATTTCAGAGGGTGCTGATTCTGTGAATTACTGCGTTTGGAATCCTATCTGAAGGAGTTGTGTAGATTAGGAAAGGCATATTTTGGGGCAACCGTAGGCTATTCCTACAGTATTTTGGAGACTTAGGGGAGTTGTGGTATTGAACGATAAGAGGCGAGAGATGAGGGATTAGCAATCCATTTTTATAAGAGATAGAACTACTGCAGATGTGAAATATGTTAGCTATATTCCAGATGTGAGGAAATAATTTAATTTAGCTGTCAGACAAAAAAAACACCATGACACGCAACACTGCCTATAACCCTGAGCCGCATCATTGACTCTAAAGTGCTATCTATTGAAACACAAATGATCATTGGCTCATAGAGCATACACTTCTAATGAAAATCCCAGAATAACGTGAGGCATAGCCTTTAACTGAACACATTAGAATATAAAGTGTCTATTTGATTAAGACACTTCCTATTAAATCAGACACATACAAAATCATAGACTTAAGATCTGAGAGCTATCATTTCATGACACAGGTGTTGGCTGGGTCAAAAAAGTGAGTATTATTGAATGAAAATCTAAAAAATAACTCAGAAAAAATGGTGCCTCCGAAGTGCTCCAAAACGTTCTATTTAGAAGACAAAAAAGAGTTCTGGATTAGAAGGCGAGAGGTCTAGGGGCTGAATGATTTCCATGGCGGACAGGATGCCTGGGTGATTTGATAGGTATGAGTTTGGTTTGAGATGGGACAAAGTGTAAGAAAGATGATGTGTTGGGCTGCCCTCTGAGAAGTTTGTAAGAAGGCACTTGAGCTGTAAGTAGTGCAGCCTGGTTGTGCCTAGGAGTAGTGATTTTGAGTGAGAAGGTGTGGATGTATAGAAAAGCTCTTTATTCACTTCAGCACCTGGAACCAGCTGCCATCCCACAGAACATTCCCCTAAGAGATCAGGATATCCAGAATGTGGAATTTGGACTACCCACAATGTGAACTTTAAGGTACATCACCACAACATCCCCTTCTCTCCATTTAAAAATAAACACCATTTAGAACATAAACCATAGGGATAAGACTAATAACTCAAATATATAAAACGTATTCATTCAATGAAACTAAAAGGAAGATAAATCTAAAACAAAATAATAAACATCTTGACTAACCACAAACTTTCCTCAAAAATAAATTATTCTCGAAACCTAGCTATTTTCCTGATCACTTTTTTACTGCTTCCTTTACTATATACTCCCTGTTTAAAAAAATAAAAATAAAAAAATGATTTGTTCAGTACTTTTACATAATATCAGAAAGTCCTGTTTCGTTGTTCACTTTCACCACCCCACTCGGATTCCACCATTCATGGCCGTTCACTTCTATCACATTTCCACTTGCTACTTCGACCACAACAGGTTCTCTAAACTTCGACTTTCCTTTGAACAGATGAGCAGGATCTTTGATGCGTACCTATCTCCAATCACCTCTTTATCTTTACAAGCCTTCACACCATGCTGTTCATCAAAGCTCGGCTTCATCTTGAATTGATAATTTTCTACTCCAGGACGAATGTACTCATCCACTAACTGTTCATGTATGAGCACACCATTTCTTCAAACAAGCCAGGGACATTTTAGATCCAGGGACATGGCCTCTCATAACTTTAAATGGCCATTTACTAGTTACACCGCTGGGACTCCTGCGGTAAGACCATAACATATTCTCAACTACATCATGCCCCTCTACTTTGTTTTTAATAGCCCATTGTATACATTTCACAAAGGGATTATTTAATTTCCCGACCAGAAACCTTGCTTGAAGGTGATACAATGCAATTCTTTTATGAGTAATACTGTGTTTACATAGAAATTCAGTCTGTGTCAAAGGAAATGAAGGAAGACTGTTGCCAGAAACCAATTCCATCAGAAAACCTTTTTCTCATCGCTAGTGGCAAGGAACTGAAAGGGCAAATGAAATCAACAGCAAACTTTAACCATGGCCCCCTGCATGAACGAGTGCAAAACTGAAAGCCGATCTGGAGGTTTGGGGGATCTCTGCAACAGGTTTCTTGGAGATGGGAGTGGTGGTACTCCTGAAGATAGTACAGCTGATAATCATCTCTGATATAGGTGACCAGGAGCATACTGGGTAGATCATGTTGTTTGCATAATGTTCTCTGCTGGACACCCACATTGATGCTACTGTGATGTAGTGTGCTGTCTCAGTGTCCAGGTATCCCGACTGTGTACGAATGTACTGCTGTAGTTAACTTGGTGCGACTCATTGTTGACAATGCTGATCTGTTACTTGTTTTAAAACAATAAATAAAGTTAAAAAAAACTTTAACCATGGCCCCTCAGGTAATTCAACACGTTGAAGCTGAGTTGTTTCAACTTTAAACTTTTTCTCGCTATTGGAACAAATTACACATACTTTAACAGCCCGAACAATGAGTATCCACGCCAGGCCACCAATACACAAATGTATTTTCTTTTTCGTATTAGTTTGGCCAAATGCCCCTCATGCTCTTCTTGGACAGTCTTTTCACTTAAGGTTGTGGGAGGCACAAATTCACCCCCCCCCCCCATTAACTTAATGTTTTTGTCAAGTGAAAACTCATTTGTAATTTTGAAGCATGTTTGGTTTGTTTGTAAATATGTTTCTCTTGGCCAACCTTCCAGCACATACTTTTGGACCAAACTCATCTCTTCATCCAAAGACAGACACTCAAACTATTCCCCTTCGGCAATACCACTCTCACAGCAAGCATGAACTGCAGCAATCAACCACTCTCCATCATCCTCTTCATATTGATGCATATCCGCATTTGTAGCCAAAAAACGACCTCAACTAAAAATCCGCTCCTATGTTCTTCCGTCCTGGAATATGACAAATGTAAAACTGTACTGCAGTGACTTTGAACTCAATCTGGCGATTCTTGGAGTATGAACTTTAACAACCATTCCCCCAAGTATGTTCAGCAATGGTTTATGATTAGTCATTATCGTGAACTTCCTTCCCCACGCAAAACAATTGAAAAGCTCAACCGTCCAACAGCAAGCTAAAAGCTCTTTTTCAATGACTGAAACCACCTTTTCATTTTCATGCAAAGCTGTAGACGCAAAACTGACTTTTATTTCACTGTCCAGACTTTGAGCTAAAGTGGCACTTAGTCCACTGTTGCTAGCATCCATCGTAATCATACATTATTTTCTAAGATCAAATGGTGAAATTAGGATTGGCAGACGTAATTTATTCCTTCAAAGACACCAATTCCTCCTGACCTTTGCCCCTCCAATTGAATACCTGTTTTATTTTTTTACAAACTTCTCAAATTTTCTGTTTTACTGGAAAAATCTTTGATAAATTTGTCATACAATGCGCAAACTTCTAAAAATTAAGCAATTTGCTCTTTGTTTTGTGGAATAGGAGCTTTTGTTATCACGTCAACTAATCCAGGCCGTGCTTCTACACCTACTCAGAAATTACATGACTCACGTATTCAATGCTCAATTTAGCAATCTCAATTTTTTTTTTACATTGGCAACTATACCAGCTTTTTCCAGTTTGTCCAACACAGCTTGCATAATTTTGTCATGTTCTTGACCGTCCCTCCCAGCAAATAGAATGTCGTCTTGAAATGTGACTACTCCCTTGATGCCCCATGCAATGGACACCATTATCTGTGGAAACGCAGATGCAGCAGGGCCAACCTGAAAGGCATCCTTTTAGATTGAAAAGTCCTCACAGGAGACACAAAAGCAGATGCATCCAATTCCACTTGATGATAGACACAAGATCGATTTTTACTAAACATTTGTGCCCCCGCAAATGTTGTAATATTGTCATCAATCCGAGGCAGCGGATCCAGAGCCCAGGATGTCCAGAATGTGGACTGTTGACCACCCACAATAAGAATGTAAAAAATATATAACCAAAGAAGTATGTGGCAAAATAATTGGCTGGTAAAGAGATCATTGATAAGTAAACATTGAAGACAGAGCAGCTTGTGGATAGTGTGTGCAAGATAATGAGGATGTGGTGAGGTGTTAGGGTTGTCAACAGCGTCAAAGTGTGTACATGTCTGATTTGTATTCCTCAAAGTTTGGATGAGTTGCACCATGTATGTGATTCAAATGCTTGGTAATATTCAAGGTTGTTATTGTGCCGCTATGGGGAAGAGTGTATATTGGTTAATGGGAGATAGAGGGTTTGGAGTGAGGTAGTGTATTAAATGCAGGGATAAGGTCATTGCTGAACAATGTCAAACATTCTCCCCAGTACAAAAATATGGGCCTAAATCCATCGTCTTTTTTTGATCCCCATGCCATTCCAGTTTAAACCCAGCCATATGCAAATCGGTCTTGACCCCTGCTCCTCATGGAATCAGTCCAGTCCGAACTGCAAGGCCAGGTCCTCCCTGGACTGGAAACAAGCATCCTGGGACCGGTTTCGGGTTTCACCCCACATCAGCCAGGCTAGCTTGACTCCAGTGACATGGCGTTCATCATTTGTTGCCGTAGTAAGCTTCTTGTGATGGGTTGTAGTTGTAGCTGAGTTTCTTATGTCGATCTGGCAATACAGTGTAATAGAGGATTATGAGTGTTGAAATGGTCAGTGATGAAAGATTCTTTCTTGCAGACTGAATGTTCCATAGAACGAGACATAGAGTTTGGTGGTTTGTTTGACCTTTAGTCTTAGTGGGTACACAACATGACTTAAGGTCAATAGAAGGATATTTTGTATTCAGAATTATGGTTGATGAGCATAAGTAATGCAGAGTGATGCCCCAGTTACTTCCCAGTAATCTTCATTACCCTTAGTCCATATTGGACAGGGCGGAGGATGATGGACGTAGGGGTAATTGTATGCTCAAGTGGCTAATTCTGTTGGCCATGTAGACCCGAGGTCTATTAGGTTCTTTTAATTTGCATAGGACCTGACCTAGGAAGCGATATCAGGTGACTGATAATCTTCTATGGTATAATTGAAGCAACTTTGCAAAAAGTAACTTAAGTTGGTCAGGCTATCAATAAGATGGACAAAAACATAAATAAAAGCCCTAATTAAATGAAATGCGTATATTCCAAAACTATATTAAATGGATACACCTTACATTCATTTCACTGGGTGGAAAAGATACTCAGAACATACATGGCTTGTAACACTGACATGTTTTGTGTATTTGTACAGTGCGCTATCACCCACAACGGCATCATGGTGCTGCGCAGGTGTACGGACCTCGCCTCGAGGGCAGTGGAGTAGGTTTGCTCAAAGAGCCAAGTCTTCAGCTTCTTGCAGAACTCAAGTAGAGAGGAGGAGGCTCTGATTTTTAGTGGGAGATCGTTCCACGCTTTGAGTAGAGTATGAGGCTTGACCTCGTCTCTATTTCTGTGTATGCGTGGGATGTGTGCTAGTACGGCTGAGTGAAGGTGTCTGGTTGATGGAAGGAAATGCAATTTTTCAGCTAGTCTAGGCTTGTGTTGTGTAGTGCCTCAAAAGTTTGGGTGAGGAGTTTGTGGAGTGCGCTTGTGTATTTGGAGCCAGTGGAGTCTGGTTGCCTCGTTCTGGATGGTTTGTAGTCTTCTGGGGCTACATGTACGAAAGTTTGAAATAGCGAGTTCCTAATTGCGATTGCCTGCAAATCTCAATTAGGAATGTGCTATTTCAAATGTACGAAACTCTTGATTTTCGTTTGCTATTCCCAGTGGGTCAGAAATAGACATACCTAATGAATATTAATGAGGTAGTTCTGATTTTGCGACCAATTGGGAATTGATAAAATCACAGTGCTGCTGGCCTGCTGGGGTCAGCAAACCACCATTTCTGTGGTTGTTTTTAAATAAAGCAATCTTTGTTTTTTTTTAATGTAGGAAAACTGGAGGCGTTTCAAAAAACAAAAATGAAAAGTTTTCTTTTAATTTTTTAAAAGTAGGCAGTTGTCTGTGGGACCAGTGCCTGCTCCTAAATGCTTTTAAAATTGTTTACAAAGGGAAAGGGGTCTCTGTGGGACCACTTCCAATTGGTGAATGGGTTGCCACCAAATTGAATTTGGTGGTAAAATACAAATGTTTTGTGACCGCATTTCGGTCATGAAACATCCAAAGATAGCACTGCGATTCGGTTTTAGGAAGGGATGCCCTCCACACGCCCATTCCTAATACCGAATCGCAATCCCAAAATGCGATGTGGTAACAGATTACCACATCTCTATTTGGGGTTGGTACATGTCTCAATTCCTTTTTGCATTTACAAACAGGCCAGTTCTGTGAATCGGCCAATTTATAACCTCAAAAAGGCTTCATACACGTGGCCCCTGGCGAGTTGCTTGGGGATTTCGGATTAGAGGGTGTTCCGGTAGTTCAGCCTGCTGGTGATGAAGGCATGGGTGATGGCTTTGCTGGGTTTCTCAAGAGTCATTTGAAGATCTTCCTCAGCATTCTCAGTGTGTGCAAGCAGGATGCTGTGACTTTGTTGACTTGTGTGGACTAATCAAACCGATTGTCACTGATGGTCCCCAGGTTCCTGGAATAGGAAGTGTGGGTAGGTGTGGGTCCGTGGACAGCCAGCCACCAGGTGGATTCCTCCTGGGTGAGTTTTTTTTTCCAAAGACCACTACTTCAGTCTTGTTGGTATTGAGGTTAAGACAGGTGACGGCCTCGGTCTCGCAGGCAGCGTAATTGTTCCTTACATTGGGGGTTTTGTCCAAGACACATAGTATGAGTTGTTCTTCATCGGCATATGAGAGGATGTTGAAATTGTTGGCACAGATGACGTTGGCTAGTGGAGTCTTCTGTGTGGTGAAGAGGGTAGGGCTTAGAGACCAACCTTGAGGTGCTCCACAAATGAATAGTCTTCCGAGGTGGAGGTGTACAGTGTTAGAATGACTGTTTGAGTTTTTTCTATCAAACAGACACCTACACGAGGTCAGCATTCAAGATCTGCTCTGTCTTCTCCTGATGACATTGGGTCTGATACCCTGTGGAAGACGGCTGCTCCAGAATGAGGAGTGCCGAAGTCTCTTCTTTGTCCAGGATTATGCAGATGTCAACTGTTGCGGCAACAAGTGCTGTTTCTTTGCTGTGGTTGGGTCTAAATCCAATGTGTGGCGACAAGCAACTGCTGGTTAACGGAGGGGTTGGTGAGGTGTCTCTGTTGAGGAGTTTCTCTAAAGGTTTGGCCGGCCTATGGAAGGAGGAGATGGGTCTGTAGTTGGCGAGCTTGGCTGGGTCTGCCAGTGGATTCTCGAGCATGGCAGTGACTGTGGCATGTTTCCAAGCTTCCAGATGGGTGGCTGAGTCAATGGAGGCATTGATGATTGAAGTGAGGGCTTTGCTGGTGCAAGTTAACCCCTTGGTGAAGGTGGGGTGGGTGTTCCAGAATAGATGGAATTCACGGTTGTAGCAGTTTTGTCTAAGCTGATGGCCGGCCAAGTGTCGGGGTACGTTCTTCATCTGAGACAGGGAGGTGTGCTGCAGGTCAAAGTGTGGGGGGGGGGGGCAATGTCCGGTGCTTAGGCTGGGCTCAGCCAATATTCTGTGAGGAAGAGCAGGCCCGGTGCATGATTGTGCAGAAGGTTCCATATCTCCATAGTGTGTTTACTGAACTGTGGGTGTGAGGAGCATGCATGCGAGTGTGGAGTGGTGTGTGGGCGGTGAGTGATTGATGAGCGGGGGGAGTGTTGGGTGCTGTTGATGCAGGAGTGTTGGGGGAGTAAGTTTGTATGTGAACCTGCAGAAGTGAAAGTTAAGACTCCCTCCGTGCTGTGAGGTGCTTTGTAGCAGCAGCAGTGAGTGGCAGACCGGGTTTTGGTTATGGAGGGCTGGAGCAGGGTAGCAGTGTGTAGGTGACATGTTACCATTGAACACTAGACAGTTTCGCCATTTGCAACAGAACAGTTACTCAGTACCCATAAGTGATACATTATTTGTATATATAGCTTGATACTGCACTGAAGAGCTGTAAATATTAGTAAGAATCATTACCCACATTATTTGAAACTCCACTTACTAACCTTAGTTGGATTAAAGGCGGAGCTGGCCCTGCCAAGAGTCAAGTTTGTCACTTGTTGATGGCTGCATGTTTTAGCGCACTGAGCCATCCTTCAGGTTATTCCTCCTGCCATCTAAAGACTCCTCATTAAGTACCACTATAATTCTGTTTCTAGATGAATTACTATTTCCAAGCATCACCTCATAACCCCAGTCACTGAAACGGTTCTTCAAAAACCACTGAAAATGTAAGCTGAACTGAGTACTGGTGGGCAAGATATTTTTCAGTCACCTGCGGCACATGTCATACCCATGCTCCCTGTGCTGGTACCCCCACTGAGTACACTATCTTGGAGTTACTTTGGGCCTCATGTTGAGTTTTGTGGTGTGAGAGTGGACCGCCACGACAGCGCCCCGCTCCCACACCGCCAAACCCATGAAACCCCGGGCCGGATTCCGGTTGGAATCCAGGTCAGACCAGTGCTTTAAATGCGCCGGTACTGTCCGGAGTACCAGCACTTTTTTATTTTGGGAGGGAGAGTACCAGCACTTCTCAAGAGAAATGCTCTACTTTTAATTGGAGAGGACCGGCACTTCTCAGAAACAAGCAGGTACTCTGGTGCAGAGTACCTGCACTTCTATTTTTCCATTTCTAGCACTGGGTCAGGCGTATCTCCGGCAGCTGGCCCACGGTTAAGGCTCATACGTGGCCTTAGCAAGGCGCTGCAATGGGAACGCCATTGCTCTTTCCTGGCTAGACATGGACTGCCAGGTGAACACTTTACAATCTGGTGAAATAGTTTTTATTTTTAAAATTAATTGTTAGTTTTCGCTTGATAGTGCAGCCGTTGCCAGACGTGATGTGATCAATCATAAAAAGAGCTTTTAGAAGTACTACAGAGAGGGGCTTTGGGTCTAATGAAGCCTGTGCCCTGCAGGGTTCCTCCCCTCTGGTTCCAATGTAGCCTTCATGTTGGTTGCCAGGGGTGGTAGTTGTGTGCCTCCAGAATAAAGTGCTTCGCCTCCCTACTGCTGTGATTATTTTCATTATTTATACAGTTGCCTGAGTCAGCAGCATGACTGCCTGAGCTGTGTTTTCAGGGACACACATATGACACTGTAATGATGTCAATTATCTAGCCATATAAGGCACTTTAACAATATTCGGTTTTCTCTGGAAGCAGCACTGATGGGAGGAGGGCTTTCATGAGGGATGTATTTCAATCGCACGCCTCTCTCCATTCATCTTTAACTTTAGACTTCTGCATGTAGTCTTGTGTTTGAGAGCAGTCTGGGATGCCTAGATTTGCACTGATCTACATGGATTTTTAGGTCTGGCTTGACGGTGCATTTGCTGCTGGACCATATGTGGAAGCAAAAATAAGAGCTTTCAGATTCCTACTGAGAGAGGGGCGTAAGTTCCATCCAAGTGTTGACTCCCCTGACCACATGGTTTAATTGAGATGTATTTGTGCGATTCCACAAAAAATACTGCTTTTACATGAACGTTTTGGCTACATGTAGGTATTAGTGTTACAAGGAATCACACCGATTACCGTACTAGGCAGTGGCTTTAGAGTTGGTTACCCCTGTGTGCCAAACCAGAGATATAGATAATTTGCTTTGTGGGAATCCTTGCTGGCCTTCTTAGGAGGGATGTATGACGTTACGACGCATGGCATGCGTTGTAAAGGCATCTGCGATGTAATATCATGCGTTGTAAAGGCATTCGTTGTAATGGATCCTGCGTTGTAAAAAATGCGTTGAAAAGGTAGTTCGTGGTAAAAGTTGCGTTGAAATGGTTGTTCCCCTCTTAGGAGAGTTAGTATTTTGCTTAGCCAACTATAATTTTGAGTACTTTACATATTTTATGATTGTGTGTTTGATGGTTGCCTTGTGGAAAGGTTTACGCTAAAAACTGCAGGCCTGATTGGTGCACTCATACATAGTCTGCTCTGCTTATCAAGTATTATACTATGATTGGTTATGTTGGGTGAAATCAATTTCTTTACAGTTCCAATGCTGAATTTGCGGAAAAAAATGGAAATACACATACATGAGGTCAATAGGAGTAGATCTATTATAAGCTCTTGGTTGGTATATTTTTTTTAAACAATTACAAATTCGAAAGGCTGTCATAAACAATAATCACAGTTGATAAAAGCAAAAACAGTGACTTTTTAGGTCAGTAAGTGACCTAAAAGTGACATGGTGTATTAAGTGAAGATAATATATACAGTGCTTTACACAACAGTATATAACATGTTGACATCAATTCACATCTGTTTCTAAACATATACATTTCCAATGAACCTCCTATAGATTTTGTGGTTTGGCATCAGATGGAGAACCTAGGATATGGATTGTGGGGTACGTCGACGTATCGACCCAAGATGCTGCGTGATTACAATGAAGTCATAGCGGGTCTTCTTCAGGGCACAAAATGGACAGCCATAGAGGTGGTATCAAGTACCAATTGTCCTTAGCGGAGTATAAGGGAGCCAGATCCACCATCCAGGTTGGATCCTTGAGGGGAGCAAAAATGTGTAAGAACTGATTACTCTGTGGCTGGTCGTATTTGAGTGTCTATCTACGGATTCAAATTCCGACTGGAGCTGTCAGCCAGGATCTTGTAATAACATTTTTTTAATGCGTACATCGACCTATATATATCTATATAGATATATAGAGGGGCTTTGGGTGAGCTCTGTATTGCCACTGGTGTGAGTGTCATTTACACTCTGCTTCCATAATGGTGATGGTTTTTTTCACATCAGTCATTGGCTCTCTAGTTTGTGAATTATGGCATTTTCTAATCACATGCATACATCTACTTGAAAATGAGCGTGCATCAGTGTAATGGCTGGTTGGCCAGGCCAGTAGTTTTCACTTTTCTCCTTTTATAGTTCTACTTTCACTTCTTTGCTTCTTTTTGTTTTATTTTAACATTTCTCAGGAGGATACTACAGCTCTCCAGGCAGTGTTACTTGGTTGCTTGCTTGCTGCTGATTTTATCCGCAGTGTGCTGCATTCCACAAGGTCACTTTCTTTAAACCAGGACACCATTAAGGAATGCTTCTGTCCATAGTGCATCATTGTTTTACCATTCCAAGATGGCCATCACCTGGTTCGAAACGTGGCGCTCATGCTCGAACTTTATAAAGGGGATAGACTGTTTACAATACCTTAGCAAGGCGGACACCCCCTGGTGTGTTTACGTTTGTTATTACAAGCATATGCTGGAAGTTGCACCTATCCTCACTCCTCAACTGAACCTATCCTTTCAATTTCCAGGGCCACCCAGGATCAGCAGGAAGCAGAAGCTGCTCGAGGTCCATCAGGCCCTGACCTCTGACCCTGTGGATATCGATGGCCTGCGCAGGGCGGCCCTGAGTGAGGGTGGCCTGCTGACCGACGAGATCCGCAGGAAGGTTTGGCCCAAACTCCTCAGCGTCAACGTGTTCAACCTCCCACCAAAACCAGGTGTGCTAATGGGCCAGGTACTGTGAGGGAAGCCAGAGGAGAGGTTCGCTGCAGGGCACGGGCTGTACTGCTGACCTGCAAGACATAGTCTACACTGGGAACCAGAGGGGAGGAACCCTCCAGGACATAGGCTACACTGGGGAACAGGAGAGGAACCCTTCAGGAGATAATCTGCACTGAGAGTGAGAAGAGGGGGGCACTGTAGAACACATCATGCAGTTAGAAACAGAGGACTGGAACACTATAGGTCCCAGCCTGCCATGGGAACCAGAGGAGAGGAACACTGTAGGTCACAACCTGCACTAGGAGCCAGAGGAGAGGAACACTGTAGGTCACAGCCTGCAGCGGGAACCAAAGGAGAGGAACACTGTAGGCCACAACCTCCAATGGGAACCAGAGGAGAGCAACACTGTAGGCCACAACCTCCAATGGGAACCAGAGGAGAGGAACACTGTAGGTCACAGCCTGCAGCAGGAACCAGAGGACAGGAACACTGTAGGTCCCAGCCTGCCATGGGAACCAGAGGAGAGGAACACTGTAGGTCACAACCTGCACTAGGAGCCAGAGGAGAGGAACACTGTAGGTCACAGCCTGCAGCGGGAACCAAAGGAGAGGAACACTGTAGGCCACAACCTCCAATGGGAACCAGAGGAGAGCAACACTGTAGGCCACAACCTCCAATGGGAACCAGAGGAGAGGAACACTGTAGGTCACAGCCTGCAGCAGGAACCAGAGGACAGGAACACTGTAGGTCACAGCCTGCCATGGGAACCAGAGGAGAGGAACACTGTAGGTCACAACCTGCACTAGGAGCCAGAGGAGAGGAACACTGTAGGTCCCAGCCTGCCATGGGAACCAGAGGAGAGGAACACTGTAGGTCACAACCTGCACTAGGAGCCAGAGGAGGGGAACACTGTAGGTCACAGCCTGCAGCGGGAACCAAAGGAGAGGAACACTGTAGGCCACAACCTCCAATGGGAACCAGAGGAGAGCAACACTGTAGGCCACAACCTCCAATGGGAACCAGAGGAGAGGAACACTGTAGGTCACAGCCTGCAGCAGGAACCAGAGGACAGGAACACTGTAGGTCACAGCCTGCCATGGGAACCAGAGGAGAGGAACACTGTAGGTCACAGCCTGCAGCGGGAACCAAAGGAGAGGAACACTGTAGGCCACAACCTCCAATGGGAACCAGAGGAGAGCAACACTGTAGGCCACAACCTCCAATGGGAACCAGAGGAGAGGAACACTGTAGGTCACATCCTGCCATGGGAACCAGAGGAGAGGAACACTGTAGGTCACAACCTCCAATGGGAACCAGAGGAGAGGAACACTGTAGGTCACAACCTCCAATGGGAACCAGAGGAGAGGAACACTGTAGGTCACAACCTGCACTAGGAGCCAGAGGAGGGGAACACTGTAGGTCACAGCCTGCAGCGGGAACCAAAGGAGAGGAACACTGTAGGCCACAACCTCCAATGGGAACCAGAGGAGAGCAACACTGTAGGCCACAACCTCCAATGGGAACCAGAGGAGAGGAACACTGTAGGTCACAGCCTGCAGCAGGAACCAGAGGACAGGAACACTGTAGGTCACAGCCTGCCATGGGAACCAGAGGAGAGGAACACTGTAGGTCACAGCCTGCAGCGGGAACCAAAGGAGAGGAACACTGTAGGCCACAACCTCCAATGGGAACCAGAGGAGAGCAACACTGTAGGCCACAACCTCCAATGGGAACCAGAGGAGAGGAACACTGTAGGTCACAACCTGCACTAGGAGCCAGAGGAGGGGAACACTGTAGGCCACAGCCTGCCATGGGAACCAGAGGAGAGGAACACTGTAGGTCACAACCTGCACTAGGAGCCAGAGGAGGGGAACACTGTAGGTCACATCCTGCCATGGGAACCAGAGGAGAGGAACACTGTAGGTCACAGCCTGCCATGGGAACCAGAGGAGAGGAACACTGTAGGTCACAACCTGCACTAGGAGCCAGAGGAGGGGAACACTGTAGGTCACATCCTGCCATGGGAACCAGAGGAGAGGAACACTGTAGGTCACAGCCTGCAGCGGGAACCAAAGGAGAGGAACACTGTAGGCCACAACCTCCAATGGGAACCAGAGGAGAGGAACACTGTAGGCCACAACCTCCAATGGGAACCAGAGGAGAGGAACACTGTAGGTCACAGCTTGCCATGGGTACCAGAGGAGAGGAACACTGTAGGTCACATCCTGCCATGGGAACCAGAGGAGAGGAACACTGTAGGTCACAACCTCCAATGGGAACCAGAGGAGAGGAACACTGTAGGTCACAACCTGCACTAGGAGCCAGAGGAGGGGAACACTGTAGGCCACAGCCTGCCATGGGAACCAGAGGAGAGGAACACTGTAGGCCACAACCTCCAATGGGAACCAGAGGAGAGGAACACTGTAGGCCACAACCTCCAATGGGAACCAGAGGAGAGGAACACTGTAGGTCACAGCCTGCCATGGGAACCAGAGGAGAGGAACACTGTAGGTCACAACCTGCACTAGGAGCCAGAGGAGGGGAACACTGTAGGTCACATCCTGCCATGGGAACCAGAGGAGAGGAACACTGTAGGCCACAACCTCCAATGGGAACCAGAGGAGAGGAACACTGTAGGCCACAGCTTGCCATGGGAACCAGAGGAGAGGAACACTGTAGGTCACAGCCCGCAGCGGGAACCAAAGGAGAGGAACACTGTAGGCCACAACCTCCAATGGGAACCAGAGGAGAGCAACACTGTAGGTCCCAGCTTGCCATGGGATCCAGAGGAGAGGAACACTGTAGGTCACAACCTGCACTAGGAGCCAGAGGACGGGAACACTGTAGGTCACATCCTGCCATGGGAACCAGAGGAGAGGAACACTGTAGGCCACAACCTCCAATGGGAACCAGAGTAGAGGAACACTGTAGGTCACAGCTTGCCATGGGAACCAGAGGAGAGGAACACTGTAGGTCACAGCCTGCCATGGGAACCAGAGGAGAGGAACACTGTAGGTCACAGCCTGCCATGGGAACCAGAGGAGAGGAACACTGTAGGTCACAACCTGCACTAGGAGCCAGAGGAGAGGAACACTGTAGGTCACAGCCTGCAGTGGGAACCAGAGGAGAGGAACACTGTAGGTCACAACCTGCACTAGGAGCCAGAGGAGGGGAACACTGTAGGTCACATCCTGCCATGGGAACCAGAGGAGAGGAACACTGTAGGTCACAACCTGCACTAGGAGCCAGAGGAGGGGAACACTGTAGGTCACATCCTGCCATGGGAACCAGAGGAGAGGAACACTGTAGGTCACAGCCCGCAGCGGGAACCAAAGGAGAGGAACACTGTAGGCCACAACCACCAATGGGAACCAGAGGAGAGCAACATTGTAGGTCCCAGCTTGCCATGGGAACCAGAGGAGAGGAACACTGTAGGCCACAACCTCCAATGGGAACCAGAGGAGAGGAACACTGTAGGTCACAGCTTGCCATGGGAACCAGAGGAGAGGAACACTGTAGGTCATAGCCTGCCATGGGAACCAGAGGAGAGGAACACTGTAGGTCACAACCTGCACTAGGAGCCAGAGGAGAGGAACACTGTAGGTCACAGCCTGCAGTGGGAACCAGATGAGAGGAACACTGTAGGTCACAACCTGCACTAGGAGCCAGAGGAGGGGAACACTGTAGGTCACATCCTGCCATGGGAACCAGAGGAGAGGAACACTGTAGGTCACAGCCCGCAGCGGGAACCAAAGGAGAGGAACACTGTAGGCCACAACCTCCAATGGGAACCAGAGGAGAGGAACACTGTAGGTCACAACCTGCACTAGGAGCCAGAGGAGGGGAACACTGTAGGCCACAACCTGCACTAGGAGCCAGAGGAGAGGAACACTGTAGGTCACAGCCTGCCATGGGAACCAGAGGAGAGGAACACTGTAGGCCACAACCTCCAATGGGAACCAGAGGAGAGCAACACTGTAGGTCCCAGCTTGCCATGGGAACCAGAGGAGAGGAACACTGTAGGTCACAGCCTGCAGCGGGAACCAAAGGAGAGGAACACTGTAGGTCACAACCTGCCATGGGAACCAGAGGAGAGGAACACTGTAGGGGGATGGTGTAGGTCGCAGCCTGTAATGGGAGCCGGAAGGGAAACTGGAAGTTACAGAGTGCACTGAGAGTGAGAGGAGCATGAGTGTCGGAAATTGGATTATCGGGGCAGGGTACAACCCACCTGCAGGAATAATCATAACCCATGTCAGGGCGAACTATAATGTCGCTAAATTAACCTCATATCAACCCCCTGGTAGCTGTTGCACAGAGCAGGAAGGCTTAACTTGGGGCAGTGTATTAAGTATTTATGCAGTACCAAAACAGTAATAAAGTCAAAATACAAAACAATAAAAATCCCAAACTGAATTAGGGAAAAAATGAAATATAATTGGGACGCCAAAATGAAAAAAAAATCTAAGAATGAAAACAGAAAATATAAATTTTTAAAAGTTTAATTAGATATAGCGCCAAAAAACACTAAGCGCCAAAGATAGTCAAGGGCGGGCCTAGGTGAGATTTGAGGCTACATTAGCCAGGTTCATCCTGGTTGAAGATTTTACCTTCCGACTTAGCCCTGTTTATGAGTGGGTCGGTGTTGTAGAGAAAGTTCTGAAGTCCAGACCCAGGGCAGGGAGCACCAACCTCCACAGAAGGATGAGTTGATCAAATGTTGTGTAATGTGGATTTGTAGGGACTTTGGGCCTGTGCATGCTTACTATTAACCATGTCCTGCTCTCTTCCAAGGAAGAGCCATCCGAGAGGGGCACAAGGACTACAACCAGGTGCTGATGGACGTGCGCCGGTCATTGCGACGCTTCCCAGAAGGTGAGGTATTGTCTGTAAACCACTGCTTTCTATGTCCCTGGACTCACATTTTTGGGTTCAGCAGGGTTTATTTTGTTGTTGCTCAGGCTACAAGTGGCTCAGCCAGAGCCAGGCATTGAATGTGGTATGTCTTGACCTGGCCCCTTAGTATGTGTAGTGGTCACTCTCCCTGCGGTGTGCGCTTACTCAAAATACTCCGTATTAGTACAGGTCTAGTGCAGCATAAGGGACAAGTGACTTAAGGCTATGAAAAGTGTGATGTGCTGCTTCAAAATCCAAGGTAGTCTGTCAGCCCGTCTAAAGTTTGCAAGAGTGGTGCCCAATCTTGGTGTTTTGATCGACTCGTTGCTGCTTCTAAAGCTCTGAAAGACCCACACAGTAGAGGTGAACTCCTGGTGAGTCATCCTCAGCAACATGGCCCTGCACACACTGTGCAGTTTGTAGGCTGAGCCAAGTTTGAAAATTTGTCTTTTCAACTTGGCCCTAAAGTCTTGTGGTTGTTCTTAAGCGAGAGCACATATAGACGTATCTCCTTGGACATTAGAACAAGGCATTATTTACATGCAGCTGGAGGCCTGAATACTTCTGTGTAACGTCGCACCCTTGCATGCTGAGGACCCCTGCCATTGGTAGACTGAGTGGGACAGACTTCCAAGCTCACCTTCATAACAGATCAATTCATGCACCACTGACTCCTCTTAGGAAATACACATCATTGCCACTGCCACATTAACAAACAAATATGTTCATGCCCATTAGCCACATCTCTTGCAGTTCCCACTACTCATTCCAAGTTTTCAGTTAGCCCAAAGTTACTGGTTCCCACCAGTCATTCCATTTCCATTCGTCTGTTAACTCGCATGTCCAGAGGAAGACATTGTCCCTTGTTCTAGTTGGTTCGCGGCTGCCAGGTCTGAGACAGCAGACTCTTCAATGCTGATGCTCTGCATGTAATGATGAGCTGTCCCTTGGTGTCTCATAAGCAGATTGAGCAGAAGGTGTGGTCTTGGCTACCTGACCCTTGTCTAGATGAGCCTGACACTGACAAGGAAGTCTGACCTATATGGACTGGTGAGGTAGTTCCATCTGTCTCAGGTCCTCCAACTAGTAGTAGTAAGATTAAGGGGCAGGAAGCAGGGATCACTGCTTCCAACCCAAACTATGCACTCTCCGGTTGCTTGCCAGGCTGTGAGTGGAGGCTGTATGAACGGTGGAAGGGGCTGAGTGGGCTCATACAGCCGAGCATTGGGTAGTGATTGAGCATTGGACAGAGTGAACTCTGCGGCCAGAGTCTCAGTCATATCACGTTTAGTTTCTGATTGTCTCAACCTTCATGTTGGATCAGGGCCTCCCCCACCTTCCTCTGAAGGCAGACATAAATTTGAGCTCTGTCAGGTGGACATGGCATGGGGAGAAGCTGAGAAAAGTCATCCCTGTTTCCCTGCCATGGCCATGCTCGGTCACCGTTCCATGAAGACCTTTGAAAGATGATGTGAATTCTTCTTGGCCCTCACATCAAATGCTAGCAAGCTGAGCTGGAAATGCACAAATGTTCCCAAAGTTTCTAAGTTGCCATTCTATTGCTATAATGTTATCCACCAGGAAGCACCCACCCCACAGCAAAAAGGTGATTCACTGAGTACATGTGCAAGAAGACAATTGAATGTGATGTGTAGGGACCACTGCTGTCTGACCCCGTCCACATGACGTAGGTTGCGGGGCAGCCTTCTAGTTTGCTCACCCATCCTTTTCTCTCCACCCAGGGATGCGAGCGGACCAGCGCCTGGTGCTGCAGGAGCAGCTCATCGATACGATGCTCTACGTTCTTAAAGTCCACCCTGAGCTGCACTACTACCAAGGCTTCCATGACATCGCGGTGACCCTGCTGCTCGTGGTGGGGGAGCGGATGGCCATAGCTCTGCTGGAGCAGCTCTCCACACACCACCTCAGGTAAGCGGACGTGTGCTCCTGCAGCACCTCGCTCTCTTGTACTGCACGCCCTTACCACCCGCTCTCTGATGGTGAAGCGAGACACCCGCATTCATGGTACCTAAAGGCGCCAAGAGCTCCATACATCAATGAAACACATGTCAGGTCTGAGCGGGCGTAAACAGACCCAAAATCTCCTTTCTCTCTCACACGCCCATCTCCTCTCCTTTTTAGAGATTTTATGGATCCGACCATTGACAGCACGAAGCACATCCTGAACTATCTCATGCCCATCATCAAGCAAGAGGACCCGCAGCTCCACGACTTCATGGACAGGTAGAGTATTGAGGATTGGTACTTCGTAGAACTATGAGGGGAGCGTTCCCTGGGCAAAAGGGATATTTGTCCAAACAAAAGCGAAAGGATTATATGTTCACTTTAACGGGTCAACTTTCACCTGCTAACAAATGTCTGAAAGAGACTTAAACCTGGATACAAGGGACAGAAATTTATCCTAACCAGAATAGAAGTCTGGGGAAGGGATTTATAACAGTGACACGAGTGATGGGAGAAAGTCTTTTTTGAATGTAAGAGACAGGAAAGATGTTACCCTGGAAGCAAACAGTTAAAGGAGGTCCTATTACTTGGCACTCTCATGTTCTTCACTTCTGTGTACAGGTGCCAAGAACAAAATGTAATCTGGAAATAAGTGAGAGTCTGATATTCTAGCCTGGATTCAAGTCACAGAAAGAGATTCTCGTCTAGATTAAAATGGTGTTAACAGATTCCAGACACAAGTTTTGTGAAAGAAATGTTCATGTGAACACTAGTGATAAATAAGAAAGAAATTCTCACCTAGGCGTGAGAATGTTTTTTGTTTTTAAAGAGTTTGAAGCCTGGATTCAAGTGGAAGGAAGAGATTCACATTTAGACGCGAGTGATGGAATGAGATTCTAGCCTGGCTGAGAAGAAATTCTTTCCTCATCTTGATTTAAAAATAATAATAATAATAAACAAGCTTATAAAGCGCATGGCTACACTAGCTAGTGTGTCCCCACGCTACAACAAGAACCAGTTCAGGCAGTGAGGGGAAGCATAGAGAATCAAACCGGAGAATTACCAGATGGGAAAAGCCAGGTCTTGAGCTTTCTCCGGAAAATAATTTCCGAGGGTTCCAGCCGGAGCCCTAGCGGGAGTTTATTCCAGTGTGTGGCCGCTAAAAAGCGAAAGGAGCCCCCACCCATCTTAGCTCTTCTGATGGTGATGATTTACTTGATTGGTAGAGAATCTGATCTAAATACCTAACACTGAACATGATTCTAATATAGATAACATTGACAAGAAGAGATTCTTACTTGGGTAAAAATGGCTGTAAGAAGTTTCCACCTCCGTCCAAGTGTTTGCCAGAGATTCTCATCTAGATGAAAGTGGTGTTAACAGTTTCCAGATATTAGTTTTGTGGAAGAAATGTTTATGTGGACACCAGTGACAAGAAAGAGATTCTCACCTAGGCGTGGATACAATGAATATTTTTTGTTGTTGCTGGAGAACAGTGACCACGAAAAGATTTTGATTTGGGTCTGGGCTGCCACATTTTGAGACGGATACATTTGTAATAGACTAATGTTATGTGATAGGTCTGTAAAGCGCCACTGCCAATCTGAAGGGTATCCTGGCGCTGAGAAGTGGGAAATTGAAGGCAGAATCAATTTTGAAACTTTTATTTAAGAAAGTACAATCGCATCACAATTGAAAGCTGAACAGAGGAGTCTGTTGAATGTATTTTTTAGAATTTATCCTGCAAGTAGTTGCATAATTACAATCCCAAGGCATAAAATTTGAATATAATTATTTTCTCTACAGGTAGCCAATGTGGCAAGTGTCTTTAGGGGCGACGTGAGCTCCGGCCAAGACCAGGGATCATGCCTGCAGGATTTGCAGCTAGCACTCAGTTTTTTTGTATTCCAATATAAAGACTGTTACAATAATCCAGTGTTGAGTAATAAATCAGTGCTTGAAAGATTAGTGTCTGGCTTTCTACTAGAAGAACATTTTTTTCTTTAACATTTTTAAAAAACAAAACATATAGACAGTCTAAGCCCCTCTTTGAAATGAAAACTGAGATTTCTTACTGAGCTTTTGCAAATTAGTAGGGTAGCCAGGTCAGAAGGCCGCCAGTTATCAGATCAGGTCGATTTGGAGTCTGTGTTTAATGTTTGAGACTTGCAGTTGATCCATTCGGCCACAGATGACAGAGAGTTTGTGAAAGATGCCAGATATGGGTGAAATGAACCGTCCAGTGGATAGCTCTGTATCAACCGCCTGCATGAGAAATAAGTAGCCAAAGGGGCAGATCGGTTGGGCCAAGGGTGCCACAGATACATTAAACCGTGTTGCACTCAAGGAGGAACCCCGAGGTAGTCCATGTTGAACTGTTTTAACAATGGAGTGGAGAACGCAAAGCAAGATGCTGAGATGGTGGTGTCTCTCGGCAGACTCTAGAAAAGGAATGGTCTTCTCTCCGGGCATTACAGAAGATCCAGCAGGGGATGGGTCATGCGAGAAGAGGAGGCTGTTCTTGTGTAAGGGCTGCCAAATGGAAGAGCTTAGGTGGAGAACGACATTTACAATGCGGTCATTACACCATGGTATGTTTACATTGCGGGCATTACAATGCAAGTCGTTACAACAACTTGCACTGGATGGCGCTCTAAGCTAAGGACTAGTATGATTTACTATTCCAATACCTTACTGTTACATAGGCTGGAGTTGGAATAGTAAATCCTACTATTCCTAAGTCCAGCGCCCTCCAGCGCAAGTCGTTGTAACGACTTGCGTTGCAACGAACGCGATGTAAAATACCGTGTTGTGAATGTATGCATTGTAACGTCATACATTTGTTTAGGTGGATGGATATGGAATAAGATTATATTACCATTGTTTACACCGTGCTACTCCTTGTTTATTCCATAGTTCTCGGAGTGCTTTATGTTCAGCGAAGTGTGTACTTGTTGGGTGGTTTTGCTTTCTGTGTCATTCTGCAGCTTCTTCATGTCTTGACCTGTACTTTGTCAGGCTGGATTGGATTGATGGCCTGAGATTGACAGGTGGAGACATACACTGCCCAACAGTAGATTACTGCCACCCCCTTCCAGCTGCACAGTGTAGTTGCAGGACAAGGATTTCTCAGCCTTGCTGCAGGCCCACAGCCAGAGAGCCATGGAAAGTGTATGCCACGGATTCCTCTCGACTCGCCTCGTGCCTCCCTTTCCATCCTCAGACACTCCTAAGTGACATCCTCACCCAACGGCCTGCTGCTTGTGCATGGCAGGCTTTGGGGCAACCTTGGGAGAATTCTGAGTTCCACAGAGACAAAAGTCCCTATCGCTCCTGATCCTTGGAGAGCGTTGCAACTCAATTTGTGTTAGACCTGAGGAATCAGTGGGTTTACTCATGGGCGGAGGGAGTGCTTGCATTCACCGATGGCAGTACCATGGGATACCCTGGTCTCCCTCTCTGTGAAATACATGAAAATTGACCGGTCCCATTGTGGAACACAACAATCTGAGGGATTGTCATGGGCTAGTTAGGGCAGGCAGCCTGCCAGAGGTCCTTAATGCACCACCACTAGGCTCCAGCGTGGACATCCGCAGTACAGGAACTGTGGTGCTGTGCTGGTGCTCGGCAGCACCTCAACAGAGCCCAGCCTCCCACCTAAATTAGGACAAAAGTATGACGGATACATGATGAAGTGGGGATTTGGAGAAGGACAAACTTCAAATCAGGCCTTGTTGAGTGAATTTTTGGTGTTGCTTTGGCTCGTGTGTCTAGTGCAGTAGCATACATGTAGAGGTGTTTTGATGCTTTATTTGTGCTTCCAGGTCAGAAGTGGGAACCATCTTCGCCCTGAGCTGGCTCATCACTTGGTACGGCCACGTGTTGAACAACTTTCACCATATCCTCCGGCTCTACGACTTCTTCCTCGCCTCGCATCCACTCATGTCCGTCTACTTTGCTGCTGTGGTAAGAGTATCTAAGTTTTAGGGGTGTGAGAAGTAGAAAAAAAGTTAACTAAAGCAGTTTTTTGTCAGTAGGAAACATGTTGCAAAATATACACTTTTGGTAAAGAAATATTTCTAAAAGGGTTTTAAGAAGATTTGAAAATGTGACATTCCTACATTTAAGCATTCTTAGGTTGGTGTACTGGAAAAATCATATTACAAATAAAGGAAATCCATCTTGTTGAGTATAGGCAGATGGTTGTGATGGGCACAAGTCATCCATCACTCCTTAAGTGAGTGAGGCCTCCTCTAAGTGTAGCAGGACCTTGTACTCTCTCCCCCTTTGTGTACTGTAGTTTTAATGGCCCTAACCACTCAGTTTCCATGGAAATACAGCAGGGCGGTGATGTGGCTGGAGGCTAGGTTAGGCGAGGTGTGGTTGATCTATAACCGGCTCCAGTAGAGCTTGGCCACTGTGCCACGAGCTCTGGCTAGAAAACCGTTGTCACCTCATGGGTTAACGTCGCAGCTGTTCTCACCGGGTGCTTAGGCAGCCGTTGGATGCTATCCAGACCCCCTCAGGATCTCCCATCCAAGTACTAACCAGGCCCAACCCTGCTTAGCTTCTGAGATTCGTGCATTCAGGGTAGTATGGCTGTAGGCCTACAACACCTGGTATTCCCACGCAGTCTCCCATCCAAGAGACCCCCTCAGGATATTGTGTCATTGACACGGCTAACACAATTTCGCAGCATGTAAATGGAAAGAAATTTTGCAGCAAATTACTGCATGATTTCCGGGCCTGGGCGTGATTTGCAATCATTACTTTTAGCACTGTATTGGTAGTAAAGTAGATATAAATGCCTCTCTATTCGTTTCTGAGATGTGCTACATAGACATGCATTTGTATAGACACCCCTTGAAGGAGCGATGGGACATGCCGATGAACCCTTCACTCTGTGGTGAAGATACACAAATATTTTCTTTTGAATTATTTACCGATAAAAGTAGCTGATGACCTGCACATGGTACAAAGAAATTGCCACAGACAGCAACAAGGGAGAAGGAAAGGATTGTTTGTGAAATTAATCGGTTTCTGCATGGTTACCAGATGACTCCGTGTCACGCGGAGGTTCACATTCCATTACATTTCATGCTCTCTCCCTCGAGTGCTGCTTCCCCATTTTAGACCCTGAGCATCCACAAAGTGTTCCTTCCTCCTCCCAACTTGTCATGTCATGTTATGCAGATTTGTAGAGCGCAGTATCACTCTGGAGGTTATCCTGGTGCTAAGCAGCAGCAGTATTCTGAAAGTCCCCCAGGGGCGCCCTTGTTGGGTCCCCAAGGCACTTTGGTATTAAAGAAGGGGCTGCAGATGCTTGTGTGTCCCCTTCTGTCATACCAATAGCGCTGGTGCACATAAATCACCAGCAATATCATCAGAGGCCGTTCCCTCATTTGCATGGGGTTGTGGCCCCATGCAAATGAGGAAATCTCTGTATTACAGATGCTGGCACAGAGGCAAAGAAGCACTTACGAGGTGCACTGGGAGTTTTCGCCTCCTGATGACAGCCCTTTGGAGGGGAGAAAAGGTGTTCCTTGAGCCCCCAGACATCCCCATGCAGGCATGTGCAGTCACTCATTGCACCCACATGCAAGGGGATCTCTAATCCCCCATAAAAGTGCAGGCGGGTTGCCGACTGCACTGTGTAAAATGGAGCGGATTCAATGCAGCGGCTCAGTTTTTCCCTTGAATGTGCTGCCCTGGGGGCAGCACAAGTATGGGGGCTGCCCTGGGGGCAGCGCACTCATCCTAATACGCACATTGTCCTTGTTAGCGCTAGGAGCACCTTTTGAAAGGTGTGCCCGGCCCAAACAAGGAAAATGCACCATATGTATGATATGGCCCCAGGTGTTAGTCTAGGCACATCTAGGGTCTGGTGGAACTACTCGAAAAGCCAGGTCTTCAGCTTCTTGCATAATTCAAGAAGTGAGGAGGACGCTCTTTATCTGTAGCAACAGGTGGTTCTATGCTTTAGGAGTGATGTAGGAGAAGGCTCGACCGCTGGCGATGGTTTACCATATGCATGAGATTTGTGTAAGTAGGAGTCCGGACGAGTGGGGGTGTCGGAAAGGTTTGTGAAAGCAGATGTGATTTTTGAGTTAGGCTGGACCAGTGTTATGTATTGCCTTGAAAGTGTGAGTGAGGAGTTTGAATTGTGCTCTTTTGTGGATGGGTAACCGGTGGAGCTCCTTCAGGTGTGGTGTGTTGTGATGTGAGAGTGGCGTGGGAAAGGGAGTGATTCTGGCTGCAGTGTTCTGAATGGCTTGCAGCCTTCTGTCCATTCCTTTCACTGCCCGTACCTTTAACAAAATATACAAATGTAGAATGCCTAGCAGCAGCATATTTGATTTTGAGCTTTGACAAAACGCGCCTCCGTGCACATTTGAATTCTTATTATTTTCTTTAAATTACTGCTCCAATTTTAGTGGCCACTTCTGGAATTAAAACAGCAGCCGTGTCATGACTCATGCACTCATACATGTCATTGCACCCTTTTTTTGCTGATGCTGCACAACATCGGCAAAAAGCATTGGAATAGTCCAAAAGGCGAGACATGGTGGCTCTGCCAATGTTTGTTAGGCGTGAACTCTATTCCAATTTCTTGAGTTGATGTGAACTGAAACTATAACTTTCGGAATGCCTTTCTTTGTAACAGTACATGCCAGAAATGGAAAATGATGTCCCCTATGGCAAGGAGTCACCTGGTAACTTTTAAGGGTTTAGCAAGCCCATGGGGGTTCGGGGGGGGGGGGAAGAGATTTAATAAAAACAATTGTGCAGCTCAGCAACCAAAGTTGCTGCTCGTCGCTAGGGAGAGAGAGCATCCCAGAGCCTTATCTCTTTCGATATGCCATTGCTGCTCTGGTGTCTAGCATTGATGTACAAATAGGCTGCCTGGCGCCTCACACACCTTTGCACTAGCGTAGGTTTTGTACTTGACATGTAGCTACCCAGACTCTCTGTTTGGAAGTTGCTTGCACATTTTCCAAACAAACCTCATCAGTTGACAGCGCCCTCTTTTTCCACCTGAGTTTGAGCTGCACTCTGGGATCCAACAGGGGTATCCTTTGGCCACCAGGATTGTAAATTGTGAACGTTCCGCTTTTTAAAACTCTTTTGGATCTCATATGGCCACATCTCCGTTTTGCGAATGGTTTAGCTTGCCCTGGGTACCTTCTGGTTCAGGCTACAGGTGGGACTGAGACTCACTCTGTTTATTGTGGTGGTAACGTGAATACTCTTCAAGTTCGGTAGGATCTAATGGAATTGTAATTTGGCAGACTGGATGTTGGTCACGTTTCTGTCTGCCAAACTCTTAATCAGGCCCTTAATTAGGACAAGATGCTTCTGCCCTAAGTATCCCTGCTTCTTGTCAGAACATTGTTGCTACTCTGAGCATTAGTGCACAGGCATTAAATGCTGCATTACCTATTCAAATATGTGGTGTACGGATGCCTTCAGTCGCACCTCGCTGGTAACTTATCACCGGGCGTCCTGGTCCTCTGTGTGTATGGCCACTCTATAAAATTATACATTTCCAACCAATAACCCGGAAGCACTGGGACCCTCACACTAAACAAAAAAATACAACGCAATGGGGGTTCCTCCGGGCAAGACTCCAGAGGCCAGCTCCAGATCCAGCGGCAGAGGATCCTAATGGGAATCTGGGAGATTCCCTTCTGCCTTGGAAGTCCAGTAGGGAGGGGACAGAGTGCAGCAACTGGACATTAAACAATCTTTAGCTCTCGTATCCTAAAGATCTTGTGTTGCCGGGTTAAGTTATTAAACAATATCGCTAGATAGGAGTAAAGTGCATGGAAGTGACCCTGAATGATGGGAGCAGTGTTAAAGGAGAACCATGATCATATATGGGAGAAATATAATAGGGTGGGTTGAGATCAGTAGCTGGGAGAGCGTAAGAGGGTGGGAGAGCATCAGTATGTATGAGACGTTTGGAGGATGTTATTCCACAATATTGTCTTTTAAGCAGCAATCTGGTAAAATTCCATGTCCAGAATATAAGTATATACAGGTTAGTACAGATTTACTTTTTATAACTTCAACCTTCATACAGTGGTCATATTCTGGACACAATATGATTGCAAGATGGTAGTTTGCCACTCAGTATCGTGACATACATGCGGGGCAGAGAGTGGCACTCAGCGGGTATGGGAGATCAGGTTTGGGGGTGGAAGTGTAGTTCGGTTTTGGGAATTGGGTTAGAGGGCGGAGAAGGGTCCGAGGAAGGGAGGAGACTTATTCATACCTGGAAAGGTTGTTACTTACATGTAATGGGAGTTAAAAGAGTGGGAGCAAGCACAAGAGTGTGGGAGTAGGATTGGTAAGAGCCTTAAGTAGTACGCAGTGGTTTAGAAGCACAGTGAGGCACTTGAACAGTGTCATCCAATCAAAAACAGACGATGTGCGGCTGAAGGACGCACTAATCCTGATGAAATCAGATTTGAACACCCTTCACAATTGATAAGACACCATAACAGTTCCACCATGGACCACTCTATACATTCACACTTTTTAACCATATAAATCTGACCCCTGGTATCTTAATTTAAGTCATGGAAAAATGTAAATGTGCAGTTCCTAAGGTGGAGGAGTGTTCAGGTCTCTTATGGATTCCCCTCACACACCCCAAAGGATGTCCTGCTTCATCATAAGGCTTGTGCTCCTCGTCGGGCCGGCGCTGCAATGCCCGACGGGCACCCGCGAAGGGGCTCTTTGCCGGAGATCTTTTTTGAAGAAGCCATATGGTGTGAGGTTATGTGGTCAGGGTAGCGAGATGAGTGTTATGTTATGTTATGTTAATAACCACTTATAGAGCGCATGTACACCCATAGGTTTCATGGCGCTGAGACTGAGGGAAGTAGCCCAAAATTCCTAGGCATAGGCTTGCTCAAACAACCAAGTCTTAAGGGCTTTCTTGAAGACAAGGAGATTGTCACAGCTCCTAAGTGACAGGGGAAGGGAATTCCAGAAAGTTGAGGCCAGATAGGAGAAGCAGCTACCTTCTTGTCATTTCCGTTTGAGTGACGGGATGTGCGGCTGAAGGATGCACTAATCCTGATGAAATCAGATTTGAACACCCTTCACAATTGATAAGACACCATAACAGTTCCACCATGGACCACTCTATACATTCACACCTTTTAACCATGTAAATCTGACCCCTGGTATCTTAATTTAAGTCATGGAAAAATGTAAATGTGCAGTTCCTAAGGTGGAGGAGTGTGGGCTGTGATTTAAAATAGGTCTAGTACTACCCTGTGTAAATAAGGTTTTTATTCTGAGGGTGCACTTTCCTAGCTAAAATGAGTGAGCCCTGTCTGGAGACAATGGTCCTACAGGGTCTGATTGGTGTAAATGGTCGACATGTTTCTTGGCTTACAGCCCCTAATGGGTCTAGCAGCAATTCATCAGGACCAGTATCTAGAAGGAAGAGAAGGTGATCCTAACGCTTACTCTACCGCAGCGCTGGTGCTATGCATCGTGGTGTCACCAGCGCTGATTATAGGGTACCAGGAAGTTTAGCCTGGAATAGTTGAGACCTAAAATGAAATAAAGTGAAAATATAAAATATTCGAGAGGACACCTGGTATTAGTCTCATACCAACCCAAACTCCTGGTAAAGTATGTAGCCACTCATTTGGTGCATATGATAAAAGTAGGCAAGTAACTGGCAAATTAAGCTCTCTGTTGGGCCAAATAGTCCTGTTGTTTTAGCACATATGGTGGTGCTCAATAACCAACCAACTTGGTTCGGACATCGGAGGGAAAGAAGTATGCCCCTAGTACACAAATTCAAGTTTTGCTGAGAGGACAATTATACTCTGTTTCGTGACCGTGTTGGTGCTGATATTTTGAGCACAAAGTGGTTTCTAAATTGACATGCATGCGAGGAATGGTGCATGACTTATGGAAGGTGTGCAGAAACAAAGCACACACTTGGTCGGTTTACAATTCAAAAGGGTCACCGTATATGTGTGGACCGAGACGGGGTGTTGAGTGCATACATTAATTTAAGTGCCAATATTCTGGGACCATCTCTGCCTTGATGGGTGATATCCCTGGCATAATGGTGATAATTCTTGGCATATTGTGGGCACCCATGAAACTTTGATGCATACGTCTGATATAAAGCTGGCCAGGCTTGAAAATGGTAAGTAAGTCTCTGCAAATACTGGGCATCCAAGACCTGCCAGAAGGTACCAACCCCTACCTGAATACTGCAGCTGGCACAATGGTGGTAATTGGCTATTTGGGGGGGATGCATTGTATGATGGTGCCTATATTGTGTATAATTCAGGCCCTAATATATTAGTGTAAATTACTGCAATATAGTAGATGTCCTTTGAACTATTGTGCACACCCAATACAGGTTATGAAAATACTCTGCATGTACTAGTTTTTCTAGCCTTTCCTTTCAGGTGATTTGATGATATGCATGGGAGGCACAATTTATCTGCAGCACACTGATATTTGGGGATCAAACTTGCATATATTAAATAAATGAAAAGGCTAGTATGTCAAGACGTGTTTTCGAAGAAGATTACATGATTTTGTTTGGGAAATTTGAGTTTACTTCTCCAAGACAATAAACTTTCAGTTGATATCAAAGTGTGATTCTTTCCAGAAACTGACAATTTGGTGTTTGATAATAAAATAACTGCAATTCATATTGAGTTGGTGAGATGTATTTGCTAATGCTTGTTCTGTGGTGTCAGAGGGCACTGCTACCATGGCTGTTCTAGTATCTTATGGCTTTTGCAGGCCTTCCGTCTTCTGTGTAGATTCAGGTTCTTAGGACAGTATGACTACTGCTGTGAGTCCTACTCATTTAAGATTTTCAAGGATGACTCAGTTTTTTTTTTTGTTTTTTTTTACCAACTTTATTCGGTTTTTCATATCGATAGAAATACCATAAAAGTTCAAACATTTAGACAAGAATACACGTTATACAATACTCCAATTAAAAATAATAATAAAATTTGATTGCTATTTATGCAATAAAACCAATTCTCATCAAGATAATATTTATACATCTTGTCAATTCATTAGATTCAGAACGCTGAATATAGACTTTGCACCAAGAAAACATGTTATCCTAAGTGTAAAAAGGTTAAGTCATTTCAGAGATTAGAGCGATGACGGATACAGAATTTAAGAAAACGGGCCATCATTTTAGCGATTGCTTCATTCTCAAGATATTGCAACGCCAAAAAAGCAGGTCGACATTGACGAAGACCCCATATTTTAAGTATTGGTAGTAACCAGCGAGTTCTAGGTATTGCATAGAATTTACAAAAAAGGGTTGTATGCATTGTCGATTGTGTAGAGATAGAATCACATGGACATAAGGTTGATATTGACGCCCACTCGTTTTGGGTAGGGAAAGAAACCATCAAATGAAACATATTAAATCTAAAACGCGTCAGCAACATTTTTTCAAATTGGGTTAAACTGAACATCAAATAAGTTTCAATAGAAGACACAGTCTGAACTTGCAGGGCTTGTTGGACAGCGGGTTTCCCTATCTCCTTTAACAGGCGTATTTGGTCTAAGTGTGCCAAACAGGCTTGTTTTAAATCCGCCTTTGAAATCTCGATTAAAAAGGCCTTGACATATGTTAACCATTTTATTTTTCTACAATGATCGAGTGACTGGATGTCTTGAATAATTGATCTTGTTAGATGACATTGTTCTGTTACCCAAATTTGACGCCACAACATTACGGGCTGTATTTTTAAAATGTCTGATATATATAGTCCATGCCCAGTTCCAGGTGGCAGGCGTATGTGGAGGTGCTCTTCGTTACACCCAGCAAATATCTGGCAAAAGAGTTTTCTATTATTTGCAGTTCATCCACGTTCGCCAGGCCCCATATCCCGGCTCCATATGTGGCGGTGCTGACGCATTTAGCGTTATATATTTTTAAAAGCTCCGTTAGTGGTTTCTGTCCCAGTTTTTGTGCAAACGATTTTAGTGCAGTTGTTGCTCTTAGAAAAGCTAATTTCCTTGCATTAATCGCTGGCTTCCATTTGAATTTATCGTCCATTACAATTCCCAGATATGAATATGTTGTGGTTCTATCCAATGCCTCACCTTTTACAAACAATCTTCTGGTCTTACTGGTTTTCTTGCCTGCATGCATGGTGTATGTTTTTTTAACATTAAGTGTCAGATTCAGGCTATTCATGAAGGCACAATATTTGTCTAGTGCTCGCTGCAGCTCAACAGGGGTTCTAGCTAAAATAACCGCGTCGTCAGCGTACAGCAACGCTGGTATCTGCCGACGACCGATTAAGGGAAGATCTTTGCTCTCTTCCAGCATAGCCGTCTCTAACCCATTGGTATACAGAGTAAATAAAAACGGGGCCAGAACACATCCCTGTCTGACCCCCTTTTCTACTCTGAAACTTTCTGTAAGCTGTCCCTTGGTCCCAAACCTTACTCTTCCGGTTGTGCTGGTGTACAATTCCCGTAAGAAATCCACAACCGGAGGGTCCACACCCATAGCAGTAATGATCTTCCACAACTTCGAGTGTGCCACACAGTCGAATGCTGAGGATAAATCAACATAGACCATGTGGAGTGCTGACCCCTTGGCCTCCACATATTTTCCTGACAGTAAAGACAGGTTTAATGCCTGATCTACTGTGCCTAGCCCCTCACGAAACCCATATTGTATTTCCGAAATGATGTTATGAGATGTTGTCCAGTCCTGGAGACGCTCGAGAAGAATCCTCCCTGCCATCTTCCCGAGTGAGTCCAGGAGGGATATCGGTCTATAACAGGATGGGCTATTTCGATCTCCTTTTTTAAATATGGGGACTAGTATTGAGGTTTTCCAGGTTTTTATTAAACCCTCATCAATGGTGGCATTTAATACGTTGGTCAATAGCGGGGACCAGAGGTCTACCAGATGTTTAAAAATGTCCACTGGGACTCCGTCCGGGCCTGGGGGTTTTCCTGATTTCGAAGATCTAATTGCCTTTTGTACCTCTACGTGGAGAAAGTGCAATTTTATGGGGAATACCACCTCTGGCGAGTAATCTATGCACTCCGTTCCTTCATTATTTTCATCGCTAAATACTTTAGAAAAGTGACTGACCCAGTCGCTGTCACTGATTGCGATATCAATGGAAGGTTGGTCCTCTTTGGGTGCTAGGAAAGGGGATCTGACAATTTGCCAGAAAGTTGCACTATCCTTTAGTGCTGTGCTTTTACTTAAACGCTCCCATAAATCCGCTTTTAATTCTTGTTTTCTTATTTTCAGAGCCATAGCATATTCTTTTCTTAGCCTGATGACCTCTCCCCTATCTCTTTTTTTCTTACTTAGGGCTGTTTTAAGTTTTGTATAAGCTTTGGTGCAGGCCGGACTAAACCAGCCTTTTTTAGCTCTGATTTTTTGTTTACTTGTTCTAGTAAGTTCCTTTTTTATATTTTGTGAGATATTATTGAAGCTGGCCAAAACCTCTCTGGGGTTGGTGCTTAAATTTAGGCAGTTTAATATGTCTGCTTGATTTTGCCTAACTAATTTTGCAGTTACAGCTCCGCTGTCTATGTTTCCCCATTTTAGTGTGAACCCACTCGTGGATCCTAGTTCTAGCTCTTGCTGATCTAGGATACTCATTAGGGGAAGAGATTTATTGGAATGTAGATCTCGTATAGCAATGACAGTTGGAAAGTGATCACTCAATGAATTTTTAACTACATTGAATGAAACGATGTTAGAACCTTTCCATGATGAGATCAGAATATAGTCTATTATGCTCGACAGGCCTCTACCGTTAAATGTTGGCGAGAAAGGTACTGGGAGAGTCTTTATTTCATTAGCAAAACCTAGGTCCAATTCTGTCATGATCTCATTCATTTTCTCGCCCTCAGTGGAGTGCAAAAAGTGTGTTATTCCGTTACCTACATAATCTTCTATTCCACATCCATCTGTGTTGTTAATTCTACACAGATGGAGATTGAAATCGCCACCCCACAATATAGTACATGACTGTTTAGCATGGCATACTCTCAAATCTTGGAGGGCTAGGGAAATCTCAGAGAGGATATTCATCAGATCATCCATATTCAGGTTATTATAGAAGTTTACTATGGCATATACGTTTTGTTTAGTTCTTTTGAGAAGTATTAGGTGGTAATTCTCTTCCAATTTTAAAGAGGAAATATTATCGCATTGTAAGGTGTTTGCTATGTAAGTAATTAAACCACCCTTACCTCTTCCAGATGGTGATTTTTTTGCTGGAGAGAAAAAAGTCTTATAACCTATTATATGTATGGGATCAGGAGCCCATGTTTCCTGAAGGCAGATGATATTACTCAGGCTAACCTGGTTCAGGAAAATAGGATTTGTCTGCTTAGCAGAAAGACCAGCTATATTCCAAAACGTAAAATGAATTAGAGAAATGGGCAGATTTGACTTAGAGGGTATTAATGTATTTGTTAAGTTAGAAATGATACTCAGATTTGAATGAGAGGAAGTTGAGTTGTCCAAAACATTCTGACTGTATTGCAGGGGAGTATTAAAAGTGTGCTTGTTTAGAGGAAGTACTATGTTTTTGTCCTCAGCAGCTGGAATGCAAGATAATTGTGTTTTTCCATTGCTTTCACTGTGTCCGTCCATTGCTTTTGGCTGATCAGAAGTCAGTCAGTCATTAAAATCCAGGCCGGACAATGCACTGAATCTATTATATGTCGGGATATTATAAAAGTTACCTGGTGGAGCGACAAATTGTCGCCAGCGAGAATCTCTATTCTCATGATGTGGCGTTGTTAATAGGTAAGGATGGGCAGTCTGATGTACACGAGTTGGGCCCTGAGACCATTGTGCGGGGCCACTAGGATAATTGAAGTTTGAATTTTGGTGAAAAAAAGGTGTATTATTTTCCGGTAAAAAATGCTGGTCGTAAAAAGAAGTGATCTGATTTGTTGCCACCGATGGTTGAGTGGAAATCAGATGTCTGTAGAAATACCCCAGGGGAAGAAGGGTGGTATTAAATTCCCAAGTGGAGGGAGGAGGTGCCCTGGCCAGGGTCTTTTCAGCCCACGTCGGGTTTTTAAAAGTAACCGTGATACAATCCCCCTCGAATTTTTTCCTTAGAGGGCCTATCCAGCCTGCTCTCTGGGTATGAGTGATTTCTCCAAAGCTTTCCGTTGGAAAGCTACAGTTGTTAATCAGCCAGTGTAACGTTTTGTTTTTTAAGGAGGAAGGAGTCTCGTCCTGGTCATTTCTGAGTTTTGGTACATTGACCAGGACCAGCACATATGCCCCACACTCAGGTGGCAGGTTGATACGAGAAGGTATCTGCCTCGAGTTGTACGGGGGGTCTTGAGTTGCCCGATGCCTTTGGAATATTGGGAATGTGTCACTACGTTGATTTGATGTTTTTTTGCCACTTTGAGACAATGTTTGTAACTTTTCAGCCTGGGTGCTTATGTGTTGGCTGTTTGTATCGATTCTAGGAATTGGGCTACTTATTGAAGCATGTTTCTTCGTAGCCGTTATTTTGCTTAAAGATGGGGCAGGTTTTAATTTAAGCGACGGATCGAGGGCTGGAGAGTCCTTTGATGTGGGTAGTATAGGGTTACTAGCACTTATCTTTAAGCTGGTGGTGGCTGCCGAAACAACGCTATCAGCTTTTTTATTATAGGCTGTAATTTCTTCCAGTTGTTTCTCGATACGGGCAAGCCTGGATTCAATTGGTGACATAAAGATACTTAAAAGGTCACCGAATCTTTCCACTAATTGGTCATTTCCTATAATAGTTTCAGGCATATCTGTATTCGCCAGTTGGTTCTCATGAGTAACTTTACTTGATGTATCTCTGGGTATGTTAGATCCCCTAGCGTTTAAATGGTTATTTTTGCCTTTCCTATATTGGCCTTTTGGCAAAATGTGTTTTTTAACAGCAGGACGATTAAGATGGATTAGTTGCTTTGTTTGCTTTCTAATGGCACCTTTGTGCCGAGCTTTAGAATGCCTATCATTATTTTCATCTATGATCTCCGGTGTAAAGTCTATTTGTAAATCTGGCGTTCTCTCTAATTCACTGCATGTATCGAGATCTGAGTCATTTAAAGGATTTGTGGCCGATAAATTGACCACGTTGGGTATAGTTTGAGGGTCAGGTCGAATTTCATGAGTGGGATCTATTTGTGTGTTACTGTCTGTGTTTCTCGATCTTACTGGGGTTGTTGCAGTCATTATAGATCCAAGAGAAGAGCGTTTCGCATTTTCTAGGTCTAACGAGACCCTATGCTCAAGAATTGAAATGCTAAGGTCAATGGCGTCATTTGTCCTTTTTATGAAGCTGTCTATTGGACCAATAACGGTAGCCCCCCCAGCCGCTGTCTTACTTCTGCTACTTCTAGTGGACATGTTAAAGCAGTTTTTTACTTTGTTTTTGCCTAAATCAGGTACTTCTAGTTGCCAGTTACCCCTCAAAAACAATTTTATAACAAAAAGTCGGAGAAAGTCTTACTTGCTTGTAGGGGACAATTTGGTAGGGGGGTGGACCCAACCCGACCTCCTCGTCCTCTGAGGACCTCAGAGGGCCCGCCCTTTGCCCGAGCTTAGCCCCGGGCGCTCCCGCCCAGCGGGATTCTCAATTACTTATATACGTTGAACCGTTGAGGTAAGGGTGGGGCGGGGCGGTCAGGGAGAGCGGGCCAGGTGTGGCGGCCTCGGGGTAGTCGGGACTCCTGGGAAATTGAGTCCCGGTCCCAGCGCTCACAGCCCTGCAGCCCTGTCTGGCACCCAAGTTGGCTCCCAAAGTCCGGTGACCTCAGCAACAACGATGCGGGACCCGCGGAGCGGGTTCCGCGAGAAGTAAAGGTATTCCTCCGTGTAGATGGCAGCAAAAGTCTCTGTTGGCGTCCCACTCTCCAGGCAGCAGGCAGAGCTTTAAGTAAGGTAAGGGAGGGGCGGGGCGGTCAGGGAGAGCGGGCAGGTGTGGCGGCCTCGGGGTTGCCGGGACTCCTGGGAAATTGAGTCCCGGTCCCAGCGCTCGCAGCCCTGCAGCCCTGTCTGGCACCCAAGTTGGCTCCCAAAGTCCGGTGACCTCAGCAACAACGATGCGGGACCCGCGGAGCGGGTTCCGCGAGAAGTAAAGGTATTCCTCCGTGTAGATGGCAGCAAAAGTCTCTGTTGGCGATGACTCAGTTGGATTAGCATTTAGATCCTTTCTACCTTTACTGTCAAGAGCCTTGTATTGTTAGTCCTGAGCCTTTCATGTCTCCACTGTGCCCTTTCTAAGTGGGTTTAAAGCGTGGCCGGCAGTCTACTTGGAAGGGCTGGATGGAAAAATGAAAGGAAGTGTCATGTAAAAGTGAAGGAAGATCCAAAAAAGATTGTAATAACTAATAGGCTATGTGAAATGCCCTACTAGGTGTCGGAGACTGCGGCCGAAGTCCATGGCATTTTAGCCTAATATTAGTTATATTGTGCTGAAAATGCACAGTTTTATCAGTATTTGTCAGAGTTGTCTAGTGGAGGATGAACCCGTAAACCCCTCCCAATCCCCTCGCCACCCGGGGACGATCAGTCTAGCTCGGCACACAATGTAAGTTCTGGACTATTTTTCTGAATCTGTGGCACATTATGGTCTAATTGAACCTGTGCCTTCAATTTGGGTTCCCATCTAAAATGTGTCTTCAGACTGCTTCAGTCGCTGCTGTCTACAGCTGCCCTATATGTCGTCCCTTGTGTTAAAAGTTCAACAGCTGTGACTGACCATGTTGTCCCATCAGGAGTATTTGGCACAAAAGCTTGCCTCTGCCACGGGTTGCACTCGATACCCTGGCACAAACCTTTGATGCTAATGTATCTGGGCATCCTGTGGCACTGATGCAGGTCTTCCTGGTGCTCGACCACCAGCCGGGGTGAACTAAATGATGATCAGTCACAATCCGGTGACTCTGGTGAGGACAGATCTTCTCCATTGAGAGGTCTAGTCCCACAGGAGACAAAAGGTACATGGTGATAAGTGACACATGGAGACTCTGCTGAGGAGCGGGTGTCTGTTCTTACAATAATGGTGTTGCATGTTTCATTTCTTGCAGATTGTGCTCCACCGGCAGCATGAGGTGCTGCAGTGTGAGTGTGACATGCCCAGCGTGCACCACCTGCTCTGTGGGATCCCCCAAGACCTGCCCTATGAAGCACTCATCGCGGAGGCGGAACATCTGTTCGCACAGCACCCGCCTTCGGTGCTGGCCAAGCAGGCGGCTTTGCAGCATCGGAAAAGGTGACTCTCTGGGTGCACAGATGCCATTCTGAACCTACTCTAGTGCAGCCGTCTGTGGGAATGAACGCAAAGCGTGTGATATGATTGTGTTACATTCACAAGTGATCTGTGTACGTGAAAGTGTGTGTGCCCATGTACCCACAGGCGTAAATGGGTGGTGCATTCGTCTTTCTCATACTCTATTCTTTCAGACATTGCTATTCCCCTCTTCACTCCCCCACTCTCTCTTCTTCTGTCTTTTATTCTGGTTGGTTACTGTTTTGTTTTTGAACCTGAGTCACAATTTCACACCTTATGACCTACAACATCTGGAATTTGCTTTTCATAACATAATCCTGGCTACCACACACACACCCTTCTTATGTCTTAGAAGACACTTACCTAGATGATTTTACCAATACTCTCCCAAAAACTGATCTGAAACAACTGTGAAAAAGTCAGACTGTACAACAATTATAAGAAAATGAACAAATTGGGTAGGGGACTACCCATCCTTAAGACAAATGCTGCCAGAAGGATTGTAATATAATAATACCTCAATCTGTATAGTTCCCGCAAGCAATTGGTGCCCACTCTCGGGGCCAATCGTCCAAAAGACCCCAACATTTGCAAGATGCAAGACAAAGTGAGAAGCACACAAATGTATATGAGTCAAAAAAGGAACATTTCTCATGCGGGAAAGTTACCTGAAAAAAGTAAAGAAGCAGAGTTACATCAATGTTACAACAAAGGAGCTGGACATTTCAAAACGTTAGGCTTTTTTAGAAAATGTATATTTTACTTATTTTCTTTCATTAAAAGCTGGGACAAGGATACAGCCAATGTGTTTCATTCCCTAAACATAGTGACTTCTTCAGGACAGAAACTTCCATTGCGTTTCTCCATAGCACACCACAAGTAGACATCCTTGGCATTGTTTGCAAGAAAACTTTAGATTAGAACATGCAATCTCTTCTCCATGTTATCTGTGCCTGCCAGTCACAAACACCTTCGTCAACTTCACCTTTATATTGGGACTTTTCGGTTTTCATTACCTCCATCACAATCTGCAGCCTTTTCCTGGGGGTCATTATCTACTGGAAAACCATAACACCAAACACCTGGCCCATCAGCCAAGCTAAGACCTTGTATCTCACCACCTCCACTCTCCTAACATAACACACAGGATCTGAACACCTTACCGACCTAACCTGCTTAGATCCCTATCCTCAAGAGACCACCGTGACACCCCCTTCCACTCATTCCAAAATGTTTGGTTCCTCAAAGGCTGACTAAATACTAAAACAAGAATCACCAGCTCCTTGAAAATGGTCCCTCATAGCTCACCCAGCCACCCACCTCACTCTCCTAGTCCCTCCGTTGTTGAACTTCAACTCTCTTCTTGAAAAGGTTAGCAGCACCCTTGACACAGCCGGTAAACCCTCTCAAAGCTACCTCAAACGAGTAACAATCAAACCTACACCTAGAGCCTGCTGGTCTACCAAAGCAAGCAACACCTGCAGAAGAGAAGTCTGCAGCACACATGAGGCCACAGCTGGTAAACCCTCTCAAAGCTACCTCAAACGAGATACAATCAAACCTACACCTAGAGCCTGCTGGTCTACCAAAGCAAGCAACACCTGCAGAAGAGAAGTGTACTACACCACGTTGTGCTAAAAGCGGCTAGAGGCGAACCTGATATCAACCAAGTGTAAGCTGACTAGGTCACCCTAGATATAATCTCTTAGGAAAACAATGAGAGCCAATCACTACTTTAAGCAGTGGACCAATGTAGTAAACTCCAAGCTCCCCCATACATCCCTCAGTCTGTCCATAGATGCACGCATCCGTGAGTCTTTGATGGAAATGATACCGCTTGTATGGCAGTGCATGGAAAGCTCCTGTGATCATACAGGGAAACTACGTTAACTCACCAAATGCAGTGCACCCGGCTCTATCAAAGCGTTATCAGCCAATCTCTGGTGACTTCAATCCTGTATCTGGCGCATTCAGATATAGAGGTGCAGCGGAACCCCAGCAAACGGTCTGTCTTCAGCAGCATCTCTGTAAGGCCACTTATCCAGTGCTTCCTCTTGGTTATATGTGGCTAGCAGGTTTCTCTACCTCACTGAGTATTCCAGCTGCTTTTACATGGACTTGCACTCTCCTGGTGCCATCTTTTCCTTATCTACAAACTCAGTTCCTTCCTCCCAGTTTTTGAGCTATGGTACAGACCCTCATTCATTTGCATGTAGTCAGGGGAAATGCACTATACCCAGGGTTTCTGAACACTGCACTAGTGCACCTGACTGCAACCTCCAATGCAGTGAGCAAACTGGATTAGATGAGGATCATCCTGAGATTTTGGACCAGTTCTTACCTTCTCTTTATCTGCTTCCTTTAGCCGCCTATGGCTCTCTGGTGTCTTTGTTGAGGTGGCATTTAGGAAATGAAAGCTTTGCTTTGGGGCAGCATTCTCCTCCAGTATCCGGTCTGAACACAGGCACACAGACTTTTCAAACACGAGACTGGGGGTGCCTGAAATGAGGACGCCCGCGTTCAATCAGGGCTTCATGGGTTCTCTAGAGGTCCCAATGTTGATTGTTTCACTCTAGTAGTTGTAACAGTGTTTTAGAAGATGCCTTCTTTCTGCAGGTGCGCTCTCATAAGTCAGAATGCATAAAATACATAAAAACATGTTTAAGAAATGGTCAGTTGCATTTATAATCATATACATCTGGATGTGTGTGTTTGTGTACATGTGCCTTGACCGTTCCAAATTCTGTGCTTTTTTGTGGTTATTGGTGCCTCTCAACATCTGATTGTTCATAATATTGTGTGTCTGCTTGTATGTGTGTGTGTGTATAATAATTACTTTTTCTTATGCCTACATGTGTGGGTGTATGATCACGTGTGCATGTGCTGTTTGTAATACTGATTCTCATAGTCTGACAATGTACAGTTTGTGCATGCGTATGTGTGTGCACTTGAGTATAACGGAGCGGAACCCCCTCTCTAAATCCGCCCCCTTCTCTCTTCCTGCTGCAGTATCGCTATCGCCTCCTTCCAAGAACTCCAAAAAGCCACTTTGCACCAGCGTCCAGATGCCATTCTGCGGCAAGAGCGTCTCCACCAGACCTTGCACCCTGAAGACCGACTCGCAGTCCTGCCTGCCACGGGGAACAATTCCTTGGTCAAGATGGCTGTCTGGGGTATATCTGCAACTTTGGGAGCTGCAGCACTAGCTGTGGCACAGACTGCCATGGAGTGGGCACCAGAGTTTCTACTCCAGCTCTTCTAGACACTAGAACTTGTGCCTGTCAGGGGCCACCACAGTGAAGGTGTCTCCGATAACCAAGAAGAAGGTAGGAAAGTCCCTTCTCCAACTCTTAAGAACTCTGGACTCAACCATATCAAGAGCTGGAATGCTGGTGGCTTCACCTGTCTAAAAGTACTCTCTAGATTTCACTCCACAGCTTTTTTTTTATCCACTAGAACATGTGCCAACGCCAGCGTCCACCATCATGATGGTGTCACTGATCACCCTGAGTCTGTGCCAACATTCCTGCTACAGCTCTTCAGCACTCTGGGCTGTGATTCCTCCAAACTGGAAGCTGGCACACCAAAGTGACCCCAACTGCTTTCAAGTGGGCAGCTGATTTCCTACTGCTTCTTTTCTAGCCACTAAAATCTGTGCCTTGTCAGGGTCCACTTTGGTGATGGTGCCACTGATCACTGCGAAGTGGGTGCCAACGTGTCTGCCTCAACTCAACACTCTGGACTTTCTGCCCCTCACCTGCTGGCATGCCTGCGGTGCCCTAACTGCCTACAGGTGGCACCGGAGTTCCTGCCTCAACTCTTCTACACAAGGAATATACTACTTGAGCTCTGCAGACTGTGGGTGATGTTGAAACATTTTGGTAAAGCTTGAAGGATGGGCATTTTTCTTGTTATATTTATTTAAAGATATGAAATCATAAAAACCTAAATATGTTTTTTCACTAATCCGCCAACGGAGGTCAAGAAGTTTGTTTTGCAATACGTACCCGCATGTCACTCAACCCTTTGTTGTACCTTTGGAGTGCCAAGACTCTTGCACCACCTGCTGGTGGTGGCAGCATTTTTCGTGTCCAAGCCTCCCAGGGGCTGTGGCAGGACTCATGACCCGTGTTATTTGCATGCAAGGCTGGATGTTCAGCTTGGTCTCCTGGACAGGGTGCAGTTCAAAGCACAGTTATGGAATATGTAATTCTGGGTCAAGACCAGGGGTCTGATTATGCTGCTCTTTCTTTACTTTATTTTTTGCAGCAGTCAATCAGAACTTTAAACTGAACACCTACAGTCACATGTACTAATCATAGAGCCCTCAGCCCTATATAACCCCAAAACGGTATCTTATGTCCTCTTTCTTTGCTGATATGCAGCCAGTTAAGTGTTTCATCCCTTTTTTGTGTTTTGCTTAAAATGTATTGGTGATTGTATTTGGGATTATACTGTTTACCACTGTGCTAGCGTTTGCATTTCAGGACACCACGTGTCCAGTGCGCCTTCGTCCTGATTTGTTCTTTGCGTTATTGCCTTTATATTGGTGGCTGCTTCGCGCCTTTGCTGCCCTGATTAAGAGCGCTCTGTCCTCCTGGCTCTGCCACCGAGCCCTTTTTATTGGAGTGGGAGCAGGGATGCACTGTCCTGCTGGCCGAGCAGTCCTCTTTCAATTTCTTCGCAGGCCAAGTGCACGCATCTGCACCTTTTTTTCTGCCAGCTCATTCAGTGCGGCTTTGTTGAACACGTCAGTGGCACGTAAAATCACGCCTGTACCTCTGGCCCTGTGCTCTCCCCAGTGACGACCTGGTTGGAGTTACCTCCAGAGTTGTATTAATTAGTTGTGAGGCTTTCTTGCCTATAGTTCTGTAGGCTGCTCCCTCCACACTTTATTGGTGCTTCTGTGCCACCTTGGGGTCTTGATAAAGTGTTTTGCACTCCCCCTTTTGAAGCTCCTTTTCCCAGGGGTGATTTTCCTCCCCTGAGGTGCTACTGTAACTACCTGGGGGCCTTCTGGCTATGTATGATCCATTTGAAGAGATGACCCGAGGGATCTTTGGACAGGACTTGGTGGAAGTTCTGGAATCTAGGGTCCAGCAGCCATTGAATAAGGCTTTGGGACCTCTTACTAGACACCTGCATGGCTATGCAAGCCAGCAAGGGTGGATCCCTGCACCTCCCTCGATAACTGGTGATGATGATGCCAACCCCCTGCCCCCCCCCCCCCAGCAAGACCAGGGGGAGCTCTGCACAGCAAAGGGACTCCACTATGCTGCCTTTGAATAACTTGTTTTCAGTGCTCTGCCTATTTAGCCCTAGCCACCATTGCAGAAACTTGGGGATTCTAATTCTACTAGCTCCGATAGCGTGGACCATGACAACAAACGTGGTTTCAGCAAATGTATGTGCATGACGCGCCACAGAAAGTCTCAGAACCACCCCAAGGTGCTCGAGTTTGAACGTGGGACTTCATCCACCGACGTTCCACCAAGTGGCTTCCCCTACAAGAAGTGGCTGATTATGGTCAGTCCCACTTCTGCCATGGTTTTGTTAAGGATGTCGGGGTCTGACTATGCTCTGAGTGTCCCATTTCGTATCTCCCCGGCAAAGGGACCAATACCCCTGAAGTGGACTCCACTTTGGTCACATCCCTCAAGAAATACTCTAAATATCCCAGGAAGGGACTGGACTGTGCCTGGTGCAATTGCTAGGATAAATTAATAGAAGTCACTGGTCCTCTCACCAAGATGCTGGAGTTGACTTTCCAAGCCAAGGATTTGGCGATCCACCATCGACCCCGACAACTTAGTGGATTGAGGATCAGAGAGCCATGTGTCAGCTTGGCAATGAAAATTGTGCAATATCCACTGAGCCTAGACGCTCCGTACTTTTGAAAATTGACCCCAAACTCAATGCAGCTTGCATCTTCGCATGAGGATCCGGTGGTACAGGGTCTCCTCTTTGGGGCTCTGTTATTTAAGGAGCTATCCAAATTAGTTGCAATGTGTAACACTCCTGGCAAAGCCCAAGGATCTCTCAAGAAGGTGTTCCGCCAATCCCTTTTTGGCAGGACTGGCCATTTCAGAGGTTGCGCATTCGGCTGGGCTTACTACCAAGACCTGCAATGTGATTACAACCAGGTGCGGGACAAGACTCTTCGTACAACCCCACCTTCTACCCTTCTCGCGCCTGTGGTGACAGGAACTGCTTCAGAAAAGGGCGGTTAAGGTAGCTCAAGGAACCACCCGGAAGTCCGGAGCCACAGATGAGACTTTTATCTCTCTCCGAGGTCTCTTTGGGGGTCGGAAGCAGTCTTTTCCTACATAATTTGACAAATGTTAGCCCAAGACTCATGAGTCGTTGAGTCCCTACAAGGTACAGATTGCCGTTTTACAACACCCCCTTTCAGGGTTCCTCCAAACAAGAGCGAGATTTCATCACTTCGTGGAGAAAGTGGCCATCTCTCCTCACCCAAACGTTTTTCTCAGTTCTATCGTTCTTGTAGAGAAGAAAGGAGGCGGGTCACATCTTGTGCTTAACCTGAGGGACTTCAACACTTGGATAGTTTACAAGCACTTCAAGATGGAGGGCATCCATCTTCTGATAGATATCCTTCAAGAGGAACATTGGATGGTGTTTTTGGATTTAAAGAATGTGTACTTGACACTCCCAGTTTACTCGCAGCTTCTTACTTATTAGGACCACGTCCCGCTGCTACACGGGGAGACTGTATCTCTAGCTACCTGGTGGGATTGTTGTGGGGGAATTGTGTATTTTATTGGGGCAACGTTTTTAATCTTGATTTCAATTGCATTTTCACTGGGCTACTTACTCGACCTTTCGTGCCTGGTTTCAAGCACCCCGGTCCACCGCACCACGAGGCTGTTTGTTGTGGAGGGCGATTTTGAAACGCACAGCCGATAACCCACTTCCGGCTGCACACCTAGCACCGCCATCTTGGTTGGCGGTCTAGTGGTTCTGCACTCCCTGTTACCTATTTAGTCTGCTATGGTGCGCGAGCGCAGAGGACGCGCGCAGCGGGCGCGCCAAAGGCAAGCCCGTCTGCGCCCGTCCGCGCCAGTACGTCGCCTCTCGCCAGAAATGCTGGCCGTGGCGCTTCTAAGGTTCGTATTTTTACCCGGGATGATCTATTGGCTCTAAATCCCATAACTAAACGGTGTATATCCTCCCCTTTTTACCCCCTGACAGGACCTATTAGCTGCCCTTGTTGTAATTTTGTGTTGCCTACTCCCTTCCACCATCTTCCACCACAATTACCTCTCAGCGACGGCTGAAAATCCTGCAGCTCAATGTAAGATCATTAGTTAAACATCATGCTGAAATTTATGACCTCATTACTGACGAAACCCCGGATATATTTTTACTCACAGAGACATGGCTTAATGGGGAAACAATGACTGAACCTAACTTAGCTCTGCCAGCGGAATATTCCATCTGTTCGCTAAAGAGGGAAACTAGGGGCGGCGGTATTGCGATGATTTTTAAATCTTGCTACTCCTGCCTCTTTAGTAAGGAAGGAGTGGAGGGCTGTGAATGTGCTCGCTTTAGTATTTGTGTGAGCCCCCACTTGACTCTCTCAGGCATCTTGGTGTACAGGCCACCAGGATCGGCCACCGGTTTTATCAATCCTTTTTTGGAACGGGTAGGCTCGCTTGCGGTGGGGACTGCTAATTTTAGTATTTTTGGTGATTTGAATTTGCACTTTGAGCTTACGCAAGATAGCATCATTGGAAGTCTATTGGCAGACCTTGTCGCTTTTCAATTAATCCAACTGGTCCCTGGTCCCACACATGTGGGTGGGCACTTGCTAGATCCTATTTTTTCTAACATCGACTCCGCTACAGTGGCGACTCCTATGCCTGTGTGCTGGTCTGACCATTTGCTGGTAGTAATGTCTTTCCCAATATCGGAGAAATCTGACAAGGCCGCTCCTCGACCTGTTTTCAAACGCCCGTGGCGGAATTTGAGACTTGAGGACTTTCATGCTCTGCTTACTGCTGACCCTCTTGGTCCTTTTAATAATGCTGAGTCAGGCTATGATATGTTTTGGGACTGGATCACCCGGGCGTTGGACTCCCTAATTCTGGCGCGCTGGTGTAAGGGTCGCACCCATGGGTCTAGTCCAGGGTATAATGATGCCTTGTCCATGCTAAGGAAGGCATGTAAAAAAACTGAACGTGCATAGAGGAAAGAGTATGACCCTAGAATCAAAGCACAGTACCTGGCCGAGCTTAAATCCTACCACAGAGCTGTTTGTAAAGCTCGGGCAGCCTATTACACTAATGAGATTAACCTCCGCTCTAACCCTGCTAAATGTATCTTTAAGATTTTAAAAGATCTTAGAGTTAGGAAAAACTCAGTGCCTGCAATTACTTCGGAATTGCAGTGTGAAGAAGTGGCCTCCTTCTTCGTGGAAAAGGTGCATGCTATATATAAGTCCTTTCCTTCCACAACCTCTTCCTTTGGACCGATTCCTTTAAGGTTAGGCTTGAGCTCTAGTCTCATGGTCATTCCTGAGATTTCTCAAGAGGAGCTGATTAGGTTAAGTACGAAAATCAAATCCGGCTCTCCAGCTGACCCTTTAAAGCCCACTCTGTTTAAAGAGTCTCTTCCATTGTTTTCAGCCCCTCTCTGCAAGATTATCAACTCTTCCTTTTCCTCTCCCATGGTGCCCACTCGGTGGAAACAGGCTTGGGTGTCCCCCACCCTTAAGAAACCTGCATTGGATCAGGCTAAGCCTGAAAATTTCAGGCCCATATCTCTTCTTCCTTGGGTGGCGAAAGTGGCGGAGTCACATGTTAACACCATATTAACCAACTTTTTGCTTTCCAATGACATTCTGTATATATGTCACAAAATGGTTTCAGGTCCGGACATAGTACCGAGACTGCCCTCCTGGCCATGACTGAGCATCTGCGGACCATTCTTGATGCAGGTCAGACGGTGGCACTGATCCTGCTGGATCGCAGTGCCGCCTTTGACACGGTCTCACATGGCATATTGATACAACGACTGGAGGATGCAGGTATTATGGGTGTGGCTCTGGAATGGTTCAGATCCTTTCTGTCCGGAAGATCTTTTCGGGTTACTGCTCCACCATTTGTATCTCAGGCACACCCCATTGAACAGGGGGTACCTCAGGGCTCTGCCCTGAGTCCCACTTAATTCAATCTATATGTTCAGCCATTAGCAGCGGTTGCCAAGCAGTGGGATCTTTCCATCGTCTCATATGCGGACGACACGTAGCTGGTGGTGGCATTAACAGAAGGGACCACTATGCACGCTTCTAGATTTAGAGAGGGTCTGACGGCAGTGTCAGAATGGATGACTTCTAACTACCTACAGTTGAATGCAAGCAAAACTGAGGTTCTGATAGTTGGTAAGAATGCTAGCCTGTGGGGTGAACATTGGTGGCCGGTGGCGTTAGGGAAGACTCCTGAACCTAAGGTGGAGGTTAAGAACTTGGGGGTGTGGATGGACTCCTCCCTCAGCTTTCAGATCCACACAAAAAAAGTTTCCAATACATCTTTTGGTCTATTACGGGGGCTCAAACCTCTCTTAAAGTTTTTTGAACCCTCAACGCGTCCGCTGATTGTCCAGTCAACTATTTTATCTCGACTGGACTACGCCAGCTCCCTGTTTTTGGGGGCCAATCAAGCTGAGATTGCTCAATTGCAACATATTCAAAACATGGCGGCTCGATCTCTGTTCGGGCTTCCTCGGTGCTGGCCTATCTCCGAGACTATTCGGAAACTTCATTGGCTTCCTATGGCGGAGCGTATCCAGTTTAAAACGTTATGCCTTTCATTTAAGATACTAAAACTTGCTTCGCCCAGCCTGCTTTGTAACTTGCTTACTCCTTATGTTCCATCTCGAGCGTTGTGCTCCTTTGGGCAGCTTCTGGTTATGGTTCCCGGTGTGAAGCGTTTGAGAGCAGGGGGACGCTCTTTCCGTTATCTAGCGGCCAAATTATGGAACTCTCTGCCACCCGAGATCCGTGGCCTGGAGGGCCTGCTGGACTTCAGGGGAGCGATTAAAACCTATCTTTTTCCATCACAATAGTTTATGCCGTCCGCTCGTATTGGAGTCCCTTGCTGTGGTTTTCGGGACAGGTCTTTGTGAGTGAAAGCGCCCGGGACGCCTCTTTGCTGGGGCAGCCGAGCACTATACAAGCACAGATAACATAACATAACATTCCCCTCATCGTCATTTTCTTCAGTTTCGGTGGCTAGGGCGTTGCTACACTTCCACAGTCCTTCCCAATTGCCCTTGCTCTGCACCGTGGTGTTTCACAAAGATTATGAGGCCGGTCGTAGAGACCCTTCATGCGAGGAGAGTGGGCTTGATCGTCTTCCTAGACTACGACATTCTTATGGCCAAAAGTCCTCAGACATTCCTGATTCATTTGGAATAGACTATTTTCCCCCTTCAAAATCTAGATTTTATTATCAATGTCCAGAAGTGGATTCTGGTCCCAGGTTAGCACCTAGAATTTCCTGGGGTTTCAGGTGGTCTCAGTCCTAGCGCAGCAAGCCCTCCTCCCTCAGAAAGTTCGGAATATCAAGAGGGAGTGGAAGTCTGCTTTGTGCAAACCGACTATATCATTGAGATCAGTAGCACGTCTTGTTGGGCTCCTACCTTCTTCGATCCAAGCCATTTTTCCGGGCCATCTCCACTACAGAGCCCTTCAATGGCTCAAGATACAGCACCTCTGCAAGGTGTTCAATTATTCGGAGCAAGTCAGTTTGTCGTAGGAGGCCAGGACAGAAATGTCCTGGTGGTTGGATCACATTGAGATCTTGAACAGCAGAGCAATCTTTGGCTTGGCTGTGGAGATGATTATCGAATTGGACGCCAGCCGTTGAGTTGCGGCACGATCCCCACATGGGGGTCGCTAGTCCAAGTCAGAGCTGTTCCTCCATATCAATTGTCAGGAGCTCCTTGCAGGTTCTTCTGCAATATGGAGTCTCTCCCCGGAAATGACAGACTGTTGCATCCTTCTGCAGATGGACAACATTCCAGCAGTGCGGTGCATAAACAAATTGGGCGGGACCAAATCTCACCTCATCGCAGAAATAGCCAAGCACATTTGGAACTTTTGCCTTCAGTATCAGATCTCGTTGGTTGCGGAGTATCTCACGGGCCAATGCAGTACGTTTGCAGATTTGGAACTCCCGCCACTTCTGGGGTTTCAGCGATTTGGAGGCTTCACCAAAAGATCTTCAACATGATTCACCATCGGTGGGACCCATGCTTGTGGATTTATTTTCTTTCCTGCGCAACCAACAGCAACACTGCAAGGGTTACCACCACTTGTGTGGTGGTTTTCTGAAAATCTCTCTGTCCTTAAATCATACTTCTACTAAGCCAATCTGGCTTCTCTCTTCATACATACTTCTTTCGCATAATGTCCAATCCAGTTATCCCTACCTACACAGAGGATTACATTGCTAAAATTATAAGTGGCCCTTCTTTGTTCCAAACCTCAACACCAACAGTAGCACCAACCAATGTAGCTACAGATAAGATAACGGCATTGGAACACCTTAAGAAAAAGCATATTCGCACAGAACTGCATGCTCGCATGCTTACAGAATACCTGAAAGCAAATATTATACCCTTAGCCTACCAATACGTAACACCCCAGCCATTTTTCTACAAGACCCAACATTTAAAAATGACTTTGCACATATAGGCACAACGTGTTCCCACCACTAGATGGTCTTAGGCATAGACACTGCATTAGAACACAGCAAAAAAGAACTTGAAGAAATACTGGAATTAGAGAAGGCTATCCTGGAATTAGATAGTTTAGCAGACGCAAGAACTGTCCTTGACCAGCTTGAAAAGACCATCTCTGATTTTCAGAAGTTTGAGCTCCATAAAAGGCAACCAAGGTTAGAAAGGACCTGAAAAATTACAATAAGGAGAAAACTTACTCATACCGAAGAGAGAATTACCCCACAAACCCCCAATTCTCACAAAGACAACAAGCAGGAACTTGGGGGAGATTTAAAAACAGACAGCCAGTTACCTTCTCTGACTCCTCAGCAGACTCTGACACCTGAGACCCAGGCGCAAGACCAGCTCAGCTCCCAACACCCCCGATTTTTTTAGGGAGAGGCCAACCCTTCCAGACAGAGAGAGGGAGGAACAAACCGAGATGCAATTTCCAACCAGGAGAACGTCAAACTCGATGGAAATTCTATCAATGGGGCAACCAATATTCAGTACCTTTGAAACAGGAGACACGATTCCTGCACTTACTAATGAGCAGATCCCCATCTTAATTCTCTCGAGCCATCAGTTAGCCTCTACTGAAATTTCTCTTCTAAGCAAGGGACTGTCTTACGCCCCCACTGAAAGACCAAATTGGTTTAATATACAGATTGAAATCTTTCAATTTTTCAGAAAAATCCGACTGAAAGCTTTTTTTCTCAATAGAGAATCCACTCCCAACTACGACACCACTAGCTTACGCCCTTAAGTCTACCTTCCATCCCTCCACGGGGTCACTACCCCAGAAGTGATCTGTTTTGAAAATGTAGTACTCAAAGACCTGGAAAAACTAAAAAAACAACATAGATACGTCCCCTTCAACATTAGTCAAAAAGAAAGAGAAAGCCTTCTCAAACTTAAAGATACTGACACCATTGTCATAAAGCCTTGCGACAAGGGTGGTGGAATTGCCATCCAAGACATGACAGCATATGACCAAGAGATCATGCGTCAGCTCAATACTGTTGCCCACTATGAACCATTGGAACATAATCCTCTTAATGAGATAAATAATCTGATACAAGCTATTACAAAAATTCAGAAGAACAAGGCTACATTAGCCACAATTAATTCCTTTTTTTGAATAATCAAAACCCCAGAACACCAGCACTGTACACACTGCCTAAGGTACATAAAGATCCAGCGAACTCTCCAGGCAGATCCATACTCCCAGGATGCGGCTCCATTCTTGAGCCTTTAGGTAGATATGTTGATTTCTTCATACGCGACTTTGTCACGGACACTATTGCTTATGTCAAAGACATGACACCTTTCATTAATATTGTTGAAAATGAGAGATTCAATCCTTCCAACAAACTGCTAGTCACACTTGACATAGAATCTCTGTACACTAACATTCCTCAAGACAAGGGCACAAAAGTCATTGAAGTCCGTCTCAACGCAAGACCTCGACTACACAAAGTACCCACAGAGTTCATCATCTCCCTTTTAGGAATAGCCCTAACCAAAAACTATTTTTTGTTTAATGGGAAATACTACAAACAACCCAAGGGTACTTCTATGGGGACAGTTTTCGCACCTAACTTTGCAATTCTCTATGTTAATGAAATAGAGATAACATTCACCTTTAACCAATCCAACCCACACCGTAACAAGATCAAAAGCTGGCATCGATACATTGATGACGTCTTCATGATCTGGCAAAGCACCACTTCAGAGTTAGATGTATTTTGTCTCTGGCTGAATAGTTGCCAACCTGACCTCAGATTCACTAACTCCTCCTGCAATACACAAATAAACTACCTGGACGTCGGTGTGAAACCAACGTAGGGGGCCTATATACTACCTTCTACAAAACCACTGAATGCAATACTTTATTGCACTACAATAGTTCCCATCCCAGAGCACTCAAGGATGGCCTACCCTTTGGCCAAATCTTAAGAATACGGAGGAACTGTAAATGTAAAGAAGCTTACCTGAAAGAGGCAGAAACACTATGTGAAAAACTCATTCACAGAGGCTACCCCAGATGCCTTGTGAGAAGATCCATGAAAAGAGCCTGGCATTACCACAGAGAAATACTGCTTGAACTTACCCCCAAAAAAACTTTCTCACGCCTCACCTGCGTCACCACATTTTGTCCAGCAAGCAATCAGATAACCAAAGTAATAAAGAAACACTGGCCCTTGTTAACGTCTTATCGACCTTACCAATGAGGAACCACTATTCTCATTCAAAAGAGGATGCAACATTAAAGACCATTTAGTCAGAGCTCAAACACCATCCAGAAAAGACAACACCCTACATTCCTTCCTTGGTCTACCTCCTGTAACAGGCCATTTCAAATGTGGTAATTGTGCTGCATCCCCTTTCACTAGAAGGGAGGAAGGAAGGCGGAAGGGAGGGACGGTGGCAGAGTCTCCCCGACCCGCTTGTGCTATCTGCTGTGATTGTGACAGCGCTCCGCGCTCCCCACTAGCCGGTACCTGTTTGTGTGCTCCTGCTCTCAGCTGTATTTTAAATTGCTATTTTAACTTGTGATTGCTACATTTTAAAATTTATTGCACACTCACCGCTAAGACTGCGCTGACTTCCTGGGCCTGTGCTCGATTCTTCCCCTGCCCCGCCCCGTTCTGACACGGCAACCAGTGCCGATTGAGCGGAGGGCGGGACAGGAAGAGCCAGTGACCCCACCCACACTCTCGCGCTGTTAGCGCTCTAGCAGATCACTTCAGGCAGGGCATTTAAGGCGGCGAGGAGCTGCGGCAGCTTGCGGAAGGGAGGGACGGTGGCAGAGTCTCCCCGACCCGCTTGTGCTATCTGCTGTGATTGTGACAGCGCTCCGCGCTCCCCACTAGCCGGTACCTGTTTGTGTGCTCCTGCTCTCAGCTGTATTTTAAATTGCTATTTTAACTTGTGATTGCTACATTTTAAAATTTATTGCACACTCACCGCTAAGACTGCGCTGACTTCCTGGGCCTGTGCTCGATTCTTCCCCTGCCCCGCCCCGTTCCGACACGGCAACCAGTGCCGATTGAGCGGAGGGCGGGACAGGAAGAGCCAGTGACCCCACCCACACTCTCGCGCTGTTAGCGCTCTAGCAGATCACTTCAGGCAGGGCATTTAAGCCCTCTCGTCGCCCAAGCGCGCAGCGGTTGCGCGCAGGGGGGCGCCTTAGTCGTGCCTGAGACGAGCCAGAGAGGAGCCCGTCTGTGCCCGTCCGTGACCGAACGGGGCCAGGGGCCAGAACCCTACTTCTGTTGCCTCCACCTGCAGAGTAGTGGACAGACTAAGGTACTCTCCCAATGACTTACGTAACCTGTGGCACCCGCCGCCTAAAGGCTGCGCACAGGATGCCGGCCCATGTCCCGGAGGCCCGTTTTCCTGCAAGCATTGTCACTATCAGTCATATCCTTGTCCCCCCCTGGTAGACACTCCAACCCCTGATGACCTCAGCCCCTTGCCCCCCAGGGGTAACAGCATACTATGTAACGTTAGATCTCTCCCGAAGCATCATTCGGAGGTTTGGGACTTAATACACTCAACCCGCCCTGACTACTGCTTCTGCACCGAGACCTGGCTTAAACCCCACCTGGTCCCCGCTATCACCTTGGGGGTCCCTTCGGGGTATAAGATTTTTAGGCTAGACCGCCCTGTTAAAACTGGCGGCGGGGTCGCTGTAATCTATAAAGACACTCTTTCGGTCACTCTTCTTGACCAATGTTGGACTAACGACATTGAGATTCTGGTTTTTAAAATCGGTTCCTCGCCTCTAGCCTACTGGAAGGGAGCATTGGTGTACCGCCCTCCGGGCCCCTACACCGAGGCCTCGACCATCCTCCTGGAGACACTTGCTCCCCATATCAGTTCAGGGACCAATTTTGTACTCCTAGGGGACTTCAATGTCCACAGCGAATTATCTGATAATGCAGAAGCACGCAACCTGCTGACTGACTTATCTGCCCTAGGCTTTAAACAGTGCAACCAGGGTCCGACTCATCAGGCTGGTCACACCCTCGACATAATTCTATCTAATTCTCACTCCCTGACCTGTTACCCCCCAACACAGGTGGAATGGACCGACCACTTTATAATCAATTTCTCCCTCCCCACTCTCTCGGAGGAACGCCCCCACCCTATCCCCCTGCCGCTATGGCGCAGGCAGTGGCATAAGGTGTCCGCTGATACTTTTAGAACGGCTTTTACACCTCCTGTTTTTCTCCCCTCAGACTCCCCCAGTTCGGCTTTGTCCAAATTCAATGATGCCTTGAGTACTGCGGTCAACCTTATTGCCCCCCTAAGACGCTGCAATCAGCGGTCGGACCGCAAGCAGGAACCATGGTACTCGGGCTTACTGCGTGCGGAGAAAAAGGCCTGCAGAAAGTTGGAGAAATCCTGGAGATTCTCGCGCAGCACTGTCGATAGAGACAGGTATAGCTCAGCAATGAGACTCTATCACAAAAACATCAGAGCTGCCCGTAAGTCCCACATTATCTTCCAACTCTCTGAGGCCGGCAACGACCCCAAAATGCTGTACCAGGTGCTCTGCACATTCACCAAGCCTGTCGCTTGCGACAGCGCAGAAGTGCTGACCCAAAAACTGTGCGATGACACTGCCGGGTTTTTTTCTGATAAAATTGATGTCATTTACCGAAATATTTCCCAATCAAGCCTATCCGCGGTTGAATATGACTCCTCTCCCAGTCTCCAGCCTGGAATAGCCTGCGCTGCTCCAGCTACACTATCATTCATCCCCGAGATAACCTTGGACCAGGTCAACTCCCTGATTGGGACCATTAAATCAGGTAGCCCAGTAGATCCTGTACCTGCCCGTGTCATGCACCTTATTGGGGGTGTCCTCAGCCCCTCCATTCTGACGGTGATCAATCGCTCCCTGTCGGAGGGACTGGTCCCCCGGGAGTGGAAGGAGGCCATGGTCAAGCCTATTAGGAAAAACACCGCCATCCCCTGGTCAGACATGACCAATCTGAGGCCAATCTCCCTTCTGCCGTTCATCGGCAAACTGACGGAGAAGCACGTCAATCACCATCTCTCCACCTTCATTGAGCAGACCGGCAGCCTAGACCATTCTCAGTCCGGGTTCAGGCCTAGGCATAGTACCGAGACTGCCCTCCTCTCCGTCACGGATGCCATACGCCTGTCCCTGGACAGAGGGCTGTCAGTGGTGTTGGTGCTGTTGGACTTGTCCGCAGCATTCGACACCATATCCCACGCCATTCTCCTTACCAGATTAAAGGAGATAGGCATTGACAGATCTGCCTTGGCGTGGTTTACCAGCTTTCTCTCAGAGCGTACTCAGAAGGTGAATATGGGCTCCTTTAGTTCCACCTCTGCCAGTATCATCAGGGGAGTCCCGCAGGGCTCCTGTCTTAGCCCTACGTTGTTTAACGTATATGTCTCCTCTTTGGCCAACATGACGAGGTCCTTCGGGTTTATGCCTATCTCCTACGCTGACGATACGCAGTTGCTGTTCACTTTTAAGACCTTCACCCCGGAGATAAGACAAGCTTTCTCCAACGGCATGACTGCAATCGCCAGCTGGATGGCCAAGAACTTTCTACAGTGTAATGTAGGAAAGTCTGAGGTCATGTTATTCGGGGAGGCAAGAATTCTGTGGACCCCCGACTGGTGGCCCTCCAGCCTGGGTCAGGCCCCGCTCCCTAAACAGGTAGTAAAAAACCTGGGGGTTCGTCTAGACCATGACCTTACCCTTTTTCATCATGCCAGCACCACTGCAGGGTCCTGCTTCCACATTATTGGCCTCCTTCGGAAGGTGTTCCCCCTTCTACCAGACAACACTCGGAAGACCCTGGTCCAGGCCCTCGTTCTGAGCCGCCTGGACTATTGTAATGGCCTACTCTTAGCAGCCAATGAAGGAGTGCTCAATAAACTGCAGGTGGTGCAGAACACCGCGGCACGGCTGGTAACTAACACCCCACCCAGAACGCCGTCCCTCCCCCTCCTCAAGGCCCTTCACTGGCTTCCCATCCGGAAACGGGTGGAATTCAAGATTTGCTGTGTGATACACAAGAGTCTACACAACCTGGGACCCCACTACTTGGCGGATAAATTTGTTTATCACCGTCCATCCCGCATTCTTAGGTCCAGTAACCAACTGTTACTTCAGGTTCCCAGACATTACAAGACCAGACAGGGAGGCCGCGCCCTCTCCATCATGGGCCCACGTCTATGGAACAACCTCCCCCTCTCCCTTAGAGAATGCCCAAGTCACTCAGCTTTCAGGAAATGCCTAAAGACAGTACTATTCTAGGAGGAGTCCTCGACGTGTTCACCCCACAGCTCCGCGCGGAGATACACCTTCGGGTGTGATGCCGGCGCGTTACAAGCCCATAAATAAAATAAATAAATAAACTAGCAATACCAAAATATTTCAGTATGGCAATGTCGCAAAAAGCTTGGCTTTCTTTTCTAATTGCAATTCCACCAATGTAATTTACTGTATCCAATGTCCTTGTAACCTCCCTTATATTGGCCAGACTATGCAAAAAGTGAAAGTGACAATATGCCAGCACAGAAGCAGAATTCGCTGCCTCTCTCGTGGAACACTACATGGAAAAAGGACACTTGGAACAAGATCTCCGCTGGCAAGTGATGAACATGGTCCATTCTAACAACAGAGGTGGAGACCCATTGCCCAGCCTAAACAGACTGGAATTTAAATGGATGTTTAACTGTAGTTCCATAGAAAATAGCCTGAATACGCTTGACGAATGGAACGTGATTCTGTGATCCGTGATTTTCGCACATCTTTCAGTGCTATTGCCCCTTAATGTATCTGCTCACGATAATGCTTTTCTTTATTTTAATATTGTTTGTATGCACAATTTTATTGGTTGTAATGTAACCTCATTTCACTCATTCTGTAACTCTCCAGTAATCTGGACTCGTTCCATATCTCTCCACTACAGTTCCTAACTTCCCTTTGCCATTCAAGTGGTCATTGCACTCTTTGTTTTTAATCTCCCTCACCCAATATGGCCACCGCCGTCAACTCCATTGGCCACTACAGGTACCCCTTGTCTCTTTCTAGACACATGCGCAGTACTTCACTGTGCTTTCATTAATAGGAACGCTTCACTCCTTCCTGAAGCGTTCCCAATTCCATGCGAACAGTGGCGTCATCAAGTGACTTGCCTCCACGATTCATCCTTCATCAAGTAAGTGCATGCTCCTTTCCTTGACACACGCGTTCCCCCTCAGGGGTTTCAACCAACACTCTAACCGCAGGTTTCACCCCTTCAGATGCCTTCGGACCTTAATCATTATCACGCTGCTCCACCTAACTTAGGCGCACCACGCGGTTTTTCCAACTCCCCCTGAATGATTCCCAGCCTTCAGTGCCTTCTGAGAGCCTCTGAGCAAGTTATTAAGTAAGTAAGTCCCTATTCACATGCGCTTAATACCAGTATATTGCCCACCCCCCCCGGCTCTAATCTACCCCATTTTTTCCCTTGGCACGCAGATCTCTACTCGAAAGGCTACGGGTTCTCCCATTAACTCTAGCCCCACGTGGCTTCCGTTGGTCGATTTTTGGACCACTATCCATCTGGAAGTAAGCTTTCATTCTGGACTTTGCTCCTCGCTCTGTGGCCCTTCGTGCTTCACCCTAGCCTTGCATCTGGTTACCACATTCCTTGCACGGAATCAGAGCATGTTTTCACGTAGCGAATACCCTCCCTTTGCAGCGTGCGCCTTTTAAATCTTCGCTGATTCACCATTCACCTTTTTCTGGTTCACCATCGCTCCATTAGCGAACTGGCATTCTCCTGCACATTACCTTTTTCCTGCGTACCTACACCTTCCTCCTCTATTCTTGGCTCGTTGCCACTTCTTGCAAATATCTAACCTTGTGATTGGTTATTTTCAATGAGGTTCGCTGACCTACCCAGTCCACCCTCAATTTTGTAAATCGCGCACATTCATTTTGTCTTCATGATTAGCTAACCAAGTGCTTGTATCTAGATATACTTGGACACAGGTTAATTTTGTTTGATTATTTTCTCTTGTTTAGATTCTACTTGCTCACACTAATTGTCCTGATGGTGATCTTAATGTAAAAAGAACGAAACGCCGTCGACCTCACAATCAAAACTCCTTTACTTCATTAATTTAATTAGGAGTTTTACATAGTGTTTTCAATGCGATGTAAAGTTTTTATTGTCACGAGCACCTTTACTTCATGCACTTCCACTCGTCTATGTGTGAGCACCAGAACTATTTGTAAATAACTGAATGATACTCCTTTTTATGATGTTACTAAAATGTGATGTCATTCCAAAAGCTTGTGTCCACACATACATTGCTTACTGAGTCCGGTTGGGATTCAGTTTACATTTAACTTCCAATGAGTCACACTCCGTCTAGTAATTAGTAGCTACTCGAGGACCACTTTAGGCCTCACCTAGACCATTGTTTTTCCTAAACAACCAACAACTCCGAGCATTTTTCAGTTGGCCCCTGGATCCGGAAACGCAGGTCACAGATTTTTTTCTTCAGGGCTGGTCCCCCTGTCCTGAGCTATGCAGTTCTTTTGTTTATGATCCCCAGCGTTCTTTCCCAGGTGAGGCGTTCGAGCACAGGAATGGATCTAGTGACTCCGTCCTGGAAAACCCAAGTGTGGTTTCCAGTAGTCCTCAAATTGACTTGTGCTTGCCAAGTATTGATTCCGTCTTGCTGGAACCTGATGCTACACACGGTGGGCAGCCGCATCCTCGGCTCCTCTCGAGACACCTCTTGCTATTGGGATGGACGGTTTCCGGGAGATATGGAGTCTCCCAGGCATTTCGGAGGATGCTGTGGCCTTCATCGGCCAGTCATGTTCAGCTGGTACACATAAACATTACGCCACAGCATGGCAGCGTTGGTGTGATTGGTGCTGAGAATGGCCTTCAGATCCTGTTGGAGCAGATTGCTGTTTAGTCATAAACCTTTCATCTTCTTTGTCATCTGCTGGTATTACCTATTGGTCTGTTAACAATTTTAGATTCACGATTTCTATGGGTTATCTTCCGTTGGATGGTAAACACTTTGGTGAGAATCTGGTGGTGCGTAAGAGGTATCCAAATGTCCAAACCCCCTCAACTGAGGTATTGCATTCGGTGGAACGTTAATATAGGCCTTACATTTTTGGAGGATTGGCCAGATTAGTATTTATCGCGCAAACAACTGTCAGCCAATTGAGAATGCTTTGATGTTTAATATCATGCAGAAGAGTGTCCAATTTATGAGCGTTAGATCTCTCCGTAAGAGTGTTCTCTCCGGAAGGGGATTCCTTTGCTGTCACCAGGAGAACGAAAACCAGTTGTAGGTCTGTTTCTTGTCCAGCTTTCCCTGGTAATAGTAAGCTTTGTGTCATACAATGTTTAAAGGCTTATGAAGTCGGTACCATAGGGTTTCATTCTGCTATGGGAGGTCAGTTGTTGATTGCACTGCAGAAGTCCTTCAGGCCTGTAGTGGCTGCAACCTTATCCAGGTGGATGCGATAGCTGTTGTCAGAGGTTGCTATTGATACTTTCATTTTTGGGGCACATTTAGTTTGGGGGATAATGGCCTCGAAGTCCTTTTCAATAGGGTCTAGCTTGGAGGATATCCTGAAAGCAGCAGACTGGTCATCCAAATCAACTTTTAAGCCTATTGTGGATGTTGCTTCAGTTGTGGTGGCTCACGTTTGAACAAGCATAATCGGAGCCTCTGGGCCTGCCATAGAATAAAAATGTTTCCAGCATTCACGATATACCTTTTCAATTTTATTAAGGACATGAAGGCGAGGATTATTCCACCCTAGACTCTATGTTGATAGAGATCGTGGGTCACCCGACCAATAATTTCAACATGTAGTTCTCGGGCCCATAAATTTCAATTCACCATATACATTAATTAGGTGACCTCATAAACCAACTACCAGCAACCCTAATTCCTTCCTATTTCAGTTCTAGTGTACCCGACTTATCATCCACCGTTACGGATACCTATGACCACGATGGGTCAGGGAGCTAGCTGTAAAGAAAGGCAGGTAAAATACAAACCCAACTTCATAAGATTTGAATAATCTTAAAAATAACCACGGACAACTGGAAAGTTTCAAAAGTTTATCTAGAATTCATTCTCAGAAATCATTAAGTTTACAGTCAAAAGGCAATCGATAATCAAGATGACTAAAACAACATAACCGTATAGAAAGAATGCTAAGGCAAACATTTATAAAGCAAATATGAAATGGAAACAAAGATATACTATGTAGGTTCCGAAGTGAAACTTAAGGATGGATAATTATAGATGGGCGAACTTATGCACGTACTAGAGTTACACTATTGGGAAGTACCTCAAAGTATGGGTTAACTTAGAGATCCTATACATCTATAGGACTGGTAAGAAAAGGGAACACGCTATAGATCTAAAAGTTACTTCAGTCGGGTTTATAAGAGAAAATTATAGACCACATCAGAAATTCTAAACGGCAATGGAGAAAATTATTTCTAAAAGGTAGGGTAACATAGGAACATGCTATGAAATGTTAGCAATAATGTATGAATTTTCATTCAGTAGCTTTGCGAAAGCATGGAAAATAAATATATGCAAAGGTATGTCTTTATTAAAGCAAAGACAGAAAATAGAAGGTGCAGTATAGAGTCTCAGCTATATATTTACCTAGAATGGTGTGACAACCAACCCTGGCCACGGGTCAGTCAGGACACGAAAATACCTCCAGGAAGGACAGTCATCAATGGGACAGCAGGTGCAGAATGGACACCCCAGGACAGGACAGGAAAACCAGATTAGAATCAGGACAGGACCACCAAGGCACGACCAGCACCCGCAGTTTGGAAGCAACGCCTGCGCTCCACCCTCTCTGCAGCAATCAGTCGGAACCCCGATTGGGTTAGCGAACTCTCCAGCAAAGTGCTCCGCCAGCACTTAAGGTTTAGTAAAACCTTTGAGTCTATGGTCAAATTCGGACAGAGTGCTCCGCAGCGCTCTGTAAATTCAGTCACCTATTGAGTGCGTTGGGTCAGTGACAGGTCAGCTATTCAGACAAGTCGGACAAATTCCCTAGGTGAACCTAGGCTAGTCATACTGTTTTTGGGTCAGTGTACCACCCCCAAATGTTGCAAAGTGTCAGAATCCCCAATTTCGATTGGTCCTAAGGTAGGATGGGTTAACACACCAATCAGAACAGACCTCTCCAAGTCCTAATTTACATTCTCGGGTACCGCCTAGCAAGTTTGGGGTTCCCACAGAAAAGTAGCACAGAATACAATAGAGAATTTACAATGTAGCGAGTTAGGAACACAATTTCTCCATCCTCCTGGGTCAGAGGTGGCTTTCACAGGAGCATCTTGTCTGTGGCTGCCAGCTGGCTGAGTTCCACTGCTCAAGGCTACTTCTCCCTGGGCTGCGCGGTCATGCGCGGAAGAGACCTTCAAGATGGCTCTCGACCCATTCGGACCCCCCGTTTACCATGATACATGAAAAGTAAGCGAAAACAAATTAACACATAGAAATAAATGAATATACTACATATCATGATTGTGTACTTAAGGTTTCTCATTATAAAAATATACTATGTAATTATAGGTTAGAGCAACACACAATAACACGAGAGCATCTGCACGAGCTTCGCCACGTTAATACATAAGCAGCCATCTTAAGGCTATTACGCATGCGCATATTCTCCCTCCAAAACTACACCAACGTCACGTCACGTGAGTGTGACTAACGCAGGCGCAGAAGCAAAGTTCCAAAGAGCGGCCATTTTAGAGACGGGAGTTAATCGTTTTAGTAAAACACATAGGCAAGCGTCACTAAGATACACACATATTCGAAATAAAGGGAAATTAGTACAACATACGAATTTTATTACCGGGTTATAACAGATTTCGAGGTTCATGACTCGAGCAAGTCGCGATGCGAAATCTTGCTCTATCAATGTATATGTTTTTATACTGTCTGTATATTCTGATTGCTGATGTTATAAATGCCTACGATGATGTTCTTGTTTGATTCTGGGCTTTTTCGTTTTGATGGCCAGTGATTACGGCTTCAGTCTTCTTTTTCCTCTCAGTAAAAAATTAGAAGTAACTGCGTCTTGGGTTGAGGTCATGCAGTGGAGGGAGGTTCTTTGTCTATGGTTCTTGGCCTTCGCTGATGTTTTTTTGTCTTAAGTAAAGGTCGTCAATGCCCTGGAACAAGGGTCTTCAAGTTAGGCTCCTGTTAGGTTCTGTGTTCTTTAATTCTTTGAGGGTCCTTCGTTGTAGGATTCCAGTGTGATGGACAGGTATTTCCCAAATCTGGGAAAAGAAACAGGACTTAAGCTTGCATTTTGGGGTTATTTAGGGCTGAGGGCTCTATGATTGGTACATGTGACTATAGATGTTCATGGGAAATGTAGTATTTTCAGTTTAAAGTTCTGATTGGCTGCGGTAAAAAATAAAGAAAGAGATGCATAATTTTCGCCCCCCTATCCTTAATAGAATAAAAAATATATTTATATTCTGTGTGAATGATGAGTTGAACAGTGCACCAAGCAGAAAAATATGTCTTATGTATTTGTGGCGCTCCAGGGAGATTTTATTTCTGATCTATTTTGGTGATATTCACTGAGCCCTGGTAAGCTTCTTTTCGCCTTCATTCACCTAGTGGGGGAATGTGCCATTCTAAGTGCCACTTTTATCAAAGACGATGTAGTGACTGGAACTATGGAAACGTTTGTACCTATAATTGTGGTTCATCATCTTTGGTATCTGTTTATGGACATTGTGATTCTTGTGACACTTGATATGTAAAATGATATTGTATATTAAAATACAAACACAAGAAATAATGTTCTGTCTTTTGTTTAATTAAAAGCACTCTGGGTGCAGCCCCTTTAAGGCCAGCCCCACTCCAACATCCCACAATGCCGTGCATCAGCCCAGTTAGGTTACTGGGAATTCTTCAGTCCAGTGTACTGGTTTGGCTGCTCTGGACAGAAGCTTCCTGTTTTTCTTCTGAAGATAGGGCCTGTTGTTTTTGTCCACCTCCCCTTGGGAATGGGCTGGATACAGGTTTGTCCAGGGCGAAGTGAAAAACAAGGACTAGATTCTCAATCCCCCAGAGAGAAAAAACCCTGAAAACTTCTGGATCTGTTTTCATTCTTGGGACAGGTTTAGCCCTACAAAATTGATGTAACAATAATTGACAAGGAGCAGCACAGGGTCCTGGTGTGCAGAAAGGCACGGAAACATCCAGAGCGAACAACCCATACGCTGCAACCCAGTTCTGTGATGGAAGATGACCTGGAAGTGGGAGGAGACTAAAAACAGGAAGCAATTAGCCACCGTAGTGAAGTGGAAAAGAAAGGGAAAGTGCCTTTAGTTAAACTGTAAAACCCAAAGCAAATCCAAGATTTAAACTGCGGTAGGAAAATAGACACCCTGATTGATTTAAAATAGTTTTGGGCTCATTAGATGAGCATTTTGGCGCAGTAGAATAAATAATCATGAAAAAGAACTACTTGTTGGGACTATGTTTTTAAAGCCGCTGTATATTTAAAGCGGTTTTATAGTGTCCACTACCCATGTGGTAGTGACTTTCAAAACTAATGGCCAGATGTAGGAAGCCAAATATCGACCGCAATCGCCAGAATTCGCAGAATTTCAGCCTTTATGATCGCAATTTGGCTTTGAGCAATGTAGGTAAGTGTAGGAGAGTAGGGTCTGCTTTCCCATGGTCACCCCAATTTTTGCTTTTTGCTTCACTGGTTTTCGACTTAATGTGGCTGTGGGCCTGCTAATCAGACACACAGCCTGCTGTTCTCTCTCTAAATTCACATACCTGTACTTTAGGTACGTCACCAATTTGGTACTGGACACCTTATCAGCCCCTGTACAGTGTACTATAGGTACCCAGGGCATAGGTGCATCCAAGGCCTACCAGGGGCTGCAGCATATCTTTTGCCACCCCTGGCTGGCCATTCAAACAGACACAACTGGCTGATCACTCAGCTGGGGCATGGTCGTGTAATCACCTCTTGCTTAGATATAGTATACCTATGTCTAAACCTATATCTGGACACATATGCACCTATAAGTCACTCCTATGGCAGGCCTTAACAATCCTGGAGGCAGAGGGCTTGGTTTTATGTGAGATGGTGCTCTAGCATGAGCTGAGCCTGTCTGCAGCTTTCGGAACCATTTCCTTATAGCTGTTCAAGGATATTGCCATACCATATACTCTTAAATGCATTATAATCCTCGCGGTTAATGCTAACTTTGGTTCGGCTTTATCAAAACATGTCGTGTAAGGTGTTCATACACTTTGGAATACTACCCCCTCGCCAGTTCTGGCGACGGGGGTAGCATTCCACCCTTCTAGAGGGAAAAGACATGTTACTTTACTTAAACGCGGTTAATTCTAAACAGAGCCTCAGCATCACAAAATGGAGGCTGCTGCCACCGACACGAGTCTGGCCTCCTGCTGCTGACCGAAACTTGGCAGGGGAGGCTTGGACAAAGGGTTTCCTGTCACAGGGAGGTGCTACACCACCCCAGACAGGAGATAGGTGATTGGGGCAGGGAGGGCTGAATGAAACTAGACACTGCCTGGGGCGCACAAGGTGTCCCAGGCAAACTCCAGTCAAACCGGTTCTGGGGCACTCCAGCCCCAGCTCTGGCGCGAAACTGGACAAAGGGAAAGGGGTGTAACCACCCCCCTTCCCTGGTCCCACCCATAGGAGGGACCTAGCAGGTAAACCAGACCCTTGATTTGGAATAAAGGTAGGAGCTGTGCCCATGAGCATTAGATTTATCCAACGCACGCAATGGTGGAGGACGCGTTCGGGTAGAGCTCCGTGCTGAGCTCCCCTTCCCTGGGCCAATTCTCCGTTTCAATTGCTCGCAGCCGCCCGAAACTTTGAGCGGACCTTCACTGGGCAATACTCGGCATTGTGGCCGACTTTGACGACAGAGACCCGACGAGTCCAGCACCGGCCTTTCCTGGGACCCACCTGCGGAGCCAGCAACACCAGAGTCGGCGGGGTGATCACGAGAGGCCGCGGCTTGGGCCTACCACATAGGCCCCGCGCTGCGTTCCACACCAGGGCAGAACCGGACCCCCCAGTGACCATCACCGAGGAGCAGGTACACTAGCTGCTAGATGCCCTGTCCATTGGGTGGCTGGACACCCACAGGGGGACTGCTGTAGGAGCGGAACGGGCACCTGGCCGAAGATCTCCGACCACAGCACTGCCGGGGGCCCGGGAGCGGGGCGCCCCTGCCCGGCTGTAAGGGGACACACCCGGTGGCGCAGCGACCCAGGACAGGAGGCTTAAGAACCACCGCGATCCGCGGCGGCCCTCCCGGTGACAGCGGGCTCCCCCCGATCAGACTGGCGCGCAGGCCTTAACCTGCAGATCCCGTCCTGCGTCGCGCGGCCCACACGGCGGCCGCTGCTGTCCACGGGGAACCTTTGATTGGACTTGGGCCCGAACTACGGCACGGACCTACCTGGCCCCCCAACAGCCTCGATCAGGGGGTGGCGCCCAGGAGCACAGCTGACGAGAAGCCTGGAGGGGACCCCCAAACCCTAGTGGCAGCACTATCGAGTAGCGGTTGGTGCTGCCCAGGCCCTGCGGGCCCTTTCATCTGACTGAGCGGCCACAGTCCGGCCACATGCTTTAATGCTGGGCGGCCGCAACTAACGGCCGACCGAACACTGCACAAGGGCCCACGTCGGTGCATGCGGCGCGGCCTTCACGCTCCCGGCGGGGAGCACTACCGCCCGACTGCAGGGGTGCACAAGCAGAGGCCAACGGCCGGGCCGAGTGACTGGCACTGAGTGTGTGAACTACGACCACGCCTGCCGCAGTGGAAGGGAGCCCACGCACAGCCCAGGCCCACATCGAGAACGGAACGACGGGAGTGGACCCGAGGAGGGAACTGCTGAGCTGGCACACGTGGCGACCGGGCTGAGGAGCCGCGTGAGACACTTGCGAGCCGCTTGGGAGGCGCTGCCAGATGACCGGACCTGCCGTGGGAACACTCCTGTCCTGCACCACCTAAGACACCGGCAGAGAGGCTCTGCACATGTCCGGCGGAGTGAGGACGCGCACCGGGACAGGGGGAGCCCCGCCAAAAGGAAAGACAGGCAAGTTACAGGACAAGATGGCCGCTGATCAAGTGGCTGCGAGGTTGGACAGCGTGCTTGCGGCTATGAAGCGCATGGAGCAATCGCTTCAGCAGACCAGAACCTCCCTGGAGTCGAAAATTGACAGTGTCGCGATTGACCTCACCCACCTACGCGACGACCACAGGAAGTTGACAGACCGGACCAAGACGCTGGAAGGAGCGGTGAAAGACCTTGAACCCAAGATCACCCAGACGGACAAACAAGTGCAGGATCTCCTCAACAGAGTGGATTTCTTGGAGGACCGGGCTGAAGATGCGGAAGGGAGGGCGAGACGCAATAACATTTGCCTTGTAGGGGTCCCCGAAAAATGGGAAGGGACCCGACCCGCACAACGAGTAGAGGACTGGCTCAGGGAGCTACTGCCTGCGGACACGCTCTCGCCACATTTTGTGGTGGAGAGGGCACACAGAGTTCCAACGAGACCCCACACCACAGGCATGAACCCAAGGCCGCTCCTTTTCAGGATCCTAAATTATAGGGACAGAGACACAGTGCTGCGGGAAACCAGGCGTCTTGGTGAAGTCCGAATAGACAATGCAAATGTGATGTTTTTCCCAGACTACACGATCCAAGTACAGCGTCAAAGGCATGATTTCTTGGAAGCTAAGCGGAGACTCAGAGAAGCGGGCTTGAAATATTCCCTCCTCTTTACTGCCAAACTGAGGGTGGTGGCTCGGGACAAGACTTACTTCTTCAACACCCCAGAGGAGGTCGGTGACTGGCTGGACAGTGGTACAGATACGGCGCCGAGACAGGTGCAGGGAAACGAGACAAGGCCGCGAAAGCGCGGACCGAGACGCCACCGTGGGAACAAGGGTCGGCAGAACCGACGACCAGAGGAACCATCGCGTCACTCCCCACCAGCTGATCAAATGCGTAAGGAACAACAAGATGCGCTCCGACGAATCTCCCAATTGAGCAACTCGCCTGGATCAGACGTCGCCGTGGACCCTGGCCAACAGACCAATCCCAGCGATGACGAAGCCATTTATGGGATACCGGACTCCCAGGTGTCTGTGGAACTTCCGGAGGTCACACCGCAGACGGCAGACTTGCCCCACTGAAGGGGACACCACACATAATGCGAGGATCCTGCTGCAGCGGCAAGAAAGGAATAGTGACTGAAGGGACGATCGGTCATGCTACTTGCTGGGCGTCTGCCGGGGGGGCACCCGCGGCCTGGATGGCGGATGGCCTCACCATCGCACCGTGAGTACTTCTCCTAGCCTAGTGACCCTCGAGAAGGTAAGGTGGTGATGGAACACTACTGCCATGATTCCCGATCCTCACCCCCCTGGTCTGTAATACCGCCTCCCCAGCTTCCATACATGGCCGGGGACTGCAGTACCCCATACAGCATCAGACTTTCTCGCACTGTGTAGGCGGTGAGTCAGCGAACATTTGTACACCCACTACAGAGGCAGGCAATAGGGGTGAGTCCCCCATGGGGGTAACGACGCCACGTTCTGGCGAGCTGACTTTGGCGGCATACACACTGACCCATAAGGCCCAGGGAAGGGCTTAGATCTTCCTTATTGTACACCTAATTGAACTGTTGGGACCGTGAGTAGCACACGATCCCCCTAGATCTGAATAGTTGTCCCTCTTCTTTAAAGAGTATGGACGGTGGCCCGTTTCGCTGCTGCCCTTTTGGTATTTCAGGGGAGTTTCCCTACAGTTGGGTTTTGTTATTACATGTTTTCTTCCCCCTCTTTAATGTCTTCCTGACCTTTCATGAGTGCGATGGGGGGGGTGGCCAGGGGAGAGATGGCGGTGGAGATATTGTGGACAGGTGCTGGAGTGCAATTGTGGGGGTGGGGAGGAGGTATATACTAATGCACAATGACGACGATCAAAATATGTACATGGAATATTAGGGGTATGCACACACCAGCACGCCGTTATCAGATATACTCATACTTGAAGAGACACAAGGTACACATCGCACTACTGCAGGAAACACACTTGAACAAGGCAGAGGTGGTCGCACTGCGACGTAGATGGAGGGGGCAACTGTATGCTACTGAGTACTCCTCGTATGCCCGGGTAGCGCTCATATGGGTGCAGCCGGGTGCTCCCTTTGCGATGTCTGCAGTGCTGACGGATCCGGAGGGCAGATATGTGCTGGTGAAGGGCCGCATGGACGGGCAATCTATAGTACTAGCGTCCATATACTCTCCAAATACGGAACAGGGGGGCTTCCTGGCACGGGTCTCGGAAAAACTGGCGCCCTGGCACGGAGTCCCCTGGGTTCTGGGAGGAGATTACAATACGGTACTGGATCCCGCACTGGACCGCTCGGCCCCGCCTAGGCCCGATGCTGCGTCTCTGGGAGCCATAAGGGCACTCACCCAATGGGCGACACAGTGGGACCTGCGGGATGCATGGCGCGCACATAACCCTAACACTAAAATATACTCCTATTTCTCAGGGGCGCACTTGTTACATGTCCGCCTGGACAGATATATGGTGTCATCGGAACTATTGCCGCACATAACAGATACACAGTACCTTGGCCGAACGCACTCTGACCACAACCCACACACGCTGCACGTAGCCTGGGAGCGCCCCCACCCGCCCATCCCCGCGTGGCGCTTACAGCCGGCCCTACTCCTAGACGCCCCTTTCCGAGAATCCCTGCAGGCACGCGTGACAGATTATTTTACTGACAACTCAGGCACGGCGTCCTCCCCGCAGGTCGAGTGGGACGCCTTTAAGGTGGTGCTGCGAGGTCACTGCTTGGGGTCGCAGGGCGGTATACGGAAACAGTTGGAGGCCGACCTGTACCGGGTGGAGGCTGAATTGCTCCGCCGGGAACAGGAGGCGGTAGAGGGGACGGACACCGGGCTGGTTGAGGCCCGCGCGGACCATGAGGCACTACTGGAACGACTGCGTCACGTTAATTATGCGGCGCACTCGGCGCGAACGCACCACCACAGCGACAAACCCGGAAGACTGCTAGCCTGGCTAGTCAGACAAGAAAGCCGTACTGAGCCAATATCAGCCATCCGGACGACCACGGGAGACGTAGTACACACACAGAGTAAGATACATCAGGCCTTTGTGCAGCATTATCAGGCCCTATACAGGTCACAGCTGAGGGCTTCGTCGGCGACCATAGCTGACTACCTGGGGAACATCCCACTACCGTCCCTTACAGAAGCTCAGCGGGGAGACCTGGGGGCGCCTTTCACACAAGAGGAGTTGCGTGAGGCTATCTTCGCGCTATCAAACGGCAAATCACCGGGCCCAGACGGCCTGCCTGCCGAATTCTTTAAAGCCTGTGCAGATACACTGGTCCCGGAACTGCTCAAAATGTATAATGCTGCGATAGAGGACTCAGCGCTTCCCACTACGCTGAATGAAGCTAACCTGGTTTCTCTTCTGAAGCCTGGTAGAGACGAAACCAACATGGGCTCTTACAGGCCCCTGGCTATGTTGAATACCGACTATAAAATCTTCACCTCTTTGCTGGCTCGTCGCCTGGCTACGGAGGTCCCTGCCTTGGTTCACACTGACCAAAATGGTTTCGTGCCAGCAAGGAGCACCTCGCGTAATATCCGCCGCCTCTTCCGTGTACAGGTAGAAGCGGTGTCACACTGGCCGAGGTCGGGTTGCCTGGTCCTAGACCTCGAGAAGGCCTTCGACTCGGTGGAGTGGCCCTACTTGGGGGCAGTGCTGGACAGATTTGACCTGGGAGGTGCGTTCGAGGAAATGGTAGACCTCATTTATCAGCGGCCGAGTGTCAGAGTGCGAACGGGCAGGCTGCTCTCTGAGGAGATACGGGTGCGCAGAGGCACCCGACAAGGTTGCCCACTGTCGCCCCTACTCTTTTCTCTGGCGATTGAACCCCTGGCAGCGCTACTACGATCGCGAGGGGCGGGATGGGGAATCCCGCAGGCTGATGGTACGCATATAGTTTCGCTGTACGCGGACGATTTACTTCTGTACGTACGAGACCTCACATGCGTGCCAGATGAATTGTCGGATATATTCCAGACATTTGAAACAGTATCGGGACTCAGGGTCAACTGGGCAAAGTCCGGAGTGTACTCCTTCAGCCACGAAACGCAGGAGTGTGACGTGACCCTTGGAGGCGCCAGACTGACCTGGTATCCCACCTCCTTTAAGTATCTTGGAGTGCACGTCTACAGAGACTTGGAGAACATATTGGAGGGCAACCTGGGACGTGCCACGACCTCTTTACGTGCACAGATGGCTTTCTGGAAGACATTGCCCCTAAATGTACCAAGCAGGATTGCTCTAACTAAAATGATAGCATTGCCCAGACTGCTCTATCACTTTGCCAACATCCCGTCCTACGTCCCCGCCAAATTCTTCCGAGACCTGGAAACAATGGTCCGAAGCCTGATATGGAACGGGGGCGACCCCGTGTGGCCCTAACGAAACTATACTCCCCAACTACAGAGGGTGGACTGGCAGTTCCTAATATGGAACTGTACTATCTGGCTGCGCAGCTGCAATGGGTGACACACTGGCTGAGTGGCACGCACTTGGATGACACGGCCACCTCTACGTATACATGGACGCACACACAGATATGCACACTGTTCCATCCCCTGACTAAAGGACCATGCCCGCTGCCCCTACATGTAGCTGTGGCCCGCAAGTGTTTCCTCCGCAGTTTAAAACTGACCCGGGAAGCCAAGCCGTATGCCCCTGCGATTCCTTTGTTGGGCACACCCAGGAGAAGCGGAGCAGTGACAGCGCGCATTTTAGAGTGTTGGACGGCGGCTGGAGTGGAGACACTGGGTGACCGTTATGCGGACGGAGCTATGCTTCAATTTGGGGAGCTGGCAGAGAGCACAGGTCTGCCGGCAGGGCAGTTCCTGACCCATGCGTCCATACTAAGGACATTCACGGACTCTTGGGGGGACATAGGGGAGGAACAGCAGATGCATCATGTAATGCAGTACCTACATGTAATGGGCAATGGTAATCACATCATCCACTGGTTGGCACAGGCTCTCCTCCTACACACACAGCGGTCCACGCGACAGGCACGGGACAAGTGGGCGGCCCACCGACCGAGGGAATGGACGGATAAGGAGTGGTCAATGATCCTAGCCTGCCCTATGAACATCCCGCGCAATGCCCGCTTCTGAACCATCCAATTTTATATACTACATCAGGCTTACTTGTCGCCAGATAGGATCAACAAATACTTCATGATCAACACCGCTGCCTGTCCCAGATGCGACCTGATAGGCGCGGACATTTTACACATGCTCTGGAATTGCCCCTCACTAGACACATACTGGAGGGAGGTAACGTCTCTCCTAACGCGCAGCGCTGGCCCTGGGCTACCACACACTTGGGAGGCATGCATACTAGGTTTATATGGGAGAAATAAACTAAACAAGACACACGCCAGGTTCTGGGATCTAGGCCTCATCACAGCCAAGCGGTTGATCACTAAACATTGGAAAAAGAGGGAGCCGCCATTCCCTAACCACTGGTGCGCTTCCTTCACTAACTGGGCTAGGGCGGAAAGCGTGGCTTTGCACCGGGAAGAGGTTGCGGGCTTGAGACAGTTCCCCATTGCGCAGCTTTGGGACGGTTTTGTGAGATCCCTCCAGACAGAAGGCGCGACCAGAGGGCTCATATAGGGTCCGCAATAAGCGAGATGACACGGACGGAATAGATGAAGGTACACTAGGCGACTGGATGTTGTTTTCTCCCCCCCCCCCCCCCCCCCCTGGCAACATACACACACTAGGGGCACTGGTGGTGTGGCGCTTCTAGATCAATGGGGACTGCCGCCCACCCAGTTGCTCAGACTGCTGACACTTGTCACCACCACATGTCCGGTGCGCTAACCAATGGCCTAGATAGACATTCACCCGCAGGCGCAAAGTCGTACAGACCGGTTACGGTATCTTACTGACCGCCTTGCGCGGCGTTGCTCCCTACGATGCACTCTCCCTCCCCACAACCCCCCCCTCCCATACAACCACCCCTGTTTATATGTTCTGGAGTCTTACCTCCCACACGTGGTTTGTCAACTAGGAAGCACACACGACCACCGAATTAGACGAGGAGACTGGGGCAGGCAATGTCTCTCTCTCAGGATACATAACAGACTATAGCGCCACCCACACGAATCGCAATACCAAGCAGAGATGAGATGTAAAGTTCGGCTATCCCTCAGTGGGCGGAGCGATTCGTAGCGGAGGTAGGCCGCACACGTGTCTCATTTGCACCCACATTATTGACACGCAGCTGAGGTCTGCGAGCGCTTTCCTGGGCTCGGACACGAGGTTGCTGTAATGTTCTCTGATGATACAGCCGGCAAAATGGGACACACCGATGAGAAATGTCCAGTTTACGAAGTTGAAATGTTTTTTTTTTCCCCCGCATATTTAATAAAAGAAAAATGACGTCCTTTATAACCATATTGTATGTAGGGGCACCTGCAACGTCAAGGTTGTTGTTAATGGAAAGCAATGCTTGGTGGCCGGTACGTGACTGAATACATATTGCTTGTGCTTCTTTGTCTTATACATACATCCTCGAATTGCAGCCGGCCCTAAGGGTTGTAGGCTAAGCTATATGTACTGAACAGTGGAAAACTAATAAACGTCTTTAAAAAAAATAAAATAAATGAGCATTAGATTTATCCTGCCTGAAACTTTGATACAGAACTCTGGACCCTTCGACATCCCACTCGACGTGGAAGACTGAAGAATCTCCCTTGTGGTCAAGGAGTGACCACCCTGTTCAAACAGGCACCATCCAGCGCCCAACGGTTTGCTTTGTTGCAGTTCCCGCCGGAACTCGAGCGACAGAGATCGACAAGACCCAGCTTCCCTGACTTTTAACAGCCCGATACACAGTCCCAGCGAATCTGAGACCTGTGGAGGCGACGTGAAGCGTGGGGCCGGCCATCTTGGAAGAACTACGAAGTGCAGACCGTGCAGCTCCCGAGGCACCCTCGAAGCTGTGCATTGGGGTTTGAGAAGCCCCAGCCCCGAGCAGCTCGTGCACCGAAGATCTCCCCTCCACACTCACCGAGTGCTGCGTGGGGCCCTTTTGCATATTCCTGCTCGACGCGTTGGTCCGGTCGCTTGTTCGTTGGCTAGTGGCCCCAGTACCGATGAACCTTTGAAACTACACTGCTAGTCTGGTTGCTCCAGACTGGCCCTCGCTCCCCTAAAAAGGAGCAACCCCTCTGACTTTGCTAGTCCGAGAAAGAAGCGATCTTCGAATCCTGCGTGGGTTGCATTTGCCAAGGCCTGTTAACTCCGATTCGGAAGCCGACACCGCCGACAGCGAGAGCCTTCGTGGGACAGCTCGTGATTTCACTCCAGGTCATCCTCGGTGCCCCAGAGTCCACATGGCAGCGGAGACAAGCTTCCAGACAACCACCTGATTGCGCCCGACATCGCCTGGTTCCTTCCTGGTTCCATCCTGGTCACTGGCTAGTGACCCAGACTCTGTCCCCTCTGCTTTCAGGTACTCCACATCTTCGATTCACCCTTGGATCCAACTGGACTCTTCTCCCCTCGCCGCCTGCAGCATCTTCATCTCCAGGCTCCATAGAACTCCACGACGAAACCCGATACACTTTGGCACCTATGCACCCGCTTCCTGTGGGTGAGGTAACGATTGAACGCCGGTGCTCCTGTAGTGGTTTACACCTCTAGTGTCCTAGTTTTCAGTGGCTAAGTTCTAGTCCAGTCGGAAGACTCCTAAAACAGTAACTTTGTAACTTTTACACACCATTGACTTTGCATTGGTGCATGCGTGTGCTTTTAGCGCTGCACCCGAATCCCGCGGGCTACTCCCGTCCTAACTACTGTTAGCCCAATGTAGTCCCAGCGATTCCCAAGGCCCTAGGCCTTACCACTGTTCGAAAAGCGGTTCTTATACCACTTATTTAATATATGGTTTGAGTGGCCACCAGGCCTATCCATAAATGTGCAACTTTCATATGTTTAACTGTGCTTTTGTTTAAACGCTTGTGCCTCTACACTCATAAAGAGTACAGAGGATTATTCTAGTAATAAATACATATATTTTTATAATATATAACTTGTGTGGGGTCCTTTCTTTTGATATTACAGGATTGCATATGGTAAAACAGCTGGCTTCACATGCCCTCTTGAGTTTAGCCTAAGACTGCTTAGTCCATGCTACCATTAGGATAGCTTGTCTTTAAGGTTGACTTACAACCACCACCATAAGGGATTGTTTGGACTGGTACAAGGTGCCCCTAGAATTGTGGACATGATACATCAGACCAACTTCTCACATTGGTGTGCAGCGGTTGGGATTTGAGCTTGCTGTTGTTTTACCATTGCAATCTTTATATCATTTGAAAGATCACATTAAGTACCATAGGTACATATAAACAAAGCTTACATATTTAAGTTCTACTGAACTTAGTAGTTGTAGATCAAAGGGCTTAGCACACCCTGCCTACAACTCACTAGCAAGGTTCCAGTAGGAAAACACTTAGTGTAGGTAAGTGCATCACTTACACCTCACTAGAGTCATGTCTGGCACAGGTGAGCAACCAATTGCCCTGCCTGTGGCAGGTGACCTTACCAAGGCACCTTCCAGCTATGACAACCTCAGCTTCAAGGCCTTGAGTGCCTTGTGCAATACAAGGAAGCTGAAAAAGGGTCACAACCCTACCATTCCTATCCTGATAGGAATCCTAGAAAAGGATGATCTTGAGAAGGCTAGTGCAGGTCCCTCAGGTAATCCAGGAGAGGGAGTAAACCCCCCAGAAAATGAGAACACCACCCCAGAGGTAGAAGATGAGGCGGTGGACCCAGATTCAGATGATTCAGATGATCAGGGGGATATCCAGGCCCAAGTTGGCAGGCTTAACCGTGCTAACTTGAGCCTACATGGGAATGGAGAGGGAAACCACCTCCCTACACCCAATAGCAGAATATTCCCTCACAATAGAAGAGAGAGATCCCTTTCCAGGGAATCTAACCTTTCTAATGCCTCAAGGGGATCTCAAAGGGGAATGACTTCCCCCCAGAGAAAAGAGCATAAGGCCAGGATGAGAGCTGTCAAACTCCAGATAGAGAGAGAAGAGATAGCCCTGGCCCAAGCTAAACTTGCTTTAGCAAGGGAACAAAATTGAGTGGGGTAGAACCCACTGGTGGCAGCATTATTCCCAAAGAGAAAGACAGGTCCTATGATACTAGACACCTGACAAAGATTGTGCCCCCCTATAGGGAAGGGGTTGACATCCACAAATGGATAACTGCTCTGGAGAGAGCCTGCATGGTACAGCAGGTTCCTCAAGAACAGTGGGCAGCAATCTGATGGTACCCCTTTTCTGAGAAAGGGAGAGACAAGCTCCTCACTGTTAGACCCGAGGATGCTAAAAACTACTCCGTCCTGAAGAGTGCTCTTATTGATGGGTTTGGCCTAACCACTGAGCAATACAGGTTGTTGTTCAGAGATACCCAAAAAGCTCAGACTCAGGACTGGACTGATTTTGTTGATTGTGCCACTAAGGCTCTGGAGGGTTGGTTGCTGGGAAGTAAAGTCTCAGACTATACAGGATTGTACAATCTAATAATGAGAGAACAGATCCTTAATAATTGTCAGAACCAGCAGTTGCATCAACACCTTATTGACTCAGATCTGACCTCTCCCCAAGAATTGGGAAAGAAGGCAGACAAGTGGGTCAGAACAAGGGTTAAGCAGAAACCCCAGAACCATGGAGGTGATCAGAAAACGGCAGACCAGAAGGGTGGAGATAAGAAAGAAAAAGACCAGAAGTCTTCTTCAGGCCCCCAAAATAAATCTAATAAGGAGGGTGGTTCCCAGAATGGAAACAAGAAAAAGAAGAATGGTGGCCAAAAGAAACCTTGGTGCAATACCTGTAAATCAGTTTCACACTGGGGTAGTGAATGCACTAAGAAAAATCCAGTACCTACCACTGCAGCCCCTAAGGCACCTGCACCCCCTAGTACAGTCAGCAGTGGTGGTACACAACCCAAGGCTATAGTGGGGTTAACCCTGGGTACTGAGGTGGAATCTGGCCTAGTCAGAGTCCCCACTCAGGCAGTTCTGCTCTATGATGTGGACATGGATATGTCCACTACTATGAGTCCCAATACTTTGGGCAAGTATAGGTAGACGCCTTTAATCAATGGGAAAATGGCCCAGGCCTACAGGGTCACATGTGCCAGTGTCACTATGGTGACACCTAACTTTGTGGACCCTGGACAAATTGTACTAGGTGAGAATTACCTAGTGACCAACGCTAGCAATGCCACTACTACACATAGTGTGGCTGTTATTAACTTCTCCTGGGGAGGGGTAAATGGCCTCAAGAAAGTTGTTGTGAGTGCAGACCTCCCAGTAGACTGTATTTTGGGCAATGATCTAGAGAATTCCTTATGGTCAGAAGTGGAGTATAGGACTCATGCAAAGATGCTAGGTATTTCAGCACATGTCCTTGCTGTAACAGGTCCCAGGCCAAGAAGTGCCTACCTGAACCTGTGGTGGATCTTGAAACAATAGACCAACCACAACCCAAGAGAAAGAGCAAGAGGGTTAAGGCAGTGCCTTCCCACTTGCCCCAGGTTGAGGATCAGCCCTCTCAGGAGGATGATTCTGTGATCCAAGAGGAGACTGTCCTTGAAGAGCTTGAACCTGATCAGGTTGAGTTTCTGGGGACAGGGGGACCCTCAAGGGCAGATCTGGGGCAGGCTCAGTTAACTTGCTCTTCTCTTGAACCCCTCAGACAGCAGGCTGCTGCTGAGGTTGCTGGGAATGCTCAAGGTACCCATAGAGTGTATTGGGATGATGGGCTCCTTTATTCAGAGGCTAGAGACCCCAAGCCTGGTGCTACCAGGAGGTTGGTTATACCTCTGCAATTTAGGGGCTTCCTTCTCACCTTGGCCCATTAAATTCATCTAGCAGGACACTTAGGCCAGAATAAGACTTGGGAAAGCCTTGTACCACACTTTCACTGGCCTCACATTTCAAAGAACACCAAGGAGTTTTGTCGCTCCTGTGACACCTGCCAAGCCAGTGGCAAATCAGGTGGCACCACAAAGCCCCCCCTAATACCACTACCTGTGGTGGGGTTGCCCTTTGAGAGAGTTGGGATAGACATTGTTGGACCAATGGATCCCCAAACAGCATCTGGGCACAGATTTATCCTGGTGGTAGTGGATCATGCCACCAGGTACCCAGAGGCAATTCCCCTGAGGACCACAACAGCTCCTGTTGTGGCAAGGGCCCTACTTGGAGTTTTCTCCAGAGTGGGCTTTCCAAAGGATGTACTTTCAGACAGAGGTACCAACTTCATGTCTGGATATTTGAAAGCAATGTGGAAAGAGTGTGGAGTGAACTATAAGCTCACCACACCCTACCATCCACAGTGCAATGGGCTTGTTGAAAGGTTCAACAAGACCCTAAAGGGAATGATTAAAAAGGGTTACCTGAAAAGCTTAGGCGAAGATGGGACATCCTTTTACCCTGCTTACTCTTTGCTTACATAGAGGTCCCACAGAAGGGGGTTGGCTAGAGCCCTTTTGAATTTTTGTTTGGCCACCCTGTGAGGGGTCCATTGTGTCTTGTGAAGGAAGGATGGGAGTTACCTCTCAAAAAGCCTAAGCTTGATATTGTGGACTATGTACTTGGTCTCCGCTCCAGGATGGCTGAGTACATGGAGAAAGCAACCAAAAACCTGGAGGCCAGCCAAGAAGTACAGAAATTGTGGCATGACCAAAAGGATGTTCTGACCGAGTACCAGCCAGTGCAGAAGGTTTGGGTGTTGGAGCCAGTGGCCCCAGCAGCCCTCCAAGACAAATGGTCTGGACCCCACACCATACTTGAGAAAAAGGGAGAGGTCACCTACTTGGTGGACCTTGACACCCCTAGGAGCCCCCACAGGGTGCTCCATGTAAACAGATTGAAAGCATGTGTGGACAGGGCAGACATGGGTTTACTCGTGGCTACAGATGGGGACCAGGAGGAAGAGAGTGACCCTCTCCCAGACCTGTTATCCCAAAACCCTGATGATGGTTCAGTAGATGGAGTAGCCTTGGCAGGCAGTCTCTCTGAACAGCAGCAATGGGACTGCAGACAAATGTTGCAGGCTCATAGACATATGTTTTCTCTTACACCCAGTCAAACTAACTGGTGCACACATGAGGTGGACACTGGTGACAGTCTGCCTGTGAAGAATAAAATCTACAGGCAACCTGACCATGTCAGGGATTGTATAAAGGCTGAGGTGCAGAAAATGCTTGAACCTGGAGTTATTGAGCCATCAGAGTGCCCCTGGGCCAGCCCAGTAGTCCTTGTGCCAAAACCTCATACCAAAGATGGAAAGAGAGAAATGAGATTTTGTGTGGACTATAGAGGTCTCAATGCTGTCACTAGGACAGATGCTCATTCCATTCCAAGGGCAGATGAGCTCATAGATAAGTTGGCCTCTGCCAAATTTCTGAGCACATTTGATCTTACAGCTGGCTATGGGCAAATCAGGTTAGCTGAGGAGTCCAAGGCCAAAACAGCATTCTCAACCCCCAGTGGACATTATCAGTTTGTGGTAATGCCCTTTGGCTTGAAGAATGCACCTGCCACTTTCCAAAGGTTGGTGAATCAAGTACTTGCTGGGTTGGATGACATTTGTACAGCATATCTAGATGATATTGCTGTCTTCAGCTCCACCTGGGAGGATCACCTGATCCACCTGAAGAAAGTTCTGGAGGCCCTGCAAAAGGCAGGCCTGACTATCAAGGCTACCAAGTGCCAGATAGGGCAGAGCAAGGTTGTGTACTTGGGCTACCTAGCAGGTGGGGGCCAGGTTCAACCATTGGAGAGCAAGATACAGGCCATACAGGACTGGGCTCCTCCAACTACCCAGACACAAGTCAGAGCCTTCTTGGACCTGACTGGGTATTACAGGAAATTTGTAAAGAACTATGGGTCCATTGTGACACCATTGAATGATCTGACATCCAAGAAGATGCCTAAAAAGGTTCAGTGGACAGGTAACTGTCAAAAGGCATTTGATGACCTGAAGAAGGCCATGTGCTCTGCACCTATCCTAAAGAGTCCTGACTACTCCAAAGAGTTCATTGTCCAAACAGATGCTTCTGAGTTGGGGATGGGAGCTGTGCTTTCACAACTTAATGTAGATGGTAAAGTCCAGCCCATTGCTTTTATTAGCAGAAGGCTGACCCCTAGAGAAAACGTTGGTCAGCCATTGAGAGGGAGGCCTTTGCTGTGGTTTGGGCCCTGAAGAAGTTGAGGCCATACTTGTTTGGCACTCACTTCCTAATTCAGACAGACCATAAGCCCCTCTTGTGGCTTAATCAGATGAAGGGTGAAAATCCCAAACTGCTCAGGTGGTCCATTTTCCTACAGGGGATGGACTTTACGGTGGAGCACAGACCAGGGACTGACCATGGCAATGCAGATGGTCTCTCCAGGTACTTCCACTTAGAACATGAAGACTTATCTGGTCAAGGTTAAGTTTAATGTCCCTGCGTTGGGGGGGGGGGGGTTATGTAGGAGAGTAGGGTCTGCTTTCCTATGGTCACCCCAATTTTTGCTTTTTGCTTCACTGGTTTTCGACTTAATGTGGCTGTGGGCCTGCTAATCAGACCCACAGCCTGCTGTTCTCTCTCTAAATTCACATTCCTGTACTTTAGGTACATCACCAATTTGGTACTGGACACCTTATCAGCCCCTGTACACTGTACTTTAGGTACCCAAGGCCTAGGTGCATCCAAGGCGTACCAGGGGCTGCAGCATATCTTTTGCCACCCCTGGCTGGCCATTCAAACAGTCACAACTGGCTGATCACTCAGCTGGGGCAGGGTCGTGTAATCACCCCTTGCTTAGATATAGTATACCTATATCTAAACCTATATCTGGACACATATGCACCTATAAGTCACTCCTATGGCAGGTCTTAACAATCCTGGAGGCAGAGTGCTTGGTTTTATGTGAGATGGTACTCTAGCATGAGCTGAGCCTGTCTGCAGCTTTCGGAACCATTTCCTTATAGCTGTTCCAGGATATTGCCATACCATATACTCTTAAGTGCATTATAATCCTCGCGGTTAATGCTAACTTTGGTTTGGCTTTATCAAAACATGTCGTGTAAGGTGTCATACACTTTGGAATACTACCCTCTCGCCAGTTCTGACGAACGGGGGTAGCATTCCACCCTTCTAGAGGGAAAAGACATGTTACTTTACTTAAACGCGGTTAATTCTAAACAGAGCCTGGGGGCGATTTTAATTTGATTTTCTATGATAAGCTAGATTGTACTTCCATGGTTAAATTTACGCCCCCAGCGAAATCAGGAGGTAGCTTAAGAATATAGTTAAGGATTATAACCTGATAGATGTCTGGAGAGTTAGAAACAGCATAAAGAGGGATTTCTCTTTTTATAGTCGTAGACATGGCCACCATACTAGAATTGATTTCTTCCTTATCGATCAGTCGTTACTTGCCTCCGTGGACTCAACCGCATATACTCCAGCTATTCTGTCAGACCATTCGACAGTAGAATTAGTAATTAACTTTAAAGTGAAAGAACAGCAAAGGAGATGGACTCTGGATAGAGCTTTGTTATAGGAGGATGAAACGAGAATGGAACTGATAACTTTGACTGAGGACTTTTTTAAAAACAACAGCGGCTCAGCCACTCAGCAAGTGGTCTGGGACACATTTAAAGCTTTCTTACGAGGTATGTTGACCACTTTGTCAACCGGGAAGAACAAGATGAGTAAAAAGAAGAAGGAAGAAGAGCTTAGTAAAATTAAACTAAAAGAGTCAGAACTTCAGGCCGCCTCAGTTAATCAATTCAGTACTAAATCTCGCCTACAAAAAGAACTAGATGGGCTGCGGGCAGACTATCAGGCTGGCTTGGACAAGATTCTTAAGAGCAGATGGGACGCCAGCAAGCTCCAAAATTTCTCCTATGGGGAGAAATGTGGTCGCCTCCTCGAATGGAAGACTCAAATGGATAGGAATAAGAATCAGATTATCAGTTTACACCTGGGAACTTCTGGTATAATCTCAAGCGATGATGGGCAAATTAGGGAGGAGGCTGAATCTTTCTTACAAACGTTATACACCGCCAAAGTAAATCAATCTCCCCAGCTGTTAGAGAACTGGTTGAGCAAAATACAGCTTCCCTGTCTGTCCGAGGAGAACAAGATCTACCTTTCTTCAGAAATAAAAGAAGGTGAGGTTAGAACCCAGCTGATGAGAATGGTCAAAGGGAAGGCAGCTGGTCCTGACGGACTCCCTGTAGAGATCTATAGGATAACAATAGATCAAATAGTCCCTGTCCTTACAATTTTATGTAATAAAATCTTAATAGCAGGGGAGAGTGCCCCAGATTCCTGGGCAGAGGCTACTGTAACCTTAATCCCAAAACCAAATAAGGACCCTTCAAGAATTGAATTTTACAGGCCAATCTCGCTGTTAAATACCGATTATAAGGTTTTTGCCAGGGTGCTGGCAGCGAGATTGGCCAAAATAGCTAAAACAATTATCCATCAAGATCAACGGGGCTTCTTTCCAGATAGACAACTAAATGAGCGGACATTTCAGGTAATCGCAGCAATAGACGTTGCCGTCAGTAAGAAGCTCCCTTTAACCTTGGCGGCAGTAGATGCCGCCAAGGCGTTTGATCAGGTAGACTGGCTATATTTATGGAGGGTTTTGTCTGCTTTTGGTTTTCCAAGTAACTTCATAACCACTATGAGGTCTCTATATTGCTCCCCTCGCGCAAAGATATTAATCAATGGCCTCTTAACTACGTGGGTACCAATTGCTCGCGGGACTAGGCAGGGCTGTACATTATCTCCTTTGTTGTTTGATTTGTATATAGAGCCTTTTATGTGTTTACTTAGATCTGATTTGGCATTTAAACCCTTTAAGATTTTTAATTTAGAATTGAAATTCGCATTATACGCGGATGATCTTCTTATGTACACCTCAGACCCGGGGGTCGCCCTGCCTAGAATGGTATCTTTAGCTGAAGAATTTGGTGAGGTTTCCGGTTACTCCATAAACAAAGATAAAACCGGGATTATGGAGTGGAACCAAGAGGTGAGCACAGCGGGAGCTAAGTTAAAAATGAGGTACTTAGGGGTCTTGCTGGCCCATAAAATTGAGGATATTACTAAAATCAACCTGGATAAGGTATCCAAGGATGTTTGTGCCCTTCTGCAAAGATGGTCATCCCTCCCTTTAAACATCTTTGGGAGGGTTAATCTTATTAAGAGGATTATCCTTCCTAAACTCACTTTCTTATTTAATTCTATCCCCTTATCTTTTCATGCTTAATCGATTAAAAAACTGCAAGGGAAACTAGGTTCCTTTATTTGGAATTCAAAAGCGCCAAGGGTATCCTGGAAAAAGCTCAGGAGGACTTTAAAAACAGGAGGTCTGGCCTTCCCCGATTTACTTGTGTACTGTCACGCGTTTCATTTTAAAAACTTTAGATTTCTGGCAGGTAAGATAGAGGCAACGTCTTTAGGCTTGTTATTTTTAGCACTATTGCAGGAGGTACCACAGGGCCAATCACACTTCCTTTTTAGGTCGAGCTAGACGTAAGCAATGCGAAGCATTGCTGACGTCAGCGAAGACATCTATTGCTACCCGTTTCTGGGAATGTGGACACAAGAGGGTGCACGAGCGCCGATTTGCTCAGATTTGACCTCGTGAGCGCGCACGGCGCCGTGCCCCTCTTGTGCCACATTCCCTTGCGCAAACACACTCCACACTCACGCATGCGCACATACACAGACATACACAGGCACACACACACTGCATACACACACGCAGACCCACGCGCACACACACACACACACACTGCATACACACACGCAGACCCACGCGCACACACACTGCATACACACACGCCCCCCCCTTACCTCACCAGGCTCTTTTCTTGCGGGCTCCTTCTGCCTGGCTCCCAGTGGATGGGCGGGTGCGATGCGGTCAGGGGCTCCAGTGCTGCTACGGCGGGCGGGGGCGACACCGCAAGGAATGGCCAGGGACTCCAGTGCCGTCCATCACCTCTTGTACGCCATTAGCAGGCGGAGCCGGAGACGCGGCCAAGAACACTCTGCGCCTGCGCAGAAGTGCGTGCGCCTGCCTGACGTCACTTGTCGGAGACGGAGACGCGGCCAAGAACACTCTGCGCTTGCGCAGAAGTGCGTGCGCCCGCCTGACGTCACTTGTTAAGTTTTGTAATGCGTCGGCGTTGCAAGCCGCCTTTGGGACACTTCAGCGCGATGACGCTAGCAGGCAGTTAGAAATGTGAAAATGAAGACAAGGGCCGGCACGGGTGCAAACATGCGCGGCACTTGCAGTGCAAGGGCAGCCGAGTGAACTCAATATCGTACGTGCCCGTAACTCCACCAGTTGGCATCACGCCAGCTTCCCTTCCAAAGCCCAAGTCCAGGAAGGGTTGTGCAAGCGCTAAGAGTATGGGCAGGTGGTACCTTTAGTGTAGTAGTCTGGATAGGTGCTGCTACGAATGAAGAAAAGGCCAGGTCGGCGCCAGATGAGAGATTCGTGATAAATGTTATAGTAAGCAGCGATAATGCTCCCCTCGGAGCAGTAGGACACAGAGACGAGGGAAGAGCGCCCACTGAAAGAGACCCCTTCCCTCTGAGAAGAAACGCTCGGGGGCGCTGAGAAGTGGAATACCTGTGGGGTAGGTGTCCGAAGTCCAGGCGGAAAAATGAACCGTATTCAAACAGCTTGTGTTGTTGCGAGCTGGGGTGGGTGGAGGAGGTGGGGGCTGGAGTGCATTGAATGAGTTTCAAGGCACTATGTCAGGTAATATTAGTTTAATGTAATAATGTTCATCGTAGGTGTACTCCACTTGCGTCACATTGTATCATTAGGCGTACACACTCCACTCCCCCCCTCACGTCCCCATCCAAACCCCTTCACTGCTCGCTCCGGGGATTCAGCCCCGTAACATTCCAGAAGCACAATGGGTTAAAGTTCAGGAACTACTCTTGGCTGAAAGTTAAGCGCGACGGTTCTGGTTACGGTTTTGTGGCTGAGACAAACTTAGCATAGCCATGGGAAGTGTTCCTGTGCCTGAGTGTCTAGCACTTATTGCAGTATTATAACTCAAATTAGACTCTGTTTTCTCTTGTAACTGCACACTTGTCACTTTCATTTCCTCTTGTGCACTTTTGACTACCTCATGTATTTTGGTTGCTCACAATTTTTACTCAAGTATTTTGTTTGCTCACGATTGTCACTATTACCTTTACTACCTCATGTATTTTGTTTGCTCACAATAGTCACTATTACCTTATGTAAGTAACGTATGTTTTTGCAATCTGTTCTTTTGTAATGTTTCTCATTATGTTTCATTTCTGTTCCTAATGTGAAGCGCTCTGACGCCTTCGGGTAAAGTCCGCGCTATATAAAAATGCATAAATAAATAAATAAAAAGTGACCACTGCGGAGGGGTCGATCACATGACCCTTCACTGACCTGTCCCTTCAGCCGCGAGGTGGGGGGCGAATCTGCTACCCCGGAAAACGTCCCTCTGGGGCGCGAGGGAGGCTCCATAGCGATGCATCCCTGGGGGAGAGAGGGGGGGGGGGGCACACGAAGCCCCTATCATGGTGGGCGCGTGTCATAGGCAGTGGAGCTGAGAGAGCGTCAGTGCCCAGGGTGTCGCTGTGGGGGGTCTGCATGGAGGTCCGAGTGGGAGAACAGCTACGAAGCGCTTTATTAACTTCCAAGCGCATCAGTCTGCCGTTTCAAAGCCCGGCTGCTTATGTCTCCCAGTTTTAATGGTGATCGCTTTACTGGTCCCGGAAGGATAAAAGGGTGAGTCAGCCTTGCACGGACCGTGAGATCAACGGTTGTGTTCTAGGCACTGAGCGCTTGTGTTTTTTGCGGGCACCTTGCCGCGCGGGTTGTGTCCTATGCGTGCATGTCCTGGGGCTCAGGGGCGTAACACAGGCCCCTGCTGCCCCCGCGGTGCGGGGGGTCCCTCACCCTCCAGGGGGCCCCGTTTCACTGTCGCTTCAGAGCTGCGCCCAGAGGCCGGCACTTTCGAGGCATGGAGCCCTTGCAGTGCTGGCGTGTTCCCTGGCACTTCGAAGCCCCGCTTCTGTCCGCTATCTGCTGCTATCGACGGATTCCAGTCGCCACTGAGGCGGCCGCCATATCTCTCGCCTTGATACAGAAATATGAATTTATCAGGTGCAACAAATAGCGCCAAATACTTTTGTAACCCAAAATGAGTCCTAACACGCATAGTAGGGTGCTTTTCACACCAAAAACCGCAGGGCTTACCTTTGCAGGTTAGTTCTTCCCTGCTAAGGTTCCTAAGGCCTGGCCTGCCGATGTTTACTGGGGTAACTGCGGGAAGTTCTTACTGCAGACATTGTCGTTATTCGATGTGTAGTGTACCATAACTGGAGTTATTGCACGTGTCATGGAAATAACACATCCTTCCATAACCAGGGCCTACACGCCTTAAACTTCTATAAATGAATCGACCTCAGTCCAGCACTCCTTTGTTTTCCTATAACAAGAACCTCTTGTTTTACTTTATAGTGCACTTAACTCGTCTTCAGCCCACACAGCCCCTGGCGGCTCTCAAGCCCTCCTTCCCACCCCCACATAGCCTTCAGTGCGCTATGACAGCCCAAGCACAGACTGCTGCCATGCGCCCACCTTCAACTTGGCGCTTCCAAGGAATAAACCTACGTTCTTTGCAAATTCACAAGCAGTCTCGCGGTGTTATGCTTCGTTACTTTAGCATTTGTGAAGCGCAGTGTTTGGCTTCTTGACGCTTTCCTTGGCTTTTGGTCGGAAGTGAATATGGGCTACATTGTAGTGCTTCTACTGGCTTTGCTAGTCTGGCGGTGGTGAGGAGCTGCAGCTAGGCAATGGTCAGGTCTTCTAATGTCTTTATTTGTTTCGCAGCTATTTCCAAGTATATCACCCTGTCAGCCAAAACTGGCAGAATCTCACTTATTTTACAATAACAAGCAATGTATTCTTGAAAATTCTAGTGTAAAATCATATATCTGCGACTGGCCCTGTTTGGAATGTCACAGCGTGAACCAGTAGCAAGTGTTTTCTCTTGCAGAGTTGGCACACCACGCACACTTGGGGATTGCTTGGCCACAACCCAGCATATTGTTCCATGTTGTGCTGTCTTGCAACCCTTGCCAAGTGCCAGGGACTGGCATCTGTGCCCTGCAGCCAGGGTGTGGCTGTTAGCTAGGCTTGTGAGAATCATACAGTGCCCAATGCAGTGACCGCTGGGTGCATACGGTGCCCAATGCAGTGACCGCTGGGTGCATACGGTGCCCAATGCAGTGACCGCTGGGTGCATACGGTGCCCAATGCAGTGACCGCTGGGTGCATACGGTGCCCAATGCAGTGACCGCTGGGTGCATACGGTGCCCAATGCAGTGACCGCTGGGTGCATACGGTGCCCAATGCAGTGACCGCTGGGTGCATACAGTGCCAAATGCAGTGACCGCTGGGTGCATGCTGTACCCAATGCAGTGACCGCTGGGTGCATACGGTGCCCAATGCAGTGACCGCTGGGTGCATACGGTGCCCAATGCAGTGACCGCTGGGTGCATGCTGTACCCAATGCAGTGACCGCTGGGTGCATATGGTGCCCAATGCAGTGACCGCTGGGTGCATACGGTGCCCAATGCAGTGACCGCTGGGTGCATGCTGTACCCAATGCAGTGACCGCTGGGTGCATACGGTGCCCAATGCAGTGACCGCTGGGTGCATACGGTGCCCAATGCAGTGACCGCTGGGTGCATACGGTGCCCAATGCAGTGACCGCTGGGTGCATACGGTGCCCAATGCAGTGATCGCTGGGTGCATGCTGTACCCAATGCAGTGACCGCTGGGTGCATGCTGTACCCAATGCAGTGACCGCTGGGTGAATACGGTGCCCAATGCAGTGACCGCTGGGTGCATACGGTGCCCAATGCAGTGACCGCTGGGTGCATATGGTGCCCAATGCAGTGACCGCTGGGTGCATACGGTGCCCAATGCAGTGACCGCTGGGTGCATGCTGTACCCAATGCAGTGACCGCTGGGTGCATACGGTGCCCAATGCAGTGACCGCTGGGTGCATACGGTGCCCAATGCAGTGACCGCTGGGTGCATACGGTGCCCAATGCAGTGACCGCTGGGTGCATACGGTGCCCAATGCAGTGACCGCTGGGTGCATGCTGTACCCAATGCAGTGACCGCTGGGTGCATGCTGTACCCAATGCAGTGACCGCTGGGTGCATACGGTGCCCAATGCAGTGACCGCTGGGTGCATACGGTGCCCAATGCAGTGACCGCTGGGTGCATACGGTGCCCAATGAAGTGACCGCTGGGTGCATACGGTGCCCAATGCAGTGACCGCTGGGTGCATACGGTGCCCAATGCAGTGACCGCTAGGTGCATATGGTGCTGTGGACATTTTTGCTCACTTTGTAAAACAGGTGCAGCATAGCCCGCCATCTATCGCCCTCACTCTATCTATCGCCCTCACTCTATCTATCACCCTCACTCTATCTATCGCTGTCTATCGCTGTCTATCTACAGCCCTCACTTTATCGCACTCACTCACTCTATCTGTCACACTCACTCTATCTATCACACTCACTCTATCGCCCTCACTCTATCTATCGCACTCACTCACTCTATCTATCGCCCTCACTTTATCGCACTCACTCACTCTATCTATCACACTCACTCTATCTATCACACTCACTCTATCTATCACACTCACTCTATCGCCCTCACTCTATCTATCACACTCACTCACTCTATCTATCGCATCACCACAGCATCAGTCAGGGTCACCACAGTATCAATCTGTGCAAACATTCAACAACAACTAGTTCAAATATATTCTCTCAATGTTTCAAGCTTTATTACAAATGTAACAAAAAGATGTTAATATTTCACTTCTGTTCTTGGATTTTCGTCACAATAAAATACACTGAACATAATCTTCACAAAAGTTATTTACAAAAGTTTAAGCTATTGCCATTATAAATTACAATCACTTTTATTTAAGTATTAATTATTTTTAAAAAATTCAAAACCATTGTTATTTGTAATATCAATACATCTAAGTCACGTAAATCCAACATATTGCATTGCAAATGCTATAGGTGTCACATTTGAGAAAGTTAAAACTATTGGCATTGTAATTGACAAAGCTATACATTTTGCTATTTTCAAAACCAACACATAAATAAAAAATCTGTCATTTACAAGACCAATAGCTCAAACTTTCCGAATGCGAGACCTATTGCATTGCAAATGCTTGTTAAGTATGGGGACCCTGAATTAAAAAAAAAAATAAGACGTAAGATTCTGGGGACAGCTATAAGAAATTGGGTCTTTGTGAGGCAGAAACTTGATATTCATTATTACGTAGAGCAGGCTCCGAACTGGGAATCACCTGGAACTCCGGCTTGCCTCCAAGACCAGTTATCTCGTCCTCTTAGGGCAGCTGGGCTGGAGTGTTGGGGGGATCTCCAGGAAGATTCACAGCTTCTCAGCTGGGAGGCATTATATAGTCTGACTGGGGGAACCCTCACGAGGTTTAAATATCATCAGCTGTCCAGATGGTGGTTAACTAAACCCTGGAATCTTAATAAACCCAACCCTAAATTTGATTTAATATTCAGAAGAGATAGGTGGAAAAATCAAATTTCGTACTGGTATACAGCTTTGCTAGAAGCTGAGAACATCTCCGAACCTGAGATACAAAAACTGTGGAACAATACACCAACACTAGATAATGAAATCTCTATGGGTTTATGGACTGATTCATTCACCATCCTGCAGGCTGTGGTAAAGCCGGCCACTCTAAAACGGAACCATTTATACACTTTGTATAGGGCATATATATCTCCAAAACAACTCATGAAATTCTCCAATCTAGATTATTATTGCCCGAGATGTAGATTTTTGGCCGCTGATGATGTGCATATGCTGGCTGTTTGCCCAGAAATAAGGAACTATTGGAATCTGGTTCAGGGTTTTCTGGAAGATGTCCTCCAAATATCGATAGGTATAACTACTAGTACTATTTTTTTGGGCTTGGGAGCTGCCTATAACATAAATGATCTTAATACAAGGTTAATTTTCTATGTTATACTTCTTGCAAGGCGCGAAATATGCAGAGCTGGGAAGGATCCAATACCTCCTTCTTTTTCTAATTGCCTTAAACACGTTATTCTCACCAGCAAATCGGATATGGCATGCGATCCCACAAGCATTGATAAGATCTGGAAGGCTCTGGTGGCATGGCAAGACAGGTAAACGTTAAACTTGGTTTCCTATGATTTATCCTGGGCCCTGCTGGTCCCTATATCTCCTATGTCACGCAGGGTGCCAGTTACGGCGTGAACAGGAGTGGATTGGAGAAGCAGTGGCAACTTGAGGGATCGGGCTTTGTTTCTTCTGAATTTGGTCATTTTTAACATCAGGGCCGGACAGGTTTGACCGCTTTCTGTTTGAGCTGCCTAAGTTCCCTTCAATAATTCCATAATGGTATATGAGGAAACAAAAACAAAAAATTTCTAAACAGAGCCTCAGCATCACAAAATGGATGCTGCTGCCACCGACACGAGTCTGGCCTCCTGCGGCTGACCGAAACTTGGCTGGGGAGGCTTGGACAAAGGGTTTCCTGTCACAGGGAGGTGCTACACCACCTCAGACAGGAGATAGTGGATTGGGGCAGGGAGGGCTGAATGAAACTAGACACTGCCTGGGGCGCACAACGTGTCCCAGGCAAACTCCAGTCAAAGCGGTTCTGGGGCACTCCAGCCCCAGCTCTGGCGCGAAACTGGACAAAGGGAAAGGGGTGTAACCACCCCCTTCCCTGGTCCCACCCATAGGAGGGACCTAGCAGGTAAACCAGCCCCGTGATTTGGAATAAAGGTAGGAGCTGTGCCCATGAGCATTAGATTTATCCTGACTGAAACTTTGATACAGAACTCTGGACCCTTCGACATCCCACTCAACGTGGAAGACTGAAGAATGTCCCTTGTGGTCAAGGAGTGACCACCCTGTGCAAACAGGCACCATCCAGCGCCCAACGGTTTGCTTTGTTGCAGTTCCCGCCGGAACTCGAGCGACAGAGATCGACAAGACCCAGCTTCCCTGACTTCTAACAGCCCGATCCACAGTCCCAGCGAATCTGAGACCCGTGGAGGCGACGTGAAGCACGGGGCCGGCCATCTTGGAATGTAAATGTAAATGTAAATGTATAGGCATTTATATAGCGCACTACTTACCCGTAGGGTCCCAAGGCGCTTCGACCGCTGCGAAACCCTTCCTGGCTTCCCTGAGAGATGGTCCCTTAATGGGTATCTCCAGGGTGAGACCAGGCATCCCCGGCGGTCTGGTGGGGCCGTTAGTGAAGATGAGGCAAGCTAATGCCCAGAGTTGCCGAGTGTGAACGCTGATCAGAGTGGGCACCGAGGCGAGAGAATTATCGAGTCCGCTGACCCTGGTCCAGAAACCTGCCGCGCTGGGAATCGAACCCTGGTCCCGGGCCGTCCTCTGCTCTCGGGTCTGCCGCCTCTAACCAGTGAGCCACACTACTTCACTAAGAAGAACTACGAAGTGCTGACCGTGCAGCTCCCGAGGCACCCTCGAAGCTGTGCATTGGGGTTTGAGAAGCCCCAGCCCCGAGCAGCTCGTGCACCGAAGATCTCCCCTCCACACTCACCGAGTGCTGCGTGGGGCCCTTTTGCATATTCCTGCTCAACGCGTTGGTCCGGTCGCTTGTCCGTTGGCTAGTGGCCCCAGTACCGACGAACCTTTGAAACTACACTGCTAGTCTGGTTGCTCCAGACTGGCCCTCGCTCCCCTAAAAAGGAGCAACCCCTCTGAGTTTGCTAGTCCGAGAAAGAAGCGATCTTCGAATCCTGCGTGGGTTGCATTTGCCAAGGCCTGTTAACTCTGATTCGGAAGCCGGCACCGCCGACAGCGAGAGCCTTCATGGGACAGCTCGTGATTCACTCCAGGTCATCCTCTGTGCCCCAGAGTCCACGTGGCAGCGGAGACAAGCTTCCAGACAACCACCTGATTGCGCCCGACATCGCCTGGTTCCTTCCTGGTTCCTTCCTGGTTCCTTCCTGGTTCCATCCTGGTCACTGGCTAGTCACCCAGACTCTGTCCCCTCTGCTTTCAGGTACTACACATCTTCGATCCACCCTTGGATCCCACCGGACTCTTCTCTCCTGGCCGCCTGCAGCATCTTCATCTCCAGGCTCCATAGAACTCTACGACGAAACCCGACACACTTTGGCACCTATGCACCCGCTTCCTGTGGGTGAGGTAACGATTGAATGCCGGTGCTCCTGTAGTGGTTTACACCTCTAGTGTCCTAGTTTTAAGTGGCTAAGTTCTAGTCCAGTCGGAAGACTCCTAAAACAGTAACTTTGTAACTTTTACGCACCATTGACTTTGCATTGGTGCATGCGTGTGCTTTTAGCGCTGTACCCGAATCCCGCGGGCTACTCCCGTCCTAACTACTGTTAGCCCAGTGTAGTCCCAGCGATTCCCAAGGCCCTAGGCCTTACCACTTTTCGAAAAGCGGTTCTTATACCACTTATTTAATATATGGTTTGAGTGGCCACCAGGCCTATCCATAAACGTGCAACTTTCATATGTTTAACTGTGCTTTTGTTTAACCGCTTGTGCCTCGACACTCATAAAGAGTACAGAGGATTATTCTAGTAATAAATACATATATTTTTATAATATATAACTTGTGTGGTGTCCTTTCATTTGATATTACATGATTGCATATGGTAAAACAGCTGGCTTCACATGCCCTCTTGAGTTTAGCCTAAGACTGCTTAGTCCATGCTACCATTAGGATAGCTTGTCTTTAAGGTTGACTTACAACTACCACCATAAGGGATTGTTTGGACTGATACAAGGTGCCCACAGAATTGTGGACATCATACATCAGACCAACTTCTCACAGTAAGATTAAACCTACTTGCAAAATAAGGAATCGCAAAAATTGTAATTCCTTATTTTGCGATTTCATTTAAGGAATCGCAAATTGCAATCCCTTAAATGCAATGTAATGTAAGTAGCACAAAACAAAGTGCACTTTAGCCTTAAGGAAATCGCTAATTACCACCAACTTCAAGTTGGTGGTAATTAGCGATTTCCTTTAAAAATACACTTTTTTGCTTTTTTAAAAGTTCCATGTGGCACACATACATGCCCTTAGGGCATGTATGTGCGCCACATGTGCACACATGTCAGGGATGCAACAGGGTGTCCTTTTGGAACCTTGCACCCTTGAAATTGCGCCCGGAATTTGCGAGTGACTCTTGGTTACTCGCAAATTCTTGGTTATCTTAACCTGAGCAGCCGGTACACTGAAGAGGGAGTTACCAGTTGTGCATAGCAGGGATTTTATTTTTTTAATTCCTTTTATTAACAAATCAACAAAGAAAAACATCAGGTGACTTCAGCCGATCGCGCATTTGTCACATATACAGTTCCATACGACAGAATGATACATACAAAATATTGATAAAGGGATCATAGGGACTCGTGCGCCTCTAGTTCTTCCAGGCCTCTCCGGGTGGGTACAGATGTCTCCAAGGTATCGGTTCCAATCCTCCCAGACTTTGCCCCACTTTTGGGGACAACCTCTAGAGATGTAAACTGACCTCTCTCTGAACATGCACCAATCCATATCCTCCGCCCACTTTTCAATTCGGGTGGCTGTCTAGCTCCCCATAAATGAGCGGCATTACGTTTGGCTACCATATAGGCTAATGTTACCCATTGTTTCTTATAAACACACAAATCCTTGGGGTCCCACACATTCAAAATACATCTGCGGGCCTCCGGCCGTAACTCCACCCCCAGGACATCCCGCAAGCCATCATGTATCTTTACCCAATAATCCTGTACCTCCGTACAATGCCACAAGATATGCATGAAAGTTCCCAGATCTCCGCACCCCCTACGGCACTCCCCACTCCACTCTACCCATTCAAACCAGATGAGGCCCTGTGACATACGATCTATGGAGAAACTTTAGCTGCACTAGTCTGAGCCTCATCTGTATGGCCACCACCCGTGGAGAGGAGACCGCCTCCTGCCAGTCGTCGTCATCTAGTTCCATCCCATCTGCTCTCCATTGTGTCTTGAGAAGTACCAGCGGATCCTCCATATTATTAATGAGTTTTCTATATATTAATGAGATGGTCTTCTCTGGGAGGTGACCGTCTAGCACCCGGTCTTCAAGGGGGGAAGGGTCAGGGAGTGTCGTGTCCCCAGGGATGTGTGTGAGCAGAGCGTGCCTGATTTTAAGGTAACGGTAGTGCTCACTTTCGTGAAGGTGGTATTGCTGCTTGAGGGAGTTAAATGTGTGAACTGTATCTTTCCCCCAGATATCTTTGATCTGTGTGATCCCGATAAGTTCCCACTTGTCAAATCCCTTAGACTTCCACAAACTTCCCAATCTCTCCGAGCTCCATAATGAGATGGCAAGCGTGAGCCTCCCCTCCCATCTGAGATGTCTATTGGCTGCTTGCCACACCTGTACTGCGTGAGCCGTAGGTCCTGCTAGGGGAAACCGACCGGGTCTGGCATATATCGCCCTAGTGAAGTCACCTCCGGGCGCCTGCCAACTGTCCATCGCGTATCCCGGGTCCATAGGGGGCCCGTATATGATGTGATTGACCGCCGCCAACTGGGAGGCCCAATAATATTTCCGTAGGTCCGGTAACCCAATCCCTACATCATACCATGGGAGAGTGAGCTTGGAGAAAGCTATTCGGGGCCTGCCGTCCCACAGAAGCTGTCTCTGGAGAGCCTCTATTTCCCTAAAATAGGACGCTGGTACAGAGTCCATCGCGTTCTGGAGTGCTTATAAGAACCGGGGAAGTGCCATCATCTTGAAAAGCACTGCTCTACCCAAAAGTGAGAGCGGAAGTGCCCGCCATCGCGCCATGTCGCCCTTAAATCGAGCCAAAGGGGGGCGCATATTGTTGGCATATCTTAACTTCGGGTCAATCGTGACATAGATGCCGAGGTATCGGAACCCCGCCGGTTCAATTTGTATCGGGCAGGTCTCCGGCATCACCGGCGGATCGCCTCTGAGAACAAAAAGCACTGATTTCGACCAATTGATTGCAAACCCAGAGTATCTCTCGAATATGGCAAGCACATCCAGGAAACATATTAGGGATCCCCTTGAATTGGTAAGGTAAAGCAGAATATCGTCGGCGTATAATGAGATTTTGTCCTCCCATTCCAGCGTCCACCGCAGTCCTCGGATCGACCGGTCCCACCGAACCAACGCCGCCAAGGGCCCCAACGTCAAAGCAAACAGAAGCGGGGACAAGGTTCATCCCTGTCTCGTGCCCCTGCCAAGGAGAAAATCTGTGGATTTTCGGTTATTTACCACCACTCTGGCAAGAGGATTAGCATACAAGAGGCGCACCCAATTAGTGAACTCCGGTCCAAAGACCATCTTCCCCAACACTGCAAACAGGTAGGGCCACTCAACTCAATCAAATGCCATAGTGTCATCCAATGACACGAGTACCGCCAGTTCCTGAATTGTCGGGGTCCTGCCCAGTGCTCCGTGTAGCCTTCATAGGTTAAGAGCAGTGTTACGGCGTGGCATGAAGCCAGATTGGTCCGGGTGTATCAAAGTATTAATGACATTGACGAGTCTCGTTGCCAGCAGCTTAGCTAGGACCTTAGATTCAGCATTCAGCAACGAGATAGGTCTATATGAGGAGCATAGTGTCTTGGGCTTGCCTGCTTTGTGAAGGACCACAATATTCGCCACCCATTGGTCGTATGGGAGCTGTCCCCTCTCTCTACTCTCATTGGACATGGAACGAACAAAGGGAGCAATTTTGTTTGCACTCAGTTGATAAAGTTCTCTGGGGATTCCGTTCAGACCCGTGGCCTTACCGGAGTGCACTCCCCTAATGGTCATCGCTCCCTCATAATTTGTAAGTGGGGAATCTTAATATTCCCGGTCATCGTCCGACAGCACGGGCATCTGGATATCGTTGATCATTGCCATATTGTCTGCTTCCGAGTATGTCCCTGCCAAGGTGTATACCCCCCTATAATATTCTGAGAATGCATCCGCTATGGCCTGCGTGTCCTTAATCGTGTTTGAGTTTTCTCCCTGCAACTCCGGGACCAGCCGTGACGCCCAATCTCCCTTTTCAAGCCACGCGATCAATTTGCCAGCTTTATCTCCATGCTCGTAAATCCTGCTTTGGGTCTCATTATTCTGAGCTGCAGCCCTGTTTCTAGCGAGGTCTCTATATTCATCCTGATACAACTTTAGTTGGTGTATACCTTCTGGAGTAGCTGCCCTAGATACCTATGCTTCCCGCTTCACTACTTCCGCCTCTGCACTCTCCATTTCAGCCTGTCGTTTCTTCCTTTTCCCCGCGACCATGGATAAAACTTCCCCCCGCATAACAGTTTTATATGCCTCCCACAGGGTTTGGGCCGATTACACCGTTTCCCTGTTTTCTTGGAAATATCTTTCCAAGATCTTAATAATTTCTTTCTTGGTGGCGGGGTCTTTCAAACGCCATGCGCTAATTGGAGCTACTCTACCTACATCCGATTGACCAGTCTCTAACTGAAGCCAAATCGGAGAATGGTCGCATATTCCCCTTCCCATGTGGCATAGTAGGGATTTTTATGCGCAGCCCAACAAGATCATAGATTCACCGAGCCCACAGTCCAGTGGCGCTAGGTGATAAACATGAGAGGCAGGTACATATGCATTCTGCAGCAGTGGGGTTGTACAACATTACCTCGCATGTCTTTGCCAAACATATTTTTATAATGCATTCCTTTAGCATGCAGGTAAGTATAAATAAGGTAAGTGATGTATATAATTTGAAATTGGTTTTTGGGGTGGGGGTTCCCCCAACTCCCATTTATAATTTACCATTTCCACCCTAAGCCATTAATAATACCCTTACCTACCTATACCCACCCCTAAACCCTATTAAAAACCTTATCTCCCTATGCTGCTTTCCACTCCAAATCCTAAAAATACACTTAGCACCTTATACCCCTGTCCATCCCTAAACCCTAAAAACACTTTTACAACCCAATGCCCTAACACCCCCAAACCCTAATAATAGCCTTAGCACCCAACACCGTTGCAAGCCCCTAAACCTTAAAAATGCCCTCACAACCCAATATCCTAACCCTGCCCTAAACCCTAAAACTACCCATACCACCCTATGCCCCTACCCTCTCCTACGCCTTTAAAAATACCCTTACCACTCTATGATGTACCTAACCACACTAAAACCCATATATATATATATATATATATATATATATATATATATATATATCCACACACACACAACCGCATATATGTACTGACCTTAAATATATTTACCATGCGTGGTAATGGTATGCGTGGTAAAAGCACCAAACATTGCATGCATGGTAAGTGTATATGTTGTAAAGGCTGCATGGTAAAACTTCTTGGATGTTTCCCAACAGTGGTGAACCTTTCACTGCTCCCCGAAGGTCACCATGGGGGAGTCGGGTACTCTTCATGTGACTGGAGAGACCACACACCCAAACAAGCATTTGCAATGCAATAGGTCTCGCATTTACCAGAGTTTAAGCTATTGTCATTTACAATGGCAATAGCTCAAACTCTTGTAAATGCGCGGCCTATTTCACATCAAAGAAGCAGCCGCCATTGTCTGCAGCTGCTTGAAAGTGAAAGCGGGCATGGCGAGGAAAGCACATTGTGCCTGCAGTAGGAGAAACTCATTAAAGAAAATAGTGCTTAGAGACTAAATAAGACGCACCGTGTCGCAACAGAAGTAAAAGGTCCAGTCACCATGGGAGGTTACAAATGCAGGCAAAGCAGTACTAAGGAGGGACCAACAAGCCTAACAAAGACTCGGAAGCCCGCGTTTACGAAGGACAATGACACAAGCCAATTAAAAATATGGGCAGAGAGTGGGCGGAGCTTCAAAGCCATGCTTCACTACTGCATGCCTCGCACAGAGCATGCATTGCCCAGGCTTGACCTAACAATGATAGTTTCAAGAGACTGCCCCCTGGACATACATACTGCCTGAGAGCGCACCAGAAGAGATCCATAGAGTGCAGTGCCTGGTTTGTCATCCCCAGATCGTAATCTTAATTAGAACAGTGGAACATTGGAAGCCCCATTGAAAACAATGGAGTGCTCCGGGCTTATAATGTCTGTTATAAGCCCGGAGCTCCAACATTCCAAAGTTTCTTTGTTCACATCTCTGGCTGTGAACAAAAGTTTCAGGGAGCCTGAGGGGATTCCAATCCCCTCGCGCTCCCTGAAGGCTTTGTTTTATTTGTTAGAACGTTCTGCCCTCTAGTGGCAGAATGTTCTTATAGCCCTTCGTAGCAGGGCTATACCGGCTTTTAAAGTCCCGCCGCCTTGTTAAAGTCCCTCGCCTTCAGCTCGGGCCTTTAATAGCTGGTATAGCCCGCTACGGCAGGCTATAAGGCTATATTCATAACTGATGTGACGGAGAAGCAGCCAGAGCCCCTAGTAAGAGATTAAGAGCAGAACACGAGCACATGTGTGGATTTGCAGGCCATTGAGGCAAGGCATTTAATCTGCTGGTTTCTCTCACGCTCTCTCTATCCCTATATTCGTCTTTTTTTAAAGTAAATGTATGCCCAAATTAATATGCTGTTTATTAACATTGGGGGCGATGTGGAGCGGGTCCATGACTAATAAGAGCCAAAGCCGTGAGCGGTCATAATGCCTCTTTCTTATCCATCATTGTTTTAAATACATTACTGTTGGCGGCTCTACATACATTGTTTATGGCATATGTTTTTTTCATGTGTTGAAGGTATTTGATTCATTTTTTTGTAAAGTGTTGGATGTCATCTTAGATAATTGTGAAATACTGAGATATACAGGAAGAAAAATGAAAAAAAAAAACTGGCAAAAAGGTGAGTACAGGCAATTAAGAAGATATATATTTTAGAGTAGCTCACAAACTACACCATCAGCAAGTTCTCCAAATATCCTCTTAAATTGGTTGCAAACATCCCAACGCTACAAATATAAAAATACAAAAAAAGAGGACATGCTGTACACAGAGGTTTTTTACAGACCTGGAAGCAAAGTTTCCCATTGAGAGTGTGTCCAGATTTCTTTATCCATATTAAACATATGGATTATCACGGATTTCTGGTTTGAAGATTTGTATAAACCATAAGTCCTGAAGAAGCTCATGGTGTTTGAGTGAAACGCGTCGGCTGTATTTTCTGAAGAGAGTTGAAGGATCAAGAATGTATTTTTGAGAACATCAGTTTGGGACGTCTGGGGCCTTATTGTTTTGACTTGTGGAAACAATTTATGTAACTCTTATGTAATTGATTGCAAGACATTGCCTCTGTTTTGTTCTATATTTAAGAAGACATCTTGGTACGCAAGTAGCTAGGTTGAAATTCCTTTAGTTTCAGATCTAAACCTAAGTACACAAGTTTCAGATACATTTAAATCCCACATTATTCAGGCTTACATCGTGAGTCGTGATCAAGAAATTTGAATAGGCTTAACCATCTGCCCTACTCTACAAACAAGGGGGTGCTGTAGAGGGAAATATATTAAGGTCGTCCCCCTCCACTCAGACAAATTAAGCATAACAAAGCCCTTGGTATGTATGACACACTTAATTATTGATACAAGGGATCCCTCTTGGATGAATGACTTTACAACGCATGGTTTTACCACGCATGCCTTTACATCGCAGTTTTTACAACGCATGCTGTTACAACGCATAGCGTTAAGGGGTGCTGGATAGTGAATAGTTTAATTTACTATTCCAACTCCAGTCCCCGTGGATAGTAGGGAAGGTGTTGGATAGTAAATTAAATCTATTCCCTATCCTAGAGCGCCCCCAGCGCTATGCGTTGTAATGACATGCGTTGTAATAGTTGCGTCGTAAAGGCACTGCGTGGTGAAAGTTGCGTTGAAAAGGATGTTCCCCATCCCCCTTTCAACCATTTAGTAAGGAAACCATTCTAGTATCTGTCTAGAAACACCCCGTGTGTGCTCTACATTTAAAAAGACAGGTCCTGTGCCCAGAGATAAACCATAAATGTATATAGAAAAATATAAGAAGTGCCTCACATAACCACCCAACCTAGAGCTAATTGTCAGGTTCTCACCAATTTGATCACTTTGTCACCATCAGCAACTTTTCCTATGATCCGGAGGAACCAGCACCCGAACAAGATCAGAAAAATGTCATTTGTGTGTGTAAATCCATGTAACCCTATTGTGTATGGCATACTTCTGTAGTAGGGGATCTCTGTGTATAGTCATAATCTAGTGAATAGTCCCGCCCATGTGCGAGGACCCCGGCAATCAAAAATAATCTCTTAAGTTGTCAGAAAATTGCAGAACTGCAAAGACACTTAAGAGAAAATTTAAAGACAAATAATGCAGCCTATATTCACAGGCTACACTGTCCAGTACTTCAACTAGAAAATTCCACCAAAAATCCATAAACAGCAAAGCCTGTCCAGATTTCCCTTGCTTTAACAGCAAACACCCTCAGAAATGATAGAGAGGAAGGCATGGACAGACAAGCCCCATAGGCTGCCATTATGTGGCTTAAATAGGATACTGTGCCTTTAAGAGAACTTTCCAGAACTTCTCCCAGTATCCCAGAATGCATAGCAGGTCCCTCTCACTTTCAGTTCTTTTTTCCGGCTCCTGCTTACAGGACCCTGTGCATTGAGCTCTCCCTTTTTCAAGGGTTTATTGGAGTTTTTTTTACACTTTTTGGATTTAAGTGTTCTCATTTGATTCTTGGTGTTTCCTTTTCACTTCTGTGTGTTTGTTCAGGCTTTTAGGGATCTAAAATGCCTTCTTTATTCGACAAGTGCCCAGCATGTGGAAGGAAGAAGGCCAAGACTGATCCACACGACGTCTGCATTCTTTGCCTCCCTGATGAACATGTCCCTGAAGATTGTGACATCTGCCAGACCTTTTCTACAAGGACCCTGAGGGAAAGGCTGAAAATTAGGCTCCAAGGCCTGGAAGAGAGGCGACTGCAGGCTGCAGGTGGGTCTGGGCAGGCTGGGAAGGCTCCCTCTGCCCCTGCTGAGGCCTCTGGGGGGCTCCCCAGAGGCAGGAAGACCAGCAAAAGGTCCCGGTCTCCGTCGACGTCGATAGCATTGACGACGACGTCGAGAGGGATGACGATGGTGTGTTCCCCTTCTCTCCGGGTCGAGACAGCGTGGAAGATTGACATCGAGAGGCCTGGCTAGGCCGCAGTCAAAGTCACCGCCGACGGCGACGTCGTCGTCGTCGAAGTCGAGGCATCGCCGTCGTTGAAGGCACCGGCGCTCGCCGTCGAAGCGACACCGCCGGTCGCCGCCGACCAGCTCGACGTCGAGGGGATCCTCGGCGTCGAGGACCGTGAGGAAACGGTCATCGAGGAGGAAGAGTCGACGCTCGCCGTCGAGGTCTGACCGCTCGTCGTCGAGGGGGCGACGATCGTCGTCGAGGAAGAAACACTCGATCTCAAGGAGACGGCGTTCGACGCCAGAGTCGAGGGATCTCTGTTCCACGCCTGAAAAACGACGCTCGACGTCGAGCAGGAAGAGATCAGCGTCACCGAGGATCTCAACCTCCTCTAAGAGGCGCAGGAGGGATTCTGGCGCCAAAAGTCACGCTGGATCTGGTGAAGGACGTCGGAGGCGTCGCTCACGCTCTGGAGGGTCTGGATCACAGGCCCCTCCCTCGAAGAAGTCATCGGGCACGGTGTACTCGGTGGTTTATACACCGCCAAGGCCTACGACCCCTCCGCCTCTACCGAAGGAAGCTCCTCCGGCTAATCCGCCGCTCCCCTCCCTGCCTCCGCCGCCTCCTGCGGGGCAGCCTCTGCCGCCGGTCCCTCCTCATAGGCCACCGCGGTCGGTGTCGCTGCCTCTGCTTCCGACACCTCCTAAGGGTACGCCTATTCCGAAGCCCCGGGATAGGCCACGGAAGACGCCTCCACGGAAACCGGTGGAGCGCCCACGTGCTGGGAGGTCGCGCTCCCGCTCCAGGAGGAGGGAACGTTCGCGTCACAGGTCTTCCACACAATCTAGACGGCGCCACAGGAGACACAGGTCTCGTTCACGGACCCGGTCGTCTGGGACCAGAGACTACTCCCCGACCTTGTCGGATTCGCCGGACACGAGGGTTTCACCGATCGACGATCTGGTGTCCTTCCAGGACGTGCTGTTACGGGGTGCGGCGAAATTGGGCATTACTTTGACGGTGCCCACTCCAAAGACATCGGTCATCTTCGAGACGCTCCATCAGAAGCATTTGTCTCGGCCGTTACTACCACTGGTGCCGGGCCTGGAAGAACCGGCCCTGGATCTTTTCCTCACTCCAGCGGTGACTAAGGCGGCACCTTCCAGACTGCAGAAGAAGTACCGGGCTCCGGACTCGGACCCGGCCTTTCTAAGGCTGGAGCCCCCTCCAGACTCGGTGATTGTGACGGCGGTGCGCAAACTGCATGCCACCACACCTTCCTCCACGGTTCCGCCAGATAAGGAATCTAGGTGGTTGGATTCATCTGGGAGAAGAGTTTGTGGGACCTCGGCGACCTCAATGAAGGCAGCTAGTGCCACTGCCTTGTTGGGTCGGTATGACAGAGCCATCTGGGAATCCCTTCAACAATTCGTGGAGCTCCTTCCACGGGACAAGCGGGAAGACTTCCAAGAGGTGCTAAACGAAGGAATGTTGGTGGCGAATCAAGTCATCAGCGCTGCAGCCGACTCTTCTCTACTGGCGGCGCATGGTTTCTGCCACGGAATAAACCAGCGACGACATGCATGGCTCCGCCTTACGTCTTTGAAACCGGACGCTCAGCAGAGGGTTGCCAATCTGCCATTCTCTGGCGAAACCCTGTTCGGGAAGCACGCTGATGATGAAATGGCCCGCATGAAGGCGGAAGCTGAAACGCTCACAACGGTGGGTTTGGAGAAGCCCAAGGAGACCAAGAAGACGTACCGTCCGTTCCAACGCCGGTTCGGTGGTCAAGGCAGAGGGCGTGGCCAGTCTTCTGGACAACAGCAGCAACAACAACAGCAGCAGTTCAGAAGACCATTCCAGAAACGCCAGAGGGGCAGAGGCGGCCATCAGTCGGCACCAGCGACTAAGAGCCAGGCCGGGTCTAGGCCCTGAGCACTTACTTCCCCGACAACTGTTACCCGCTCCGGTGGGGGGAAGCATTCAATTTTATCTGGCAGAGTGGACAAAAATTACTCAGGACAAGTGGGTGCTGAATATTGTTTGCAATGGATACAGTCTTCGGTTCACCAGCCTTCCTCCGTCGATTCCTCCGGTCGGCTCGCAGTATCAGCTGCGCGAGCTCCAGGCGGAGGTCGATATCCTGTTAAGGAAGGGCGATAGAAGTCGTACCTCTGTCTCAAAGAGGAAGAGGTCTGTACTCCCGGTTCTTTCTGGTTCGAAAAAAGGACAAGAACGAGTTCAGGCCCATTCTGGATTTGCGACAAGCAAACAAGTGGATTCGCAGAGAAAAGTTTTGCATGCTGTCGTTGCATCAGATTTATCCTCAGCTGCAACGGGGAGACTGGCTGTGTGCCATAGACCTCCAGGATGCTTACTTCCATGTGCCCATTGCACACAAACACAGGAAGTTCCTGCGGTTCCAGGTCGGCGCCAATCACTATCAATACACAGTGCTGCCATTCGGACTGAAGTCTGCGCCGAGGACATTCTCAAAGTGCATGGCGGTGGTAGCCGCACACCTACGGAGGAACAAGGTGTTTGTCTACCCATACCTGGACGACTGGTTGATCAAGGCCTCCTCCTTCACGGAAGCGCAAGCGCACTTCCAGAAGACGTGCGTTCTCTTGAACAAGCTGGGATTGCACATCAACATGTCCAAGTCGGTTCCGACTCCAGTCCAGTGCATTCAGTACTTGGGAGCCTCCATCGATACGCTGTCAGCAAGCGTGTCTCCTTCGGAGGAGCGACGATCATCACTGCTTCGGAAGGCTCGGGCTCTCATGACCGCTCCATCCACGACAGTGAGGACGGTGTCTTCTCTGCTGGGATCGATGGCCTCCTGTATCTTCCTGACGCCACATGCACGGCTGCACATGAGACCATTGCAAGAGTGCTTGGAGGATCAGTGGGATCAGAGGAGAGGATCTTGGGACAACAAGATACGTCTATCTCTGCATGCTCTTCAGTCTCTGAAGTGGTGGTGTTCAGCGGAGAATCTCCTCAGAGGGGTTCCCTTCCACAAGGACATTCCCACTCAGGTTATCGTGACGGATGCTTCTCTCCAGGGCTGGGGAGCGCATTCCGGAGACCTACAGATTCAAGGGACGTGGTCCCCGACGGAGTCCACGTACCACATCAATTTCCTGGAACTCAGAGCTGTTCACTTGGCGCTGAAGGCCTTTCACCCGTCCTTCCAGACCGACTCTCTACTTGTGCAAACGGACAATACGACCACAATGTATTACCTCAACAAGCAGGGAGGCTCGAGGTCACGTACCCTGTCGCAGGAGGCGCAGGCGATCTGGCACTGGCTTCTGGCTCGAGGACTGACGATAACGGCTACCCATCTGCCAGGTGTGCAGAATGTTCAGGCAGACGCACTGAGCAGACTGATTCAGGAAAACCACGAATGGGTCATAAACGACGAAGTACTAGGAGAAGTCTTCGCAAGGTGGGGGACTCCAGACGTAGATCTGTTCGCCACCGCCGAAAACAGCAAATGCCGAGGCTTCGCCTCCAGGGACTACCAGCCGGGGACGCTGGGGAACGCGTTATGGATCAACTGGTCGAACAGCTTTCTGTACGCTTTTCCACCCATTCCCCTGATTCCGACGGTTCTCATCAAGCTGTCTCAGTCCAGGGCACGGATGATACTGATTGCCCCGGAATCGCCCAGACAGTGGTGGTTCACGGACCTGCTTCACCGGTCTCTCCTTCCTCACATTCGGCTGCCGTGCAGGCTGGACCTTCTCACGAAGTTCGGGGGCTGATGTTGCACCCCAACCTCTCGTCTTTGAGTTTGGCAGCATGGCTCCTGAGTTAGTGCAATATGGTCATTTGAATCTTCCTGCAGATTGTATGGACATACTGAAGGAGTCTAGGAGACCTTCCACTAGGACTTCCTATGCTTACAAGTGGAAGAGATTTTGTATCTGGTGCAAGTCTAAGAACTATGATCCGACGACTTGTAAGGAAGATGTCATCCTTCCTTATCTTCTACAGTTGGCGCAGTCTGGCCTTAATGTCCATTCTATTAAGGTTCATCTTGCTGCTTTGACTGCCTACAGGAAATGCCCTTCGCAGACTTCCTTCTTCCAGATCCCTGTGATCAAAGATTTTTTGGAAGGCTTGAAGAAAGTGTTCCCTCCTGTCAGGCTGCCTTCGCCTTCATGGGAATTGAATGTGGTGCTGTCCAGGTTGATGAAGGAGCCTTTTGAACCTATTCATAAGGCTTCGTTGCAGCACCTGTCCTGGAAGGCGGCGTTCCTCGTGGCCATTACATCGGCCCGCAGGGTGAGTGAAATTCAGGCGCTGTGTTGCCAAGAACCTTATACTGTATTTCATGCTGCTAAGGTTGTTATGCGTACTCACCCTAAATTTCTTCCCAAGGTTATTTCTGATTTTCATGTCAACCAGACCATAACTTTGCCTACGTTTTTTCAGAATCCTTCATCTCCAGCGGAAAGGTCGTTACATTCCCTGGATGTTAGGAGGGTATTGAAATTTTATCTGGATAAGACCAAAGATATTCGTAGGTCTGACCAATTGTTTATCAATTATGGATCTGTCAGGACGGGTCTTGCGACCTCTAAGCAGTCTATCTCTAGGTGGATTGTGTCCTGCATACAGTTATGTTACCAAAAAGCTAATAAGACCTTAGGAGGTAAGCCTAAGGCTCATTCCACCAGGGGCAAAGCTGCCACGACAGCCTTGCTCCGTAATGTTCCGATTGCATAAATCTGCAAGGCGGCCACTTGGAAGTCGGTTCATACCTTTGCTAAGCATTACTGCCTGGACACTGATGCCAGGACAGACGCTCAGGTTGGGCAGGCTTCGCTGCGAAATCTGTTTGCACATTAGTGGCGTTATTTCTCTTTTCTCCACCGCCGCTTTGGTGTGGGGATGGGCTTGCCATTCTATTCACTAGATTATGACTATACACAGAGATCCCCTACTACAGAAGGAGTAGTTTCTGTCCTGTAACTCCAGTTCTGTAGTAGGGGTATCTCTGTTATAGTCATAAGCGCCCTCCCGCCTCCCCGGTGGAGAGAGATGTTCAGTTGAGGAATGCGACAGGTCTGGTGTGTTACGCCTTCAAAAAGAACTGAAAGTGAGAGGGACCTGCTATGCATTCTGGGATACTGGGAGAAGTTCTGGAAAGTTCTCTTAAAGGCACAGTATCCTATTTAAGCCACATAATGGCAGCCTATGGGGCTTGTCTGTCCATGCCTTCCTCTCTATCATTTCTAAGGGTGTTTGCTGTTAAAGCAAGGGAAATCTGGACAGGCTTTGCTGTTTGTGGATTTTTGGTGGAATTTTCTAGTTGAAGTACTGGACAGTGTAGCCTGTGAATATAGGCTGCATTATTTGTCTTTAAATTTTCTCTTAAGTGTCTTTGCAGTTCTGCAATTTTCTGACAATTTAAGAGATTATTTTTGATTGCCGGGGTCCTCGCACATGGGCGGGACTATTCACTAGATTACGACTATAACAGAGATACCCCTACTACAGAACTGGAGTTACAGGACAGAAACTACTCCATCTCAAAGACCTCCGCGGACCCTCCTATGGGGAGTAGAGAATTCTTACCTCACAAGAAGAGATATTACAAATGAGTTTTGTGTGGCATGTAGCAGCCATCTTTAATTTTTTATGTCCACTCATGATTAAAAACAGAATGTCATGTTTAGACCATTTTAAGAAGAACTGCCCTCTTATGGTTTGTCCCTGGGCACAGGACCTGTCTTTTAAGCACAGAGCACGCACAGTGGTGTTTCTAGGTAGATACTGCAATTGTTTCCTTTCTAAATGGTTGAAAGGGGGATCCCTTGAATCAAGAACTTCATACCAAGGGCTTTGTTATGATTAATTAACCATCTGCCCACCAGCTCTAATGTACTTCTCCACATTGCTGTAAAGTGCCTAGAAGTACCCAATAGGGGGGGTAGAAACATTCTTTATCACTTTCAAAGTAATAAATTATAGTCCAGCAAGATCAGGTTTGAACCCCTCTCCGTCATTCTTAGGTCGCAGACCCAGGGAAAGGTCTTCAGTTGGCTTTACCTTTCAGCATTCCAAAGGCGTTGAGCCGCTAACCAAAAGCGACCAGCAGGACTCTTAACTAAGAGATGGAAGGATCAGGCCACATATCAGAGGACCAAATAAACAGAAGATAGGCAGTGTCTGGCCCTGCGAGGGATTCATTTTCAGTTTTTGTTCCTTTCAGACAAAGGATCTTTAATTCCCTGCTGGATATGATCTAGACATTTGGTGATGTCAACTAGGACTCCTGAGACCTTTTCCAAGTGAAGCAAGTGTAGATTGGGGTGTGTGCACCTGGAAATTGATATTATACAAATCTAGTAATTAATACAAGTGTGGTTTAATCATTAGTTGGTGGAACTCAGTACTTTCTGTAAGCATAACTTTTATCTGGACTTTTATCTGTAGCAGAATACTTAATTTGCTTTTAGTGAGAGCCCTCTTTTGCTTAATTTCATAATTTATGTACTAATTTGTAAGCATTACTGCTGCCCTCACAAGGGCGTCCTGGCGCTAGAGAACTGAAAGGTGGACCGCAGAGAAGCTAATTTTGTACCAAGAGCCAAGTTAAAAAAGTTTATTATAAGACCAGAAGATCATTGATTTGACACAGCTATAGAAGAAATGAAGTCCAACTTTTGGCAGCTAAAAAAGAGAATGTCCTTCTGCCTTTTCTGACATGGTGTAATCGGGGAACAGGGGCTGGCAGAAAATTGCAGAGGGTAAGAGCTGACCAGGTTGATAGAAGTTCTGTTTTTTGTTGCAATATGCTTGGATGTGGGCAAAGCAGATATTTTAAAACAGAATGTGCCTATGTACTGAGAGCCAGTGAATATTATTTAGGTTCTGAGAGATATGAGACAAGATGGGCAGATTTAAGATAAGTCGGGCTGCGAAATTTAGTGTGACTGTCCATCGGCTGTGCATCAGCAGGTTGGAAATGCCATCATAAAGGACGTTCCCGTATCCTAATACCTGGATCCTGGGCCTTCCATCATTCTTTGTACCCTGCCACATCTGCAGTGATGTCATCCAGAAGTATTGGCTTAAAGGCATTGCATACAATACTTGGGCCAACCTCAACCACTTCTGTAGATCCAACAAAATCTTTTTTGAAATGCTTTAATTCCTCCATATAAACTGTACCTTAATCAGTGTATCATGAAACCTCCTTTGTTACTAAAATTTGCCTCAATCTTGAATATCCAGGTCTGCCGTAACTGGAATATGGCCCGACGCAGTAATTAAACCTATCAACGTCTCTTTTAGTCTTCCTGGAGCACCTACAGCTTACAGAAGAAACACCGGACCTGCCTTCATCCATCTCCTGTAACCCACTGTCCCTCGTCTCTTGCTACATGAAGCAGCCCCATGGTCTGAAAAAGATGTTTTGTTCAATTTGAGCTCCCAAACCCATGCTGGTATCCTTGTCCCCACCACAAATTCCTCTAGTTTATCATGCCGATCTACTACAACCCGTCACTTGTTGCACATTTGAGTGGGAGACTGAAGTCAACGTATTGTCCTTACCCGCCATCTTCCCCTTTTGTGCTACAGATCCGCGTTTGTCACAGAAAAAACCTGTAGAAATAAATTACCTCCTTTTCCAAAGGTTTTCAGGAGAGCGCACTTTTTTGATTTGTGGAGGCTCCTATCATTGTGGGTTAGTTCCTTGAATGAAATCTCTTCTGATATAACAACTTCAGTGCATTTCTTATAGAACTAAATTCTCAGATCTCTTATCCCTTATCAATTTTCCTTATGAGGACTGTTTACGCCATGGCACTCAATGTTACGTGAATAGCCTAATGATATGTTGTCGATGTGGCATCTTTGCTTTTTTTCCCTAGATTATTGGTCCATCTTTCACCCACATCTCCACACTTTCCCTCATTCTTTGGCCTTATCCTTCTCGATCACACCAAGCTCCAGTCATCACGCCATGGTTTCCACGATCCCTGGTTGAAGCTTCCGAGCCCAGTCCACCACATATCGCAGAAAGGAGCCGCACGGCCATTCGTCGATAAAGTCAACCTTAATTTCACCAAATTCCGTCTCCGCCTCTGGGTACCCGTGACAACTTCTGTGACTTTGACTTTGAAAGGTCAACCACAACGGTTTACATTTCTCTCCATCTCTAAATTAAAAATTAATCTTGGTAGACCTGGGCCGCTGTACCTCGATAACAGAATGGAGCCTGCTCCTTTGCGGCTTTTCAATTTCAAATCAAAATGAGATCGTGCCTGGCCTAGAAGCCTATTTAAAAAAAAATATATATATATCTATCTTCACTTCCGTGACTGGACAGCAGGTTATTCGCCTTCGCCTCACGATCAACGGACACGGACCAACAAGTAAGTGCAAATCAGTTTATTCCTGGTATGCCGCCATAACGTTTCGCTCGTCCGAGCCTTGTTCACATGACTATATATATATATATATATATATATATACATACATATATATATATATATACATATACACACACACATACACATACCACAGGAGATTCTTGAGTGCTAAGAATCGGAGAGACACAGCGGGGAATGCAGGAAGGATCTTTAATTCACAAGAGCAATGGCATGACGCGTTTCGGTCTGTGCCTTCATCAGATGCCTGCTCCAACAAAGTTATCTTGCCAAATGTCCCACATGTGTGCTCCCAATCGTATATTTATAGATTTATCATCATATGGCTTTTAGACCTTTACAAATATATATATTGGATGATAAATCTCGGTAAGAAAATTTAAACAAGATCCATGCTATGTGTGACCACTGAGCTGATGGGGGTGGGGGGCAACTGATTGTGGGACAAATGGAAGCCGTTCTGTGACGATTGAGCTGCAACTAGACCCGCACTTCAGGGGGAGCGGGAGGTGAGGTGACGGACACTTAATAAAAATAAGAGCGGAGCCACCTTCAGAGGACTAGTTAAAATTATTTGTGGGTACTCCCTTTACTGTGTCTATCAAAACAATGTGTAGGGTGTATTTAATCTTAAAGTGCACTGAGCCAGTAAGACTGGTCTTAACATAACAAGAAATAACAACTTTTACAGTGAGGTTAGGATTCTTGCTTAAGACGTTTTCACAGAATGAATTACAAATATTGGATTATAAGACGCATAGATCCTGCAGACCTGGTTGCAGGAGGACTTTTTGGGGTCTACTTTTTTGCGGCAGACAATGGCAAATGGTGAATTCTAAAACACTGGGACTAATATGACTTAATAAGTAATATTTTGGAAGATATTTGTGTGCCTTATCTCTAAATCAGAGTTTGCAAAAATGGTAGTGGGTACGTGCTGTTCTTTAGTTATTACTCCATTCAGACTACATTACCATGATGTCATTTGCAAGGTAGAAGGTTAGTACAGTAGACAACACTCTTGCAATCAGGACAAGGCGGCCTCGTGAGGCTCCACACCATGGTGAAGGTTGAATCTGTACCCCCCTGGTTCCATATAGTAACTCTGCATTTCAGCTCCTGGCAAATATACTTGGGTGAGATCTGCCTGGGCGCTCCCATGGCATAAAGGAAGACCCCTTGTGGAAAGACTCTGGATGTAGAAACACACATAGCACACACAAGTTAAGCACGGGTGTGTTGTCCCTCACATCACAGACTGTATTCCCAAACAGGAGTATATCCAGAAACAACAGTAGCAGCACAGAATATTAGATAGCAATACAATTTTATTGAAACATTTGGCAATAATGCATGCAGAAAAAGTAAGCTACAACTTAAGCCTGTGGAATCTTTACAAACAGCATAATAATAGAAATTCTGTATTGTAATTGCGTTTATACAGTGCTTACTACCCCTGATGAGGCGTCAAAGCGCATTTGTGGGGAGTAGCACGCTACTCCGGGACCCATAGAGGATCAGTGTTGAATTAGTATAGTGAAATTAGTCAGGTATTTGGATTCAGAAGGATAGCGGAAGGATAGAAGAGGGAAAACGGTTTGCATTTATATAGCGCTTGTTACCCCTAATGGGGTGTTTAAGCACTTTCTTGGTGATTAGCATGGTACTGTGGAACCCATAAGGATTAGTGGTGAATTAGTATAGTGAAATATGAAAGTAATTTCAGTGGTGGATATTAATCAGTTATTTGGAATGAGAAGGATAGTAGAGGGGTAGAAGAGGGAAGTAGTATATAGTGATACCTTCACTTCAACTCTGGCCTTAAATTTGACAGCTCCGGCCAGGAATCCTGGCCTTAAAAAGTGATGGGTCTAGTCTTAATTATGACAGGCCTAGTCTTAAACTCCTGGCCGGAAATTTGACTGCTCTGGCTGGAAACCCAGGCCTTAAATTTAGCAGGGCCTGGGCGCAGGCTGTTGGCATTAGACAGGCATGGTTTTAAAAGGGGGGTGACATGTAGGGATATTCCCAAGAAGTAACAGGCTGCAAAACATGTGGTAATTGTGTACATGTTTTAAAAGTGCATATGAAAGTGCGTGCAGGCTGGAAATGTCTGTGCATGTTTAAAACTGGGTGTTGCAGACAGCTGCAGGCTGAACAGCTGCTGAACAGGCCTGAGTCCCCAACCCTGTGTGTTGGGAGATGTTTTTTTATGTTTGAAAAAAAAAGGGGAGCTTTTAAATTGTAGCTGTTGGGAAACCCATAGTGTGTTTTAAAAAGCACAAGCCATGTTCAGCCACCCTGAGCTTTGAGATGTTGAAAAAGACAGATGTCATGGCAAGGTTTCCCCATGAGAACCTGAAATAGGATGCTAAGTGCTCGGCCGTAATTCACACACCTCCAAAGCCCCAGGGTCGAAACTGGACATGCTGGCCGGAATTGTGACAGTTTAGGCCACGACTTGATGACTCTGGCTGGAAAGATGACATGTGATGGGTTTAGTGATGGGCCAAAGGTCGGTTCCCGGGGGTCTCTACTTCCCAAGATAAGCCATTTTAAAATATGGCCCCAAGCACCCTACTCTTCCCCAAGATAAGCCATGAATGTAAGTAACAGATGTATACAGCGTAAACTGTGCAAGGTGAAAAAGACAGATGTCATGGCAAGTCTTCCCATGAGAACCTGAAGCAGAAGGCCAAGTGCTCTGACGTAATTCACACACCTCCAAAGCCCCAGGGTCGAAACTGGACATGCTGGCCGGAATTGTGACAGTTTAGGCCAGGACTTGATGACTCTGGCTGGAAAGATGACATGTGATGGGTTTAGTGATGGGGCAAAGGTCGGTTCCCGGGGGTCTCTCTTCCCCAAGATAAGCCATGAATGTAAGTAACAGATGTATACAGCGTAAACTGTGCAAGCATAGAAAAAAAGTTCCCATCCAAAGACCCCAAGACATTGTTCTAAACCCCCTCAAGTCATAAGGGGTGTGGGGGCTTCTAATTAGCATGCATGGACAGGTATAAAAAGGCCCCTCATGGAACACTGTCAAACACCCATTCAAAAAACTTCTGGGAGCGACTGCTGTGGATTGCTTTTTTTTTTTGTTGCACTTTGAGTATTTCTTCATCAACAAGCCCTTCAACACCCTTGGGGAGCAAGTGACTGTCTTGGAGTCACAGCGCCAACCCTTGGAACTTAAAGGCAAGAATGGACCCGAGCAACTTTTCCCAGATTGACGCCGCCTGTGAACATGTAGAGAAGGTAAATAAAGCATGGGCGCAAGGATGTATGTTTATGTGGTGTTAAAAGTATACAAAACTGTAGTTTTGAAAATGCTAAAGAGTACTTTGTAAACTGTTAATGTTTAAGGCGATGTGTTGTGTTTAATGTGAATAAAGGTGCCAATGAAGTTTTTTACAAGACGTGAAATGTAAATGTATTTAAAATGAATAAAGGCTGTGTTGAAGGTTTGAGTTTAAAGCTATGTGTGTAGACAATTAATGTTAATAGGGGTGGTGTTGTGGGGGATGGCGCAGAGTTTGCAGGCGTTTTTTTATTTAAGGGCATAATGTTGTAGGTCTTAGGAGGGTACATGCAGAGGGGAAACGTGCATTTTACAGTTCATAGAAACATTTAACTACACTGTAACGGTACCATAGGGGCTTTAAATAATATACATGGCATATAATTAAAAATAAATAATGCCTTGTTGCACTCACCAAACCGCTGTAGAGAGTTGGAGGGGTCCAGGGGGGCTCAGGGGGTCCTTGCTACTCCTTGGTGGGGTCCTGAGGGCCTTGTATTTAAAAAATAAATAAACCCGGGGGCCAGTTGTCGAGGGGGGGCTCTTGGTGGGTCGCCATAGTCCTTTGGGGTGTTATGGGGCTGTCTCTGTGTGTCCTGGGGGTCTCTGGGTCCCTAGTGCAGCGTTATTTTTAAAACAATGCCCCGAGTCCGCTTCACCATGGCGCTGCTCGGGGTGCCGGTCTCCCGGTGTCCCAGGGCCTCCGTGGCCGTTCTTATTTAAAATAAAATGCCCCGAGCCCGCTTCACCATGGCGCTGCTCGGGGACTCTGGTGCCGGTCCCGGTGTCCCTGGGCCTCCGTGGCCGTTATTTTTTTAAATAAAATGCCCCGAGCCCGCTTCACCATGGCGCTGCTCGGGGACTCTGGTGGCGGACTCCGAGTGTCCCGCGATGCTTGTTTGCCGCCTTTCTTTTTTAAAAATACCCCCGAGTCCGCCTGTGTCTGGCGCTGCTCGGGGGACTCTAGGGGGCGGGCTCCGGGTGCCCGGTGGGGCTCCGGAGCCCGTGTGCATAATTGGGCCGTTTTTTTAAAATATATCCCCGAGCCCGCTTGCATCGGGGCGCTGCTCGGGGGACTCTGGGGGGCGGACTCCGGTGTCCTTGGTGCTGTGAGGGGTCCTGTGGGCATTTTCCCACGGCCCCACGTGGATCCAGCAGCGGCAGCATGGCGGCGTGAGCTTCTCCGGGGCTGCAGGGTTAGGGCCGCCCCCACCAGTGATGAGCTGGTGACATCACTGAAGGGGCGGGCCAAGCCCCTGCAGGCCCGGTGTGTGTTTTTTTATTTTATTTATTGAGAGATAGCGCGAACACGAAGGTGTTAGAGCGCTTCACAATAGGAACAGAACTGCTACATGAGAACATTACAAGTGAGCAAAATACAAAGGCAAACGTTACATTAAATGAAGCAAAATTACAATTGTGCGCCAACAGAGTATAAGAGGTAGTAAACGGTGCATTACAAAAGTGACAATCGTGAGTCAACAAAATACAAGAGGTAGCAAACGATGCATTGCAGGCGGAAAAAGTGACGTGTGCAGGTTACAAAAAGCGTACAAGATAAAATATAGAGGTATAATACTGCAATATATGTGAGACTGAGAGTTAGCATTGGAATGTGTCAAAGCGCTTTACACAAGAGCCTTATGTAAAACATAAGGTCTAAGAATTACAGGTGTTACATAAAAGATACAAACAGAAAAAAATACTGGTTGTTAGCGCAAATTACAAGAGCAGGCGATAAGTTACATGGACAAAAATTTCAATGGTGAGCAAACAAAATACAGGCGTTATCAAACGGGGCATTACATGAGGAAAAAAAAAAGTGCAATGTGTGCAGGTTACAGGTCGAGGTATAATACTGCAATACGTGGTAGACAATGTGGCGTAATCAAGAGGGGCGCAAGCAGGGTATTACAAGAGAAAAGAGGCGTGTACATGTTACAAAAGAGTGCCCAGCACTTAGGCGCAATGGTCGCAAGGTAGGATGTTGGTGGTACATTAAGTCATGTACCCAGAATTACAGGATATGGCGTAGGGTGCTTCTATTTATTTTAAAATGTTTGCTAACGCTATCCCCAAGGGTGCATAACTATTACAATACATGCTTTGCCGCTGTAAGCGTTTACTAAAACCGTTTTTATTTCTTTTTTTAATTTAATGTTTAATACAGATGCAAGACCCTGCAAATGCAACCGTCACCAATGTGCCCCCGGCGCTGGACCCAGCTGTAATAACTAGCAACGCTGGTCACCTGTCGGCCCCACAGCCAGGTATATATATATATATATATATATATTTAGAGTTATGTAGTTCTACGTAGTTTTGTACACCAGTCTCTCAGAAGTTCTCTTTTTCTAATGGGCTCTCATGTATGTATGCTTTTACAGCTTATGACCCTGACCTACAACAAGCTTTTGACGAGCTTATGGAGTACATCGAGGCTCAAGACGCTCTGAACAGTGTGCAAAACACTTCAGTTCCTACATGTAATTAAAAAGCCCCTGTTATTTTAAACTGTCTAAGACGCTGGGGAGTTGGCGGGGTAGGCCACAGTCCTGACCCTGATGGTGTATAGTGGGCCTCCTCAGATATATGACTAAGGCGGGGTATTATTTTTTCTTTACAGGCACCCCCACGTTATGCCCGAACGGCGTCGAGGTACAAGAGGCGTCGCGAGAATCAAAAGAAAGCCCTTTGAAGAGGAAAGCTTTACCTTCTAAAGTGGGACCACCGTCAAAGAAAGGAGTTGCAAAAAGACCTCTATCAGGTGTGTTTGTTACAAAGGGTGTGAAAAGTACTATCGGTGTTACAGACTCTCAAGCAGAAGGGTACAACGACTTGTAGCAAGGCCTATATAAAAAGGCGGCGGTGTAGAACTTAGGATTGTGTGTGTGTGTGTGTTCTTTTTATACTTTCTCTAACATATATATTTTTTCTGTTTATATTTTAGAAGCGGCTCAGAAACATGCTGCTGAAGAGAGGTCGGCGCAGCCCTTAAGGGACATAACAGCAACCGTCCAGAACAACAGAAGCGCTACAAAAGGTGTGAGTAGGCGTGTACGCCACGAAAAAGTCTCCGCGCACTACACACCAAACATGATGAACAATCCTCTACACCAATCTATTCTGCACAGGGGTGGAGTCAGCACTGGCGGAGTCTTGACAAACACAGATAACACAGGGCAGGGTCTGTGTAAAACAGCTACAGTGGGTCTGGGCCCTCTCATCGTATCAAAAGGGAAAGGTGTCTCAATCACTGCCGCCCTTAAGAAGAAACATAAGGACTCAGAGAACCTTCCCAACCCTTTAAAACGTGTGAAGTCCTCCAAGGTATTCACAGAGCCCCAAGCAGAACCCTTAAACTTAAAGAAGACGGCTCCGATGCTCCCAGAGGTCCAGGCAAAGCCCTTAAGCCCCGAGAAGAAGAAACCTAGGACCCCTGAACCCCATGATAGCCCCTTAGACCTATCTGTAAAAAAGACTGTTAAACCTTTGAATGAGGCCTATACACCCGTGAGCCCCAAGGAGGCGGTAGTTGTAGCTGTGGATGTAGAAGAGATGGCGCCGCCACAGCCCCCTAAAACATCGCGCCTCTCAAGAAAACATCTGAAGCTGAAACCGGGGGTCCCTAAGCTACAGATAGCAGCGTCCCTCAGCAACCATAATGCAACGCTGGATCCATCCAGCATCCTGAAACCCCAGACAGTACCAAATAAAATAACTGTACATGTAGAGGTACACGCCCCTGAGCAGCCCCCAAAGCCGGTTGTAAGTGTTCAGGCACAGCCTAGGGTCTCAACGGGTAATAACACGCAACCCCTAGAAGGGCCTTCTATCGTGAACACCCCAGCTCTTGAGCTGATTAGGGGGGTGGTAGACAGCCTAGGTAGAACCCCTGAAGCGGTGTCCCAGGGGTCTTTGAGCACAGCGGGTTTACAGAACCCAGCTAACAGGTCAGCACACCCTGACACAGGCATTTCAGCTAGGACCCCTGATTATAACGACAGCTCCTCACAATCCTCATACCCATTGTCCCCTAGTACCCCTCCGGGGGCATACGACCCCACCAGCCCTGCTGCCAGCCCCGCGCCCAGCCCCGCGTCCAGCCCAGCTGCCAGCCCCGTGTACAGTCCCGTGTCCAGTCCCGCGTCCAGCCCACCTGCCAGCCCCGTGTACAGGCCTGTGTCCAGCCCCGCTGCCAGCCACGTGTACAGTCCCGGGTCCAGCCCCGCGGCCGTCGTAAGCCCCACACAGCCCTCAGCAATAAGTGTGGATGACAAGACCACGGGGGCCCAGGGGGTACAGCCGCTTTTTCCATACAAAGTTTGCAATGTTCCATTCCTGTCCGCACCAGGGCGTTCGCCGGGGGGTCCTATTTCTAGAACACTATCGGAACAGGCTTTACAGAATGGTGCTAAGGCTGTTAGCAGTATAGATGGTCCTAAGACGTTGCAGCCATTTATAAGGCCTCGCAAGGTGGGGCCCTCTAAGCAGGCGCAAGAGGGGTCTGTAAACACATATGAGGTATTTGCGGGTCATGTAAAAGAGATGCAGATGGCTGTTCGAAAACTAAAACGCCAGGCGCTCGCCGCAAACCTAAAATGGGGGGTGGGGGTGAACAAGCCCCTGTACACAAGTATGGCCCATCAGAAGATCGTGGAAAGGGTTGGGGTGTGTAAAAAAGTGATCATCCAGGAGTGTCAGGCGGCTGTGGCAGACATACATGCTATACGGGCGTGACTATGGCAACACCGGCCCCTAAAGACCCCCACAGTCAGTGGTGCTCATAAGAGGCCCCCAAAATATACCCGTAAGGTCCAGAGGTTAGTGACAAAGTCTGCACGCTTCTTAAGACTGCTCAAGCAGCGTACATCTGATGCCTCACAACCCTTCAAACAAGAAACATCTGTTTCCCTCGACCCCTTCAAACAAGGGCCCATAGTTTCAAGAACAGCTCCTGAAACATATAAACCAACACTTTACCGCCGACAATACATAGGTGCAGGGTCAAACATACCGAGGGTCGGCCATTTGAAGGGGGTAGGGGGGGCGGACTTTAAAACTCCAAACACAGCAACATTCAGAAGGACCTAGGGGTGGAACTGTAGCAGCGGCCTCCATGAACAAGGCGTACAATGACACCAACCAACCTGTTCAGATAGGCTGGGGCATGGTATCTCGAAAAGCCTGGGGTCGTAAAAGAAAAAAAAAGTGGCTTAATAGTACAAAGCAATGCAGGCGCTTAATAAATAAGCTGAAGAAGGCTAGAATATGCGCTACCCGCAGGTTTACAAGGACTCCTGAGACAGGTCCCACCAGGACCCCCCAAAATGACACAACAGAGAACACCTCCGCAATTCACACTCCTACTGCTGAGGGCCCAGAGCCCTTGTGTTTAGAGAGTGTTAGAAGTTACACTCGCAATGTAGAGAGGTTTAGGGCCGTAGAACACTATGAGGAGTTTAGATTTATTAACATCCATCAAATAACATCATCCGATCAGGGTGTTCTGGCTATACATCAGGCTGTGCAGGAGCTCATAGAAAGGTTGTTACACAATGTGGGGCCTAATGACTTTTTCCAACTCCGCTTCCAGGGGCAGGGTTTTGACACTCCGTTGTTCACCAGGCGGAAGGCCCGAGATGTTTTTGACGCTGTGCAATTTTTAGAAAACCTCTCAAGGCTTTTACAGAGTAAGGCAGAACTAGTCGCCTATGGCACTTTTAGAGTCATAGCCCTCATTGTACGGGGGCGTGAGGGTGGTGTTTCCAGACCTTTAAAGAGCATACTCTACAGTCAAATAATTGGTAAGAAACAGAGGTGGCTGCTCAACTTTAACAGCCCCTCTGCCAACACATGTCTGGCGGCCAGCATCGTGGGGCTGCTGATGGCTCGCAAGACCCCTGACGCTGTCATCATGTCTAGAGCTGCTGAAGCCCATGAGGTTCTTGAAATACCTCCTGACCGAATGGTCGGCTTTGGCGATATAGGTCTTTTTGAGAACTATTTCGCCGTGACGGTGAAAGTTCTTCATCACAACGGTTCCTGGAAGTACTTTACAACAGGGGGCCCTGTGAGAAACAAGACCGTATATGTCCTCCACGCCGAAAATCATTTTTACGGCATCTTGAACCTTAAAGGTTTTTTGGGTGTCAGGAATGTGTGCGCCCACTGTGACCATATATACAGCAATAAAACATACCACCAATGTGAAATGCATTGCAAGATGTGTCAGAGGGACGGCTGTATAGAAGACGCTACCCTGAAGGTGAGGTGCAGCACATGTAGGATGTTTTGTCGCTCGCAAAACTGCTTGAGCATACACGAGAAATCTTTCACATGCGTCCCTAAAAAGGACTGCAGTGAGTGTGGGCGGTATGTGGCAACGGATCACAAGTGCAAAGGCATGATATGTCCCCGTTGTCATGTGTCTTACGAGGCAGGCACCAGCCATCAGTGTTATATGGTTAAAGGTCTACCTCAGACCAAGACCGAGGACTATATAGTGTTTGATATAGAGTGCACACAAGAGACGGGGGTACACCAACCTAACTATATTTACGCCCACCATCTAACTTCCGACGACAGCTGGGAGTTTGAGGGACGAACGTGCGTTGGTGATTTCCTGAGCACTTTCATTCAAGCCAAATTCCAAGGATATACCATGCTCGCCCACAACTCGAAAGCCTATGACTCCTTCTTTATTCTACGAGACATGATTCGTGAAAAGATACCGGTGGAACTCATAACACAGGGGTCTAAACTGATGTTGATGACGGTATGCCCTTTAAAAATACGCTTCATGGACACCCTGAATTTCCTACCCATGAAATTGAGCAAGCTGCCAAAGGCCTTTGGGTTCCCTGGGTGTAAAGGTTATTTTCCACACTTTTTTAACACCTGGGCTAATCAGAATTATGTGGGACCCATGCCTCCTACCGACAGCTACGGGGTGGAATACATGATGCCTGATGAGAAAGTGAGCTTTCTACAATGGTACTCTGAAAACCGTGAAAAGGCGTTTCACTTTCAAACAGAGTTGAAAGCTTATTGTCAGGCTGATGTAATGATCCTGCGGCAAGCTTGTAACATCTTCAGAGATGCTGTGGTGTCTATGACTAAAGAAGTAACGGTGTTGAAATCCAAAACCCCTGAAACGCGGCATGCGGTCGAATACATAGACCCATTTCAAAACGTCACTCTGGCATCCATGTGTATGTCCATCTACAAACACATGTTTTTAAGGCCCGAAACTATAGCTCTAGTACCGCCAGACCTCTATAACGGTAAACAGAAACGTTATTCAACCCCCTCTATCCAGTGGCTCATGCACGTCTCTGAGAAGGAAGACATACAAATTCAACATGCCTTACAGGGTGGTGAATACCGCCTGGGGCCCTATTACCTGGACGGGTTCTCTGTAATTAACGGTGTGCCGACGGCCTTTGAATTCAACGGTTGTTTTTACCACGGATGCCCCAAGTGTTACAAGCCCCACGAGTATAACAAAATGCTGGGGTCCAAATTTGAACACTTATACAGACGTACTCTGACAAAGGCACAGTATGTTGAAAACCAGGGCTTTGCTATGCGAGTTCTTTGGGAGCACGAGTGGTTAGACATGTTAAAAACCGACACAGACCTCTGCTCTTTTCTTAAGACCCGTGATTTACCCACACCTCTGGAACCCCGCGATGCCTTATTTGGGGGGCGCACAAATGCCATACAACTGTACAAGGCCGCTGGTGAGGGTGAGAAAATACACTACTATGATTTCACCAGTCTGTACCCTTTTGTGAACAAGATGAAGTTGTACCCGCTGGGTCATCCCACCATCATCTATAGAGATTTTAAGCCCCTATCCGAATACTTTGGGCTTATCAAATGTGAAATCTATCCTCCTAAGCAGCTTTACTTCCCGGTGTTACCATGCAGAGTCGATGGCAAGCTGATGTTCCCCCTCTGTCGAACATGTGCGATGCTTAAAGAAGTTGACGGTTGCAGACACACCGATGAACAAAGGATGCTCACAGGGACCTGGTGTAGCATCGAGGTACAAGCTGCCTTAGAGAAAGGGTACAGGCTAGGTAGAGTGCACGAAGTGTGGCATTTTAAGAGCACTACAACACAACTCTTTGCCCCCTACATTAATTTGTTTCTCAGAGACAAACAGGAGGCCTCAGGGTATCCTGAATGGTGTACTAGTCAGGATGCAAAACAGAAATACATCGACGACTACTACGCTCACGAGGGTATCCGTTTACGCCCCCAGCTGATAGAGGTCAATCCTGCACGCCGCCAGTTAGCCAAACTCTGTCTCAACTCCTTATGGGGAAAATTTGCACAGCGCACAAACCTTTCAAATACTACCTTAATATCAGATCCTGATGAACTGTTCAAGTACCTGTTTGCCCCATGCTACGAGGTGTCCAGCTGCGACTTTATCGATGACGATACCGCGGCTTTGTGTTGGAAATACGCCCAAGAGTACCCCACATCGAGTAACAACATAAACATTTTCATAGCCTGCTTCACGACTGCCCACGCTCGTCTAGAGCTTTACGGGGTTATGGATAAGCTCCAGGATCGCTGCTTGTATCACGATACAGATTCTGTGATTTTTCTGAGCAAGCCGGGGGATGAAGACCCCCCTCTGGGAGATTATCTGGGTAATCTAACCAGTGAGCTAGATAAGGATGAGTTTATAAAAGAATTTACGTCCTCCGGACCTAAAACATACAGCTACCGTACCAACAAGAACAAGGTGTGTATGAAGGTCAAAGGGATAACATTAAATGTCAGCAACACCCTAAAAATCAATTTTGATAGTTTGAAGAATCTGGTGCATGAATACGCTACAGCAGACGATTCTGAGAATGCTAAAACCATAGTCGTGAACCAGCCCTGCATAGTCAGATCCAAAAAGAAGTGGGAAATCACAACCCAGCCTCTACATAAAACATTGCGAGTTGTTTTTGATAAAAGGGTCCTGACCACCGACTATAAAACACTGCCTTATGGTTACTAGACCCATTAGAGAGACAGCCGCCACAGCATGGACACTAGGTTACAGCATCCGTTCTCCTGCGTGCTAGCAGGCCCCTCAAACTGCGGGAAAAGCTACTTTATAAAAAAGCTCTTAGAAAATGCCGGCTCTGCTTTATCACAAACCCCTAACAACATTGTGTGGCTTTATTCATGCTGGCAGCCTCTTTATACAGATTTGGGCCGCCGGTTCCCACATATCAAATTTATAGAGGGTATACCGGATAACCTCAACGATGATGAGCTACTACCCCCAACCCTTGTAAATATGATAATTGTTGATGATCTGATGCGTGAAGGTGGTGATCATCCCGAGTTAGAGAGAGCTTTTACCCAATATTCCCATCATCGTAATCTAAGCATCTGCTACATTGTGCAGAACTTGTTTTACAAAGGCAAGAACAGTAGGTCTATAGCTCTCAACGCTTCATACCTTGTTTTATTTAAAAACCCTCGTGACAAACAACAAATATCCGTCATAGCTAAACAGATGTACCCAGGAAACACACACTTCTTCATGGAGGCCTTTAACGACGCTACAGCAAAACCCCACGGGTACCTGTTGGTAGACTTAAAAAATGAAACTCTAGAAGACTATAGACTAAGGGCTGATATTTTTCCCCCAGAGCTACCAGTAGTTTACACCCCAAAGCCCAAGACCAGGACCTATAAAAAGCAACACTGATGTATTTTAGAACCATTTACAGCCACGCCCTTATAACGCACAGTGGTGACCATGTCTGCACACCTACGCCGCAATTTAGCCCTCCTGAAAATGCTTGTTAAAGCCAGTCCCCAACATCGAAAGGCCATCCTGGGCACCGCTTCTGACGATTTAGTGGCTGCCATTTCAGAAATAGCCCTAAACACCCTAAAAGGCAACGTCCCTATATCAAAGCGGCAGTTACAGGTTCTGAAGAAGAAGAAGGGGCTTATCAAGAAGCTCAGTAATAAAAGGGGCTCACTCATAACAAAGAAGAAACTGGTGAAACAGTCTGGAGGTTTTATAGGTAGCTTGCTGGGGATAGCTATACCTGTAATTACAAGCCTCCTCACGGGTGAGTGATGGACCACGCCACAAAAATGTATCTGGTTCCTAGGCAGCAGATGGAGCAAATGGGGTCCACCAATGACAACGCCTGGGATATCCGTAGAAATGAGACTCTACGCCTGGATACTGAAATTAAAGACATTTTGAGCAGGACTGATCTAAACCCCTATGACAAGGCTAACCTTTACAACAGCACTCTCAAAAAATTCTTAAATTACTACACCCAGTGGAATACCGAGAAGAACAAGTTGACTCTATATACCCCAGACTCTGAACAACCAGCTGCTCAGGCCCCCGATCCGCAGCCCCTACAACCGCCTCCCGATGGTGCGACAGCCTCAGATACCTTTGTTGGAGACCTCCTAAAAAATATAGGTCAAAGGCACAGAGGGGCTGCGCAGATGCTCATGAGTAAACTAGCCGCTTCTAAAGACCTAACCTCTTGGAATGATCGCGGCGAGTTCCTCTACAAGGGCAAGCCTGTTGCAGGGTCGCATATGTACGATCTAGTCAAAGGTCTCACACACCCCAAAATCCTAACGCCTCAAAATGCCCCGAGAGGCTGGGAGCAGTTTCTGAAGGCCGCTGCTGAACTCAATATACCCTCCGCGCTTGTTGGTAATAATGAACACCGCCGCCTGCTAGACAATTTGAAGAGTCCCCTACTGCCATCGCCTACAGGCTCTGAAGGCCACAGACTATCCCCTAAATGGACTACTCCTGCACCGTCGGTGCCAGCTCGAAAAAAAAAAAAGACATTGCCCCAGCCACCCTTCGCGTGGATTTTTGATTAAGTGTGTGTGAATTTTTTATTCCTAGGTTTCTGCAATAAAGTTTTGTCAACTACATATTTTGTAATAAACACCTTGTTATAACTTTACAAACCGTCTCAGTCGTCTTTCAAAAAACATTTTATGGTGCATGTATATTGAAATAACGAGTCTGAATGCATGTTTTTAAAAATATAATGTCTTTTATTTTAAACGTTCAACATTAAGCATACAACTGTTATAAACTCTTACAGTTTTGACAAGGTACATATTCAGTTTTCACAGGTCTGACCGACACCCTGGTATTTTCTTTTACATATCTCACAACTATACGGTCATTGTTAACAAGATCCCCCGGATATAGCTTTAAGAAATTTCTAAACGAAAGACCCTGTGACATTTTACTGATAAAATAAATACAATGTTCCCCGCATGTGATGGCCATGGAATCCTGCACCCTTAGTTTGTTATACTCCACCACCGCTGCAGCTTTTTTCACAAACTTGAATATAGGGGTTGTATAGAGTTTGTGCTCAGGGAACTCTGCTGTACTGTCAAACACTGTAACCTTGTCAACATCTATAAACATGGCTGCCCAATGTGTCCCAGCCTGGTCATGCGGGTCTGTGTTAAAGACTAGGGTGCATGGTCTTTCTGCCCCTATGTCGCCTGGTAACCCATCGCTAGGGAAAACACCCAAAAAGTATTTCCTAGCGTATTTATGTCTGCTTAAGAAGTCACGTATCTGCACCGTATCCATTTCACAAATGTTTTTAAAGATAGTCAAACAAAATCTGCCTTGCGTGGTTGATCTGAATGATGCTGTCGAATACAGAGAATACGACCATGTTCACATTCGTCGCCAGTGGAGCTGCGAATCGTATTTCAGCTTTTAGATTCCCATTTTTGACCAGGTTGTAGTGATCGCCATCTTCCATGTCCGGTGTCAGGTCGAATGCGAACAACGTGTATCCACGGCCATAGCCTTCTCTTGACACCGCTACACCGCAGTCCCTTTGATGCTTGCCTGTTATCGAAACCAGTCCCTGATATTCCCTGATGTAATGCCCTGCTGCAAAACTGGGGGTGTAGGGTTTTGCAGGAATCACATTGCCCTCGTGGACCAGCGCCGCGTAGTTGATGTTGTAGTGTTTAAAATTGAATGGGTTTGAGGCATAGGTGCCACTAAAAGCTGTATTGTCCACAAACCCTATGATGATGAGCTTTGGTAGCTGTCCCAGAAATAGATTCTGCTGTTGTGTTAAGCGGGTACCTGCAGGGATGCTGAATACCTTCAGAGCTACTCTTTCCACAGCGTACTTGGCGTTGGATATTTGCAAAGCTTCGGCGTGCGCTAGCCTGACGCTCGGGGACACTTTCACTCTCTTTACAAACAGGCTCGCGGACAGTATGTTCAGCTTGTACTGTTCCGCATCCCCGTTGATGAGGCAGAATGAGTCCTTGTTACGATTGAGCTTGATCTTAAGATCAATTCCGTTGATGAGCAGTTTATCTTGGAAGAAGAGGTCCGAATGTATGCGCCCCAGGAGGTCAAAGGTACGGCTGGCTGTAGCATGCCCCGCTCTTTTTATAAAGCCCTTATTATCACCATCCAGAGCTGTGCTTTCAAACTGTCCGTGTGTATCCCTGTGAAAGAGACCCGCTGAAAGTTGTGTGTCAAGGGCATCGCTACTGTAATTTAGAATACTCTCTATGTAGGCTCTGTAGGCGTACATGTTATCGTTCTGGGTGATGAGTCGGTCGCCCAGGGTGATGTCCACTTGATTAAACATGGTAGCTACAGGGTAAGCGATTGGTGCCACCTTAGAACCGTCGTCAATGTCGGTCCCATCCGCTTTTACGATTTTACACATAAGATGCAGCAGAGTGTTGTTGAGATCCAAATACATATCCGTGGCCCCTGACACATAAAACTCTATAGGTGCCAACGGTGTCAATGCTGCTAAAGGCGACACCTCCATGAAGAAGCTGTTTTCGATGCTTGTCTGTGTGGGCTTTAGACTAAACAAGTCCAACTCTGATTTGGCGCACTCTCCAGATCCACAATGTACGAAGGCCATGGCTGTGCTTACAAGGCTTTAAAAAATATTTACTTTAGAGCCGGTTCGCTTCTTTGCAGCTCTCTTCCGTCTTGGAGCTCTTCTTTTCTGAGGACGTTTTGAAGCGGTCCTCCTTTTTTTATAGGGGGCTGGGGGACCCCGGCGTCTGGAAACACCCCGTTTCCTTTTGACACTAGCGCGTGGCTTATACATCAAACCAGCTCCTTCTTGAGGCTGCTTGTTCATGCGCTCTGCAACCGCCGAGGTAACAGACCCCACCACCTCCTGGGCAATGTTCGAGGCAGCCGCCTTAACATGAGGTTTTGCAATTTCATAGCCTCTTCTCAGGAAAGGCATAGCTCTTCTAAACAGACTCCTAAAGAATCCTCCTAATCCAGCCCCATACATAACGGGTGAACCTTGAAAGTACGGTGGTCCTCCATAACCGGCTTGACTTCTGTAATAGTCTCTGTACATAGACGGATCTCCGTAGGTTTTCATAACCACCATGATGGCTGCCTAATACCCTCTGTCGTGTCTAGGCCTTAAATGAAGCTTGACAATAACTTTCCCGTATTTAAAGGCCACCGGCTCAGACTGATCATCGTAGATCATAATTGAAATAGTGTCAAAATGGTTTTTAGAAACTGCGACGTAGTCGGGTTTGTTAAATTGTATGTTGACCATGGTATTATTATCACCCTGTACATGCACCCACCTTAACAATGGCGAGTAACTATCACCTATCCTCTGAGACTCTACAATATCGCTGTACACGTAGAGCGTGTAGAACCCCCCATTAATATCGGGGCACGTTTGATCTTGTTCCACGGGGCTTTTCACATGTTGTACTGTCCCTAAAATCCTTTTTAATTTACCTGAGCAGTTAAACAGGGTGTTTCGATTTATGGATTTAAGAAACACCTTCCTTCTCACATTATCTAGGGCCAGATGAATATTCGGATGTGGTTCTATAGCGGCTATGGATTTGTTGATGGCTTCGATAATGCTTGTAATGTTTGGGTAGTAGCCGGGCGGGAAGGATGTGTGTATGCCCATGGGGTCCTGCTCCCTCTTGATGTGAAACTTGGCTTCGGTCGCTGTAAATGTATTCCATGTTCTAGGGTATTGTATTTCTGTTAGGGCAACCTCCCAGTCCCCCTTCAGGTCCACAGCCTTAGCCAATTTGACGGTGTAATTAGAAATTACTGGGGAACATGTCCTTAGAAGCGTTGGATGGTAAGGTTATATAAAAGGGTGTAGTCTCCATCGTAGCAGCGGCTTTTAGCTCACACACCCTTCAGGGAGCTGGCCAACACCCAACTGTTAAATTTCTCAGGCCAGCCGCGCCATTTGACATATGCCTGGCTCTTAGCACCTGTACCTTGCCTTTTCAGAACCTTTTCAACCCTATACACACGGTTTGGATCATTGGGCACCTTTTGTAACTCTTCCTTGTAAAAGGATCCCGACACCGTTTCCCCATCGTAGTCCTTTAACCTGTAAATATACAGCCCTTCCTTAAGCTCCACACTTTCCACTATAAATATTTCATCACTAAAGGTCTGTTGGTAACCCTTTGTGAAGACTCCTTTCAGTTTTGAAATCCTAACGTGATCACCATTTTTAAATATAGACTTCTTCACCTTTGTCCCAAAGTTAGGACCATACAAGTTTTTCCAAGCAGTTAACGAATTACTAGATGTTACCTCTTCAGGTGCCATTTTGATGGTCCTATGATAACTGGCATTATATACAGCTAAAAAAGCCTGTAGAACATCCACGTATCTGTACGTATTGTTGGCCGTAAAATACCGCCACATCTTAGACTTTAAAGTTCTGTTAAACCTTTCTACAACCGCTGCTTTTACCTCGGTGTGTGTTACAAAATGTTGAACATTGTGCTGCTTTAATAATTTCTGAAATGACTTGTTTAAGAATTCTTTTCCTGCGTCTGTTTGTAGTTTTTGAGGAATACGGCCCTTATCGAAGATGGCTTTAAAAGCGGCCGTGACGCTAGCTCCACTTTTATCACGCAGCGCCTCTGCGTACGCGTATTTGGACAACACATCTATGACTGTTAATATATAACAGGCGCCGTCGTTATGTTTTGCAGTATCTTGAAGGCTGATTATGTCCGCCTGCCACTGATAATCTATACACGCATTAACGATTGTAGGACGCCTCTTAAAGCGTCTTCTGGCTGGTTTATGTAGTGAATACGCCTCCTCTCCTGATAACCATGTCTTCACAGCTTCTCTGCTTACCGACTTCTTTTCAGCCACAGCCCTTCTATATAGAGCGGCGCCGCTTCCAAAGCTGCCAACCCCTCTTGTATCATAATAAAGTTTTCTTAACAGGCCTTCCGACATGTTAGCAGTCATTAGAGTACAGGAAATGAAAGACGCTTGTTTTGTGTAAGAACATTTTATTAAAAATAATGAGTATTACCAAATCACAAAACAAAAAGGGGTTTCATATCTTTTCACAGTATGCGTAGTAAGTACGGTTTAACACATATACTTTTTTTGGGTGTAACATTCTACTACTTTACTTTTAAATACACGCTAGCACTTAGCAATACATCAGGACTTATCTATTATAAAATAGCCTTTGTGGTGCGATGGCCACTACTTTTCTGCTTTTTAGATACACATTACACATGCGCCTTTCTATAAGTCTTTCTATCATTTTTCTGTCACAGCACGCACAGGCGTTTGGCATGCCTCTTAGTTTTGCGCAGGGGTCGTTGGCATAGCGTATCTCCTTTACTGTCGCCATCAAGATCTTCAACATGTTAGGGTGGACAAAATTATTTTCATCACTCAGGCCGTGCACCACCCTTAGCAGCTTATACATCTTGTACGGATCAAGCAAACTACATATGTGCCGTATCATTCGGTCTCTGTATGATTCGGCTAGACACTCGTGCGCCTCCTGTTGAGGGTCCCTAATACGGTGGCCGAAACACATGTTGTAATAGTCCCGTTTGACACACGCGCGTACAACTATAGCTGCGAAACCTTTGACACCAGCTATAGTGTCTCTGGGGAACCACGCCGTTGCTTTTACAAACTCATCGTTCTTAGAACCATCTTCACATTCCATGGGCAGCGGTGAACTCGGCTTTGTGGAACTTCCAGTCTGGTTTGCACAGCATATACAGGACAGATTCAAGCTGCGACCTTTTGCAGTCTGCCCCTGGGCCTCAGTTCTTTTCGGTGTTTCATCCTAGGTTCAAAAGACAAATATTGACACCCCGTTAGCGGTAGAAAGACAACAAACTTTCAAGTAAAGGGTCTACGCCTAACATTTTTTTTACTTACCCACACACTTTCACCACCCTCTGCAGCGCCTCTGAAATCTTGAGAGTCGATAACATCCATTGGGGACCCTTCATCTTCAACGCTTGTATCAGGCTGTTGCACAACTACCTTCGTAGGACTCATAGCCTTCTGAACATCCATGGTTTCATAGATGTGGGTATTAGGAGGGGGCATAGTTTCATTTTCTTTGTGCATTATGAAGTAAGTGCACCCCACTGGTTCTGCTCTCTAGAGGGTCACAAACAAAAACGAAATATTAGCGTTCGATAGTTGTAGAAATAAAATACATCCTTATGATAAATGGCTGCTCATAACATTTTAACTCACCCCCACATTTTCACCACCCTCGGCTGCGGCTCTGCCATCTTGAGAGTTGTTAATATCCTGCGATGCCCCATCAGCCGCGGTTCTGACATTTTGAGAGGCGGGAATAACATCCGATGCTCCCTCAGCTTCCACGTTTGCATCAAGTTTTTGAACAGGGACATTCTCAGGAAAAAGACTCTCGCGAAAACCCACGTCTTCATAGACGGGTGTATTAGGCGGAACTATGGTGTCCTCCGCATCCTCCGACTCCAAGAGCATGCTTTGCTCAACCGTCAAGTCGCCACTCGAACCCTCGCTAGAGCCGCTGCTGCTATCGCTCTTAATCGGGGACAGCGGACACCGCCAATCCTTGAAACCAGGGGCGCCAAAGCGCTTAGAAAACCCACAGCCAAAAGCAGTAACGTCGCAACCCATATCCTTAGGTTCTTCTGATTGAGCATTCTCGTTCATTACCAAAGGGCTTATGGTTCTGTAGTAGCTAATGAAGGGGGTCTGTGAGCCACCAACACCGTGTTTTCTCGCAAATGGGTTGTAGCTCTTCTTTTCTGCCATGGCGCTCCTTCACGTAGTCCAGCGGTTGCTTGCTTGCTATATCAGGCTCCTGACACCAGCTTATATGTATTCTGACGGCTCCGCCACGCCTATGTCTCCAAAACAAAACTACACACCCCCCTATGACTCAGCCGCCCCCCTTTTAAGGCCCGGCCCTGTTAAATTTAAGGCCAGGGTTTCCAGCCAGAGCAGTCAAATTTCCGGCCAGGAGTTTAAGACTAGGCCTGTCATAATTAAGATGCAGCCTGTTACTTCTTGGGAATATCCCTACATGTCACCCCCCTTTTAAGGCCAGGACTGTTTAAGGCCAACAGCCTGCGCCCGGCCCTGTCAAAATTTAAGGCCAGGGTTTCCAGCCAGAGCTGTTAAATTTCCGGCCAGGAGTTTAAGACTAGGCCTGTCATAATTAAGACTAGACCCATCACTTTTTAAGGCCAGGATTCCTGGCCGGAGCTGTCAAATTTAAGGCCAGAGTTGAAGTGAAGGTATCACTATATACTACTGAGGGAAAAAAGGTTTGTATTTATATAGCGCTTGTTACCCCTAAACGGGTGTTTGAGCACTTTCTTGATGAGTACTACGCTACTCCGGAACCCATAAGGATTAGTGGTGAATTAGTATAGTGAAATATGAAAGTAATTTGCGTGGTGGACATTAATCAGTTATTTTGAGTGAGAAGGATAGCGGAGGGAAAAAGTTTTGCATTTATATAGCGCTTGTTACCCCTGTTGGGGTGTAAACACTAAAGGTTGGAGTAATGTCAGCGCCCTCCCTTTGGCTCTATTCACACAACCAAAGGTGGAGCAATTATCCTGAGTGCAAGAACCCAGAAGGTTCCGGAACGAAGATGAGAAGTGAACCCACTTAGAGGTTCTCATGCGGTATGTTGGATATTAATTTAAAAGGACTCAGTACAAATCTGCGGCAGAGGATCACAAGGGTGCAACGCTTCCTGGATACACCACGGCCTCAGAGACTTACCTTGCTTTGAGGAATGGAGCCAGCCAATGAATCAGCCCAGGAGAGACTGAAGCAAAGGGTCCATCACTCTGTGCCCATTAACCCCCCATGCCACATCAGTTCATGTCTGTAGGTTGGGATATGCTGGTGAGTTCCACCCATACACCTGCCCCCTCTGATGAGAAGCACACACAACTCCAGAAGTGTCAAATATCTGCCTAAAACATTTGTGAATATAAAAGGTTTGCCTGAGCACAGCGAATGCAGAAATGCAACTGTAGTTTTAGAAATGCAATTGTGTTACTTGGAGAAATCCAACTGTCAGCATCAGAGGAGCCGCAGAGCGCTTAGAGGCACAAGTGGGGCATATTCATATTTACTGCATGCAAATATGAAGCCATGAAGACCATCAAATACTGCCTACCTAAGGGATCCACGGGTTGTAAATTCTGGGTGGAGAAGAACTACTAAGAAATATTGACCAAGCCAATAGCTCTTGCTTATAGCACATGCACCCATGGCAACAGACTGCCACACACAGACACCACTGGTATACATATGCAACATACACCCAAGCAAACACACCTGGGCAACACATGCAGGAATAAAAGTATCTGTTTCTTCACTTGGCTATTGCTTCATCGCAAATGTATTTCGGGGCAAAACAACCAGTCCAAAGCCAGTTCTGCAAATGTGTGAAATAGAAAGTGCGCAGCTTTTATTTTGGCAACAGTGAGAGATTATGTTTCTGTTCCACTACTCCTCTGATGACCGATACCCTTTTGGTGCCAATGTTATTTTATTTTGTTCAGTGTTTTTGTACGGTGTAAATCTAACTTTAAAAAAAAAAAGCCCTCAACTGAATAGTTGCATGTGTAAAACAAAAATACCAAAAATCATGTACATTACAGAAAAATAAAATACATACTAAAAGCCTGACCACTAAAAGAAGATGAATGATCTAATCCTAGATAAAAAATTAAAGATAGAATAGCCAGAAGGACCTAGTTACACCTGAATAAAGACAAGTAAAAAGCTCCTTTACGAGTTCTTATGTTTTTGAACTTCTTAGCAGTGTCTCATTGATTGTATGAAAGAAAAAGTACTTTCGAATAGGCATGATAGAAAAAATCTCAGCTGACTGCTGCTTGAACAGCTGAGCTATCTCTCAGGTTGGACATGGCATAGCGAGCACTCAGGGGACAGAGACCTTATAGTTTCAGAAAGGGGGGCATATTCCTTTGGTTACACCAATCTCACATGCACTGCTCTGTCTGACAAAGAGAATTATAAATATTATGGTCATGAAAAGCTCTCAATATAAACCATGAAATGCCACCACTTGAGTTATAAAACTAGGGCAGCAAGCGAGTACCCTCTAGAACCAATGAAATATCACACATAACATGAGCAAAAGTTTCCCAAAATCAGCAAGAATTATCAGTCAAAGACTAGCTAGAATTATTCTGAAAAAGTTCACTTTTTGTCTCAAAATTCCAACTTGCCGTTTTCAGTAAATCAACTAATGTTTCCTCCAAAGGCAGTGTTTAGTTTTAAGTAAGTTTGTCTTAAACATCAGCATTCATGTCTTGAAAGAACTCTCATTTTATCCGCAAATAGAATTTCGGGGCTGTTTAAAAAGTTGTCTTCTTTTATCAGTTTGTCATTTAAGTAAATTTATTAATTGTGTCCACAAACTGGAATGGCAACCAGGAGAAAACCTGGAAATAGTGTCAATTGTGATCCTACTCGTCACTGAGCCAGTGAGCATTTCTGACAACATTCCCACCCCTTCTCAGAAATGGGCTCTGGTGGGGCCTTTATGATATCATTTTCCAAATATGTTGGCTTACAGTCGCAGCTCTATGAGCATTTCAATTAGGGGAACTAATGTAATGTTCCAATTCCCACTTCTCTCCGGAGAAACATATTTTTGTAACAGAAACTCATGTGTGTGCCTATTAGAAAAGGATGCGACCAGTACAAACCACAAGACGCACAAAGGATGGATGAAATGCGGGACAAATTGTATTGTTGTATTGTATTGTAGCGGTTTTTATTGAGCGCGATTGCTGCCCGCAGGCGTCCAAGCGCTGAGTAGAGGGAAAGTGACTGAGGGAGGTTAAGGTATATAGGATTGAGAAAACAGAAGTGTTTTTAAGTTTTTCCGGAATGCAAGTAGGTCAGGGTTGGAGCGGAGTTTGATGGGAAGGGCATTCCATAGCCTAGCGATGTTCAAGGAAAACATCCTGCCTCCAGATCTAGCTCGCTTCACCCTAGGCACAACGGCCAGGAAAGCCTCTGAAGACCGAAGGTTCCTTTTAGGGTGGTAGGGGGTGACCAGGCCAGTGTTTATGGCAGGTCCCGTCTTCCAAAAGGTGCGATGTGCCAGGCATAGCGCCTTGAAGGACACTCTCTGCTTCACTGGCAGCCAGTGGAGACTCTTCAGAGCAGGTCTGGCCGACTGGGTCCGAGGAATTTTCAGTAAAGTGCGTGCTGCACAATTCTGAACAATTTGCAGTTTCCTGAGGGTCATCTCCGGGGCCCCTAGGTATAAAGCATTATTTGAGTCCAGGCGAGATTGAATCAGACCTTGGACTGCCACCTTTTTTGCCTCTAGGGGGAGTAACGGGAGCACCTTCCTCAGAATTCTGAGTAGGCTAAAGCAGGTGGCAGACAGTTTTTTGGCCTGGGTGGAGTAGGAAAGTTTATCATCTAGCCATACTCCCAGGCTTTTGACACTTTCTTTATGAGTGGGCGGGGGGCCCAGAGCACTGGGCCATAGGGACGTGAAAGACATAGGAGAGGTTGGGCCCAGGAGCATGAGCTCCGTCTTATCTCCGTTCAGCTTAAGGGAGGAGTTGGTCATCCAGCCCTTCACGTCCACTAGGCAGTTTAACAGGTCTGCTGGGGAGTGAGTATTGTTCTCCGTTGCCAGCGAGACCACAAGCTGGGTGTCGTCGGCATATGACACGATTTTAATGCCATATGGTTCTACAACACCCGCCAGCGGCCTCATGTAGACGTTGAACAATACAGGGCTCAGGGAAGAGCCCTGTGGCACTCCGCAGCTCAAGAGTTTCCTGGAGGACACCGTCTTTCCATCAAAGATCTGAAACGACCTCCCAGACAGGAAGGACTCGAACCACCTTAAAGCATCACCTGAAACTCCGATGTTATGGAGACGGTCTAGCAAGGTGGTATAGCTGACCGTATCGAAGGCAGCACTTAGATCAAGGAGGATCACTGCCATCGATCCTCCCTGGTCTAGTATCCTTCTAGTTTCTTCGGTGACTGCTAACAAGGCGGTTTCGGTACCATGTTTCGGTCTAAAGCCTGTCTGGGAAGTATGTAGTAGAGAGTGGTCCTCCAGGAACTGGACCAGCTGCGCGTTTATGTGTTTCTCCAGTACCTTGCTCACCCATGGGAGAAGTGAAATGGGGCGGTAACTGGAGTGGTCATCTGGGTCTAGGCTGGGTTTTTTTAACAGTGCCCGCACCATGGCCTGTTTCCAAGCCATGGGGACTGAACAAGCAGATATGGAGGTATTAAGGAGGTCTAGAATTGCGGGCAGGGTGGTTTTGCTGGCTCGCATAAGGATCTCTGGGGGGGCAGGATCACAGGGGGAGCCTGACTTGACTTGTTGAGCCACCTTGCTTAAAGTGTCCAGGTCCAGAGGATGGAAGTGCTCAAGGGAGGGCTGGTCTGGACAAAAGAGTGGTCTAGGGGGATGTGAGTTGCTCGAGTCCGGGAATGTGGCTGCAATAGGGAAAGTAGAGTAAATTTTTTGAACCTTTTCGTAGAAGAATTCCGCGAGCTCGTTGCATTGAGCCTGTGTTTTAGTAGGTGTAGGGGCCGTATTGACATGAGAGCACTGTTTTATAATATGAAAGATTTCTTTTGGCTTAGATTTTGCTTCTAATATTTTCTCGGAGTAGTGGGTTGCCTGGGCTGACCTGATTGCTTCTTTGTAGGTTCTGATCGCCTCTTTGTAGGCAGCCTTCTTGTCTGGGAGGAAGTCTAAGCGCCATGCTCTCTCTCGTTGTCTGCAAATGCGTTTTAATTGTTTTAGAGAGTCAGAGAACCAGGGGGCGGATCTCTGTACTCTCTTCGCAGAGGATCTACGGTACGGAAGGATCGCGTCTAGCGAATGAGTGATCCAGCTCTCATAGTGGGTGTTTGCCACGTTAGGGTCTGGACAGGGTAGTGGGCGAGTGGAGTCTAGGTTGTTCATCCAGCTCTCTAGTGGGAGTTTTGACCAGTTCCTCCTAGTGGTGGTTTGGGGAGGTGGCTGGGAGGTCTTGTATTTTTTCCAAGAAAAAGGAATTAAGAGATGGTCTGTCCATGGGAGGGGGATGGGTGGATCTACCGTTAGATTCAGACAATTGCTGAATATAGGGTCAAGTAAATTCCCTTTATCATGGGTCGGGGCTGCGACCAGTTGGAGCAGTTGAAGGGCTTCCAGGTCCTCTTGTAGTTCTTGGGCAATGTGGTCAGAGGGGGAGTTAAAATGAAGGTTAAAATCACCCAGAAACAATCAACAATTCACTCTAAGTCAAGAGATCTGGGTTAAATCCATCTCACCACGACACCCCAGCCCGGACCCAGCCAGACGCAAACCAGTCCCGACCCCGCTCCCCACGGGAACAGTCCAGGCCGAATCGACAAGCCAGGTCCCCCCTGGACCAGAAACAAGGTGATACCCTGAAACCGGTCCTAGGATGCTCGTTTCCGGTCCAGGGAAGACCCGTCGCGGCAGCCCGGGCTGGACTGCTCCCTTGAGAAGCAGGGCCAAGACCGATCCGCATATGGCTGGGTTCAAACTGGAATGGCATGGTGGGCAAAAAAAACAATGGATTTAGGCCTAGATCTCTGTACTGGGGTGAATGCACGACACTGTTCAGCATTCCGTATTAGTGTCACAGAAAACGTGTCTATTAGATACAGTATGTCACACTGGGAAAATGTAACCATCTTAAAATACTATTGCTAGTTTTAAACACTATATTTGGGCATAATTCCATTCAATGTTCCCGTAAATCAAAAAGCGTGTTGTTGTAACACGAATTTGTGCGGAAGCCAAACATTTGGATAGATTGATGATCCTAATTTTTATCGCATCTCAACAAAGCCCAAAATAATTATGCTGCTGAATTTGCCAATAAAAAATATTATATATGATACATCCTTACCAATAGGCACTAGCAGACCATCAGAAAATTAATGGCCAGAACAAACAAGCATTGGCATAGCCAATAGGTCTCGCTTTTGGGACCTTATAATTATTTAGTTTTGCAGCACAATATCCTTGCTGCAACATCAGCTGTTGCATGGCTAAACCTTGTACCTTATAAGTGTTTAGCCATGCAACAGTTGATGTTGTTGCACCAAGGATATTGTGCTGGATAACTAAACACTTATAAGATCCCAAAGGCGAGAACTATTGGCTATGCCAATGCTTGTTTAGCGATGTTGTGGAGCATGGATAAAGAGGCACCCCCCCATTAAAATAAAGATGCTAATATACAGTCGCAGCAGCTGTGTAATTTTGTAGGTAAAAGCACAATACATGAACGCTCCTACAGCGTGCGTGTGAAGTTTTCTTTTTTTTTTTTCATTTACTGATCCAAGTTGTACTCGTAAATAAAGAAAAATAAAGCAGTGGCAAAGCTTTTTTTTTTAAGGCGGGTGGAGGGAAATAACGAAAGCTGGGCTCAGAAGTAACACGGAAAGTACTGGTGTGGGAAAGATCATAGAGGATGGCGGCTGGAGAAGCAGGGCGAGAGAGAGCAACGTGGAGCACGTGAGAACAGAAGCACACAGGAGAAAGAGAGCAACGCGGAACGGGTAGAAGCACACAGGGAAAAAAGCAATGCGTGGGAGGTGAAGCACACAAGGGCAAGCACAACACTGAGGGAGTGGCGGAGCAACATGGAGCGCGGTGGAGTGGCGATGGATAAAGAGGCAACCCCCCCATTAAAAAAAAAACAAGGGCAGCCTGGAAACTGAAAGTACGGCCAGCCAGCCATGAATAATTAGGGGAGGAGAAGCCGCAGAGCGCACGCTGGGAGAAGCCCTTTGATGTGGTGGCGGCCGTGAAAAAATGCAATTAGGAGGCAGGGAGGGAGGCTGATGCGCGTGCTTGTTTGGTCACGTGATTCACGTGAACTCGAAGAAAACCGCACAGAAAAAGCCATAGTTTGACGAGTATTTTGACCACTAGAATTCTCTCCTTTTCCATTCCTGCGGAATGGGAAAAGGCGAGACCTAAAAATGTCATTATCCCCTAGATCATAAATTAAACAATTCTAAAATGTCAATGGCAGCAATGATGTTTCGGCCCACAAAGACCTTTTTCAGGACAGGCAAACCAAAAAGTTTACAACCAAACATCACATACATGGCTTTGGACGATTGATTGTTTTAGTCTCACCATGTGTACATCAATAAAGACCAGGACTGTATATGTGTTAGTAAATATTTAGCATTCTCCGTTCAATTAATTATTTTCCAAAAAGAACATGTGATAACTACTTTGCTACTTTTATATCTAAGTTAACTGCAGTTTAATGTGACATGTTTTGATATGTTCAGATTGCTGTTTATAATTATATGCTTTTGACACTAGGAATTTTTAAGAGATTGGCCTTTTCATCCTTGGCCACGTGCGGGATCAACTGTGTATGTCATAAATAATGGAATGAGGAAGACGCTTAATTAAATTATGGATTAGTATATCAGTTCAATACAGTGAAATTCAGCTTGACTCGTGGATAAAAATGGCATTGATACAAACTTCTTCGATCCTGACCTTGTAAATGACCTTTTAGTGTTTGCACCTTTCCTTCTTCATCCTTAGAGTGACGACATACCTCACTTCTCATGTTTATTGCTTGGGCTGGCACTTCCATAAGGTGTGATAAACTGCTAGGTGGCACCCTATTGCAAACAAAGTCACGCGTGTCTTTTTTGTTTTGGTGACTGTGAGTTCTCCAGCAACAAAATGACATGGGGCTCGATTCACAGAACTAACTTAAGACAAAATCCTAAACTTACTACCATTTTGTTATTCACAGAAGGCACTTACTCATTTCGGTATTCACAGAAGGCACTTACTCATTTCGGTATTCACAGAAGGCACTTACTCATTTCGGTTTTCACAGAAGTTAGGAGTCCTAACTTTAGGACTCCTAAATGCCTTCTGTGAATACCAAAAGTCTTAAAGTTAGGATTTTTCTCAGTTTAGGAGTAGTAAAGTTAGGAGTCTTAGGCTGTAGGCAGTAGGGAGTGCCCTATGTGGAGATAAATTGTGGCAACAAACTGGGCTGACAACCCGGGTAACTGCTGAAAACAAATTTTATAAGATCCTTGTTGAATCTATCCAAGAGCAAACCCCTTGTGGCACACATGCATACAATCTATTATGAGTAAGGCTAAACTAAGGCCAGTCTTATGTTGGCAGAGACTGAAGTCTACCCTACCCTTGAAAATTATTTTGGAGCTTTCAAGGAAATAGCGGACTTGGACAAGGGCAAGAGAATAAAGTGGTCAACCACCTTAAAGGCATCTCAGTCACAACTCGACTTAGACGTGTACTTGGGAAGTGGGATAAAACAGAAAACCCTAACTAGAGATTGTTTAAAGAAAACATACTGGGCCCATAACTGGGGACTGGAAGTAAACCGCGTCTAGGAACCCTCACTTCAGATTTTATGGTCCTTAAAGTTCCTACGGGTTCGAAGATTTTTTCAATTCCACTAATGTACCAACAGCTAGACAATTGTATATTAAATTTGGTATGGTACTCTTCCTGTCAATCGCTTTTGTACTAAATGGAAAGGTATCTCTGATCTGAGTAATGTGTGTCCAGTATGTCTTCAGGCAGACGAAACACTACTACACATTCTATGTTTCTGTGCCCAGGCTATGAGCGTCCGAGGAAGCAATGGATTTTGCGGATTTGTAGGCAGCTGGGAATTACATAGTGCCACGACGCACTTCGACTCTTGCGCGCTGAAACAAAAGAGTTGATTGTTTGTGGCGTTGCCAAATTTTTACATTAAAGTTGGTCTATAAGAGCAAATTTGCAGTGCTAATTTAAATGGGATGTCTCTTCTCACTCCCTTTACGACACTCACTGGAGTGTCTTTCACTGTGCTGTCAGCAGAACAAAGAAGGGTTGTGTTGCACTTTAGATTAAATCTGTTGCACTTTATGACAACTCTTGGTTGTACACAGCTCTATATGATGAAATGTTTCTTAAGCATTTATTGTTTTAGTGTACTATTGTTAGAATTGTACTATGCTAAAATGTTGCACTGTCTTAATAGCCTCATCATTGTATTTTCACATTTTTAAGAGCCGCTAATATTTTAACGCTTTTCTGGTTTTATGCACACATTTATGGTTTTGCAAACCGAAATAAAGTTTCTAAAAAAAAAGTTTAACATTTTATTCTAAATTGCTATAAAACAGCCATTATTGTATTGTTATGTATTAATGCAGAAGGGATGGTATGAGCTTTGAATTAAAATGGGAAATGCAAAGGAAGTAGCAACACGAACAACAGCTGTCTTAAAAAGGTATTATGATTTAGTGACAACTGCACTTATTTTATTGGGGTTAGCGGTGCTTAATCGAGAGAATGAGAAGGTAGCGGTAGGTAATAAGTAGGATAACGGGTAGTGTGATCGTAAATAATCATCATGTTTAGTGGAAAAGGCTGTTTCATTTAAATTTGTGAAATAATTTAATTTACATTGATGAAAATGGTGCAAATTCATAAGTGTGGTTGAGCTAAGAATGAGTGCTATTTGTTTTAAAAAGCACAGCAAATGTGCATGTTTTTTTTTTACTGGTTTGTTTATTGATAAGAAAGTTCTAATCATCACCTGTGTAAATCACAGACAATTCAACATTAAAACATTAGGTACAGAGTACAGAACATGGTTAGACAGTCATTCTATCGTTTCAAGCCTAAAATGCTTCTCTCTAGCCATTTCCAATTCTACCGTCGGAGATACACATAGGTGTCCACGATAAGCATTCCACCCACTCCACTTCCTGTCCCAGTTCTTGGGGCATCCTCTGATTTTGAATACTTCTTTTTCCGCCACCATACATTTATCTAGCTCAGCCGCCCATGTGTTTACCGACGGCTGCCCCGCCATCCCCCACTTCATTGCAATAGCTCTCTTCACCAACACACAACCCAAGGTCACCAATTGTTGTTCCGCTTCAGTGAGGTTGGATGGTTCCCAAATATTAACACCTTCGCTGCGGCGGCTATTCCGCCGCAGCGCTAAGGGGGCGGGGGGCCGCGCGGCACACCCATGCTGGTGATGGAACAGCTCCGTCACCAGCCTCGGTTGAGCTGTGCTCATGACGGAGCGGTTCCGTCATGGCCCCGCCCGCTCAATAGAACGCGCCGCGCAGGCATGAAATCAGCGCCGCGCAGGCGCGTCGAGCGGGCCATGACGGGTGCGCTCCGTCATCAGCACAGCGCTACCGCGGCTGATGACGGAGCGGTTCCGTCATCAGCGCGGAAGTGGTTAAGGAGCCCCACTGATGAAGTGAGGTTAATCTGTTTATCTAGTGCGTCTTGCAAGTATGTGGTAGCCCCTTCCCATATGGGACGCAGGGATGGGCAATCCCAGATAGCATGATAAACGGTAGCATCCTGGTGGCACCACCGCAAACAGGATGCATCCTGTAAATGTGTGTTTTTGAAGCCTGTTTTTTGGCACAGTAAAGTTGAAAATAAAACTTAGGATATGGTTGAGGTGTAGTCGCAAATATTGTTTAAAGCTGACTAACATCACACATGAAAGGCAGCATTGCCTGAGGTGGAATAAAGGTAAATAGACAAGCCCTCATATGCATGGTCCATTTAGCTTTAGAAAAGAAAATGTGCTTCCGATACTTTCACTTGCAATGTGAAGAGGAGGCTGCATGTTTCTGCTTTTTACACGTCCACATTAACTAATTTGCACCGCAATCACAAGAAGTTGTGGCACGGCTGGGACTTGTACGAGCTTCCCCAGCTTCAAAAGCCACAGCTCAGCAATTAACAAAACGCATAGCAACATGGGACTCCTTATCTGCAGATCAGTGGCCTTTGAGCTGGAGAATTGGTAAAAGTCTTGTATTATTATTATTATTAGTGTATTTTATAAAGCGCGCAGCTACCCCAACGGGGTGTCCCGGCGCTGATTGAGTAAAAACCGTCGTCCAAGGCAAAGGCCTACAGGCAGAATAGGAAAGTTTTTAAGGATCGGCGGAATTCAGGTTCTGATTTACTCATTCGAAGATTCAGAGGCAGCTTATTCCATCTTTGGGTAGCGCATACCTCAAAGGTTTTCCCCCCGATGGAGCTTTTTTAAATCGAGGAGTAGCCAGTAGCAGTTTGGAATTAGATCGAAGAGCTCTCGACTTGCTGTAAGGGCGAAGAATAGATCTCAAATGGGCTGGACCTTTTCCTTTTGTTGTCTGGTAGGCCAGCGTCATTGCTTTAAAATCAATTCTTTTAGACACGGGAAGCCCATGCAGTTCCCGAAGATAGGGAGAGATGTGCTGCCTGCGGGGAAGACCACCGATCAGGCGCGCAGCGGCATTTTGTACCATCTGTAATTTTTGGCACAGGCCTTCTGATGTGCCCAAATATAGTCCGTTAGCATAATCCAGATGCGAGATTATAAGCGCATGCACTACCGTTTTTCGGTTTGGACAGGGTAGGTAGTTTATACGTTTTTTTTAGAATCTTTTTTTGTAAAAAATAAATTATGAAATTTCCCCCTGAATAGAGCATTGGAAGCGTATTTTCTTATCTCAAAAGGAAAAGAATGCGACAGATGAATGTGATAATGTGTGCTTAAGAACCGATTAGGTTACTACACAGAGGTGTCGCCTTGGAGTGAGTGAGACTACAGGCCACCCTCTTTCCCCAGAGGAACCATGATGCAGCAGTGCTTCATCTTAAATATTATCAAACTATGAATATCGAATAGGTGGTAACTATATATGTACCTTTCCTCTTTTTCTGCGTGCTTTGGTATGGCTCTTGTGTGATTTAACAGGAGTGGTACGAGGGAACTAGTTTTCCCCGGGTCCTGAAGAAGAGCCAATTAGGGGCACGGTTCGAAACATGTCGACCACCTAGGAAATAGATCTCTCTTCCTAAAAAAACAAAATCCTTAACTTTTTTATTCATACCGACTAGAGGTTAAAATAAACTAAGTGATACCTACGAGCAAGGTATTTTTAAACCATGTACCATCATCCCCACTCCCTTACCTTTCTTAGAACAACTCCTTTATCATCGTATAAGAATATCAATAAGTGCTCCCAGGTAAGTTGTAGCATGGCCCAATCTGCAGCGGATCGGGAGAAACCCAATGATGAAGCATGCCACCATGGGGTAACACTGGTGGGTGAGGGTTTCACAAAAAAAATTATGTTTTTCTGCCAGAGGAGAGTCATTATTCACACCTAATTGTACTGTTTTTTTATGTTGGAACCCTTAAGAATAAACAAACACGCATTTTCAGAGTCCTCTTCCAGTGATACACTAAACACAAACGAAGACAATTGAAAATGGTTTAAAACAAGACACCTGATTCTGAGGAAATTGGTTAATCTCCTCTTACGTGAAAATTAGAAAAAATTTAATTTGGCTAAAAATCCTATCATACATATAGAAAATCCTATCATACATATAGAAAATCCTATCATACATATAGAAAATCCTATCATACATATAGAAAATCCTATCATACATATAGAAAACAATTGTGCCATTTCTTAGTGAAAATAAACTTGGAAGTCGAAAACATCTGTTGTCACAATAAACATCCATTTCAAAGGGGAAAAGGGCTTCTGTGAAGTTTGTGTGGCGCAGTAAAACCTAGCTACAAATGGCAAGAGTTTCAACAAGAACAACAGAGAAGAAGAAAATACGAGCACCTAAACCTGTGCGTTCCATCTGAGCATTGCTGTGAGGCTCTGTGCAAAGGCCAAGTGGCAAGGTTTGTTTGCTTAAGCTGTCCATGTTTTAGGCTGTGTGATGCTTCAGACACAAAGGCATAAGGGGGGTGGGAAGGTGCAGTGAAGGGAGAGGTGGGGAGTGTATGGAAAAGGGTAAAAGGGGACTCCACCACAGTAAAGGGAAAACATTTGAAAAAGTTCACGTTGGGTGAGCAAGATGTGTATAAGCTTTAAAATAGAAAATGCTGCCTTGCAGACATAAAGCAAAGAAATATGAAAATAAATGTATATATTTTAAAGCTTACAAAAGGTGGCACACTTCAGAACAAAGGAAAATACTAAAATAACGTTATGATAATGCAAGTTGTTTTGAAGCTTTAAAATTGCAACACAGTACCTTACAATCAGAAAGCTAAGAAATAACTTTAAAAATTGACGTTGTTTCAGAGCTTACAGAAGGCTGGACAAGCTGCCTCGATAAACAAACCACAATGAATCAATTAAAATGCATGATGTTATAAAGATTTGCAAAGGTGATACACACAGCCTTGCAGAAATAGCTTGAAAAAGGCTACACTCTCTGCCTTAAAGACAGAAAGCAAATAAATAATAATAATAAAATGACGATACATGCCTGAGGTTTTATAGCTTTGCCCGCGACACTCAAAGAAAGCAAATAAACACGAGGTTTCAAAGCTTTACCGAAGACTCGTGAACATGCTTTACAGTTGGAGACCGAAAGCAAATAAAAAACAAGACGTTTTAAAGCATGACACACTAACAAAGGCCAGCTTCCAGAAACACGTGCAGAAAGCAAAGAAAAAATAGTGCCCTAAACAAACCTACAAGCAACACACGAAAAGGAGGGACCTTTACAAGAGAACAACCACATACAAGCAGCAATTTACAAAAGACACGCAGAATAACAAATAAAAAGCAATGGGTGGGTTGTGAGCCCACAGAGTGTAAACAACATGTCTGTAAGAGATCGCACATGCGCTGCCTAGGCAATACCAAAATACCTGTACTTGATATATTCCATTTCAACCACTGCCTTCTCTGCTGGCTTCCTCCCAGCTTCTTAAACCAGGGTTAAAGACCTTGCATTTCTAAACTTGATGGTTCTTTGTCCTTCCTTTGGCTCTGCCTCCATCTCTCACCATATTCAGCTAAAGGCACACAGCTGAACTGACATACTAACTAAAGGCTCTCGCGACGTTAGACCGTAAACACTGCGGAGGGAGTGGGCAGTCTACTGCCTCTGAGAGGCTTTATCTGGCCTTCACTAGTATGTTTAATGAGTTTGAACATTATTTTTCTTCTCAGTTCTGTTATATTTACAAGATGTATAACACTGTTACAAGAAGCATCAGTTGGTAACATAGGTGTACTTGGAAGTGCGCAAGGAACTCAGTAGCTTACATACCTAGGCAGATAGTCAAAGAAGAGTGAGACCAAGTTTAGTTGGTAGTGACTGCTTCCCTTGAACAGTTTGCAGGTGTAACATATCCCCCAAGAAATGGTACAGACCTGAACATCAATAACAAACCAAGGAGGAATAAGATGGTAGCCCCCCTCTACCCTTTCCCAACTTAGTCACTTTAAAAAAGAGAAGAAAAGGATGAAATGGCTGCCTCGGTGAGAAGGTCACTTAACGGATGGAGTCCAGTTAGGGTTGTGGCTGTCTTGTATTTTGTGGCCGGCTCCGTAGAAGAAAGGGCGTCCACTGCTCGATGTCTTCTTGTTAGTCAAAGAGCTGGAAGGTGCAAAGGCATGGTGAAGAAAAGCAAAGAAATTCTATTCTGAACATGTATGAGAGGGTTCCATACCGCCGCAACCTTCTTCTCAGAGATTTGTTCCATCACTAGGGCATGCCAGAGCCTAGGGAACCACAACACTCTTGCGTAAAAGAGCGATGAGTTGTTTTGCTGCTCCTGTCATGTAGCTAAGATTCTTCCAGGCTGAGCGTGTTATGCAATCTAACTGGGTGGGCTGTAATCGTAAGAGCAGTATGGCGGGATCTGCCGGGATGAGTAACATAGTTTCTTCTTAGCTTGGCTTAGAATTTCTTTCCAGAAGGTTTGTAATATTGTGCAGGAACACCAGATGTGCAAGAAGTCTCCCTGCGCCTGGCTGCAACGCCATCAATGATTCAGTGCGACGGGGAACATTTTATGGAGTCCTAAGCTGTGTTAGGTCCCATTGGTACATAACTGTGTGTGCATTTTCCCTGTTAGGGATGCATCTATGTGTTTTGGGGGTGTACTTCTATAGCCCCTCCCATTGTTTAGTTGTGATAGAAGTTCCCAGTGCTGTTTCTCCGCAGTATGTCGCATGGGGTTTGCAGTCTTGTGGTGCTCGGTATGTGTTGGAGATGAGATCTTTTGAGCTGTTTTAAGAGCGGATCATTTTGGCGTGAGGCTTCACGTCGCAAACATGGCGCTCGGTGCGTGTAGGGCCCAGTGGGTCATTGAAGTTATTGGAGGCAGGAAGATTGTGTCTGTTGGTATTCAGTTTTGCATTGCTAGAAAGATGTAATGGTACCCTTTGTGAAGAGGTCGCTGAGTGTCCTGCACTCACCTCACTCCTACTCCGCGAGTGAGGTCGCGTCAGCGCAGGTGTAAAGTTGGGGTTCTGAGCAATCAGGGGGTTAGGGGAGTGGAAGGTGGTGAGGCCTCCTCACAGCTACCTGATCCCAGATGTCAAGCTCTGTCTTGGTGGAATTGTATGGGCTTTTGGGTATAGGGGTGTCATGGGAGCCAGACCAAGTCCTTTAAGGGCAACATATCACCACTCAGTCCATATGGAACCAAACCAAGGTTTCCCACTGTCTCTGACCACCCACTCTAATATGTTGTGTTGGTGTGCGGCTCTGTAGTAGTCCACCAAATTGTGGCGCGCCGGTCCCCTTTATCTGTCGGTAGCATAAGGAGTTTGCTCAAAATACGTTGATTCTTTCCTCTCCTTATGAATGAAAAGAGCCTAGCTTGGAGTGATAAGATGTCGGCGATGGGGACAGCCGTGGGGAGTGATTGGAAAAGGTACAGATGCCTTGGAAGGATATTCATCTTATAGTAGCGCTAACCAAGCCACCCTGGGTCAAAGAAAAATAGGAACACAGCGTAGTGTTCTACACACTCCCTCCACACCTGGCTCATCTATAGGTTTTAGTATACCTCTCGTTAACTACAACTAAAAGCATCCCTGAGCTCCTCCCTCACAGTGAGGGGGTTGCAGCCCGCACTGCTACCAGGCTTGCGGTGCGAGGAGGTTCCCGATGATGAAGCATGCCACCTACGGGTGGGTGAGGGAATTTGTCCTATAAAAGGGAATCCCCAAACTCCGTTCCTATTTTTCTTTGACCGAGGTTGGCTTGGTTAGTGCTGTTATATTACATTAGAGGGAATCGCCTCCTGCTGGTCGGTAAATCTCCTTTTTTGTGTATACAGGATATTCATCTTCACAATCTTAATGCGACCTACTAATGAATCTGCTGGAGGTATTCCAGCCAGTTGGCTTTGGCCAAGGCTTCGAGGTTGGAGGACATACTGAGGCCTAGGTCGTAGATGGTGTGCGGGTACCAATGAAATAGAGCTAATAACCTGCAAAGCAGGTACATCACCAGGGGGATCGTCAGGTTGAGTTTGCGTGACATTGTTATGTTGATTTTAAAGCTTGAGACTCTTTCTAACTTCTCCAGAGCTGGCACTAGAGCGGGCAATGAATCTTAGGGAGAAGTTAGGGTGAGCAGGAGGTCATCAGTGAAGAGCTTGATCTTATGGGGTCTTCTCCCAAAGGTAACACCGCTTTAGAGGGGATTGTCGGATATTAATGGCGAGGAGTTAAACCACCAGGGCAAACAGAAAGGAGCAGAGGGGGCAATGCTGTCTCGTATCCCTGGAGAGCTATTCCCCGGCGGCAGATCCTTCTCCCACCTCGCCGCCAAGACCTGGATCACCCTCTCACTGAGCCTACAACAGACCCAAGACCTGCTGACCTTCAGGAGGCTACTCAAGACCTGGCTGTTCGACCAGTAGCGCCCTCCCTCACTTTTTTCCCCCAGCGCCTTGAGACCCTCATGGGTAAGTAGTGCGCTCTACAAATTCCTGATTGATTGATTGATGGGCTGCGTGGGCCTGCCACTGACTCTGCTGACTGCTGATGGAGAAGAGTGTGCCGCCATGAATTTGTCTTTCATCTTGGGTCCATTGCAGGTTTTCTCCAGGACAGTACAATGAAGACCCAGGTTACTCGGTCCAACGCCTTTTCGGCATCTTGTGAGTGGGTCACTGATGGGATATTCTGTTTGTGTACTTTGTCGACCAGATGAGTCGACTACCTGATGTTAGTGTCTTGGTGATGTCTCGCGAAACCTACCTAGTCTGGGAGTACAGGGCTGGAGAGCAGAGTTTCTAGTCTTAAAGCCAATATTTTAGTGTATAATTTGGTGTCTGCATTCAAAAGTGCTACAGGGCGGAACAATGCGCATTCTGTTGTGGGTTTGCCAGATGCGGCGTTTAGTGTATTCTCCACCGCACACATGGTTGGGGTATGACTGGAGCGGAAGGTGAAGGTGTTAAAAGGCCTGGGCTTTGCAGCTTTCATGGTCATTGCTACATCAGGAATGAAGAGAGATGGCCAGACTGCCTTTCCTACCTCTTCTCACCCTCTGTTCTGTGACATCAATCTTTTTCAGCGACGGTGGTAAGCTTTACTCATCCTTGCTTGTTTCCTTATTATTGTCATGTTTTGCCATCCTGGGATTTTCAAATTTACGATAGGATTATTTTCAAGCGGGTGCACCTATGCAGACTATATGATCTTCTTACCCCATAGAACATTGAACTGCCAATAATTAGAAGAATTTAGCTAACTAATGCTAAACCCTTCAGGTAATTCTGGTCAAGATACTATTTCATCAAATAGGATCTGGCTTAGTCCTGGATATTATAGTCCTCAGATGACAAGGGTGCATGTCTGCAGGCTCCCAAGGCTCCCCTTCCTGCCTCTGATGTGACTTGTCCTTGTTTTCCTTGTGTTTCTGATCTCCACTTGTTGGCAGAGCATCTTCCGGGGGTGGAGAGCAACTTTACGGACCTGCTCAGCAACACATACCTGAGCAGAGGATTCCCCCGCAAGTCCTCCAAAGTACTTGCAACATTAGGGGAATTCCACAATAGACCTGTTCGCCACTCCCGAAAATGCAAAATGCCAAAACTTGACTATCGGATACCCACAGCCTCAATTCAGGGGCAACGCGTTATGGATCAACTGGTCAGGGATATCTCCTTACGCTTTTCCACCTTTTCTCCTCACCTTATGCGCCATCAGGTAGCGGAGGGAGGTGTCCATGACTCTAATCAAAGTGGCACCAACATTGTCCAGGCATCCTTGGCACTCAATGGTCATAGAAATGACAATCAGTTCTCACGAGAAGCTCCCTATCAGATTAAACCTTCTCACTCAGCACCTCGGTCGGACACCCGAACCGCAAGAATCTCAAGCTAGAAACTTGCCACCTGAGTACCTAGAGTTCGGATATCTTAACTTCCCCCAAGAATGAACAGTAATTCTGTGGGAAGCTAGCACACCCACTACTCGTGCTTTCTACACAGAGAAGTGGAAAAGGTTAATGCACTACTGTTTTTCTAAACAACAAGATTTGTTTACAGTTTCTTTGTAGGAGATTCTTTCCTAACTCCTGCATCTTCATAAGGCACTTCCATACGACTACACTTCACTGCTGTTCCAGCATACCTCCAAAACAGACACCAGTCCTCCATTTTCAGGGCAACCATTATTATTACTTTCATGGATGGGCTTAAAAGGGTCATCCCTCCAAAGACACCTACTGCACCTACTTGAAAGTAAAATGTGGTACTTTTCCAGCTTATAGGCCCTCCTTTCCAGTCTTTGCATTTGTGCGCATTACAATTCTTGCCTAGGAAGGTGGCTTTCCTCAGAGCAATGATTTCACTCAAGTTCTCGAATGAGGTGCACGCTCCTACATTTCATGAACCATACATTCAGATTGAAACAAGGGAGGGGTCACAACATGTCTTGTGACTCACTTCTGTGAAAAAACACAAGTTGCAATCATCCGGACCCAACACTAGATGGCAGAAGTATGCAGAGCATGTGAATCTAGAGCACTAGAGGCTATGAACAAATGGTTCCAGGGTAAGTAATATTCTGGTCTTTTAAGCTTGTGATATGTGTGTTTTTCAGCGATACCATACAGTGGGGGAGATGGGCTGACAGGAGTCGGACCCCCATGGTGACCGAGGGGGAGGGAAGCTCCCATTCTTGGCTGAATGTCCATGCTGGAATGGTGCTGCCATGCTGTTCTGTATTTGGAAAGGTGGCACTCTGTGGTTAAACACATTGTTTTGAACCTGTGAGGGCTGTGGACTCCATTCTTACAGAAGGCACTGAAGCGGTTTTGTGGCACATTTCACAGTTAGGCTATCAGAACCAATGGAAAACCAGTAATACACACAATTCTTTTTGAGCTAACAGTTTGTGAGTCTCTTCAGTATGTGGGGTGGCCCATGGTGATGGGATTTAGAAAAGCAAGTCTATTCTTCCGCCCCCTTTGACCTTCTTAATGTCTGTTTTTTGACTTGTCTACACTGTCATGGTTTGTGACCCAACTTAGGGTTTGAGACCCATCTTGCCATGATATTGGTTTTTGGGGTACTTTAATCATCCAGGCTGAGAGGTGCTCGCTTTAAGGCGGGGAGCTGGAAGGAGACTCCTTTGGACAATAGGTGAATTAACACTGTTACTAAGATCAATGCCCACCTAAAACCTTGAGGCAATGACCTTGTTGACACGCTTGGAGATGCTGACCTTTGGATTACTGGCAGATCACCCTGTTGACCACGAGGCACGCTCATCTGGTTTTGTGACTACTGTTGGACTTGGCCCTCTCTGCAGGGTCACCCTCAAACTTTTTGCTTCTCCCCTTCTGCTTTCTGAAATTAGTTTTTGTTGACATTAGGACTCTGTGTGCTTTACCACTGCTAACCAGTGTTAAACTCAAGACCTGGCTGTTCGAGCAGTAGCATCCCCCTCCCCCCCAAGCGCCTTGAGACCCTCCCGGGTGAGTAGTGCGCTATACAAATGGCATGATTGATTGATTGATTGATTAAAGCGCATGTGCTCACTTCTTAAAACATGGTAAAACTGTCTTACACACAATCAGACCATTTAATTTAGTGACAAGTCCCTGGTAAAGTGGCACTACCTAGGCCGAGGACCTGTACATTGAATGCTGCTAGTGGGTCTGAAGCACTTTTTGTGCCACCAATTAAGTTGCCCTTTAAAACATGTCTCAGGCCTGTGATTGCCGCCTGCAGTGTAGTTGTACAATGGCAATTAGAACATTGGAATGTTGGGAGCTCCATTGAAAACAATGGAGTGCTCCGGGCTTGTAATGGCTGGTATAAGCCCGGAGCTCCAACATTCCAATGTTTCTTTGTTCACAGCTCTGGCTGTGAACAGAGGCTTCAGGGAACCTGAGGGGATCCCAATCCCCTCACGGTCCCAAAAGGCTTTGTTTTTTTGTTAGAACATTCTGCCCTCTAGTGGCAGAATGTTCTACTAGCCTGTAATGGGGAGACCAGGCAAGGAGAAGGGGTGTCCCCATATGTGGAATGGTGGGTCACTGACTCTACTACCCTCCCCTCTTTCCATCTAAATCAGAGTGAATGGACTACGGACTCACAGTCGCTATGGAAAGAACAAACAGATGAAACAACGGAAGGTGCCTTTAATTGGGCGTACCTAGAGGAAGAAACCACGCCCCCGGATGACGCATACCTTCCTGCATTGGACAAAAAGGAGGAAGCAAGAAGAACGGCATGTGACGACATCGCGGAGGAGTGTTTGGTGTGTAGCGGAGATCGAGTGGAGTACCGAGAAGGAGCAATCGGGCAAAAGAAGACGGGAGAAGTGCGACCGGAGACACCACCGAAGGGGGTTGCAGTGCCTGGAGGCCAATGACACCACAAATCGCCCAGCCACACTCACAGAGGAGTGTGGCTCAGCCAGGTACGACAGCGTGTGTCGGGCCGGTTGGGGAGGCTGGAAGACTCGTCTTAAAAGTAGCCCGTCCTACCGTCTACTGCCTGTGAGGCTTGAATTGTAAATACCCCGGCTTTCTCCCCTCCCCTTACTTACCCATACCCGAATCACCCTTCCCTCACAATTGTCTCACCCACCTCGTGTATACAGGCATTTTGTATATACACTCGTGCAGCGGTGGCCCTTCATTTCCGGGTTTTCCCTTGGGCATACTGTTAAAGAAAAACCTTCCTGACGGGTTCATATTTCTTTTCTGCATGTCCTGTGGTGGAGCAACCTAGGAAGAGCAGATGGCAGAGGACTACGCGAGAGCCCTAAAGGTCCCGAGAAGGCCCCAGACGCTACCTGCAACTACGGATCCTGCCATATTAGCCCGAGAAAGATTTGCTCTCAGAAAAAAGAAAACATTTATCAAAATAAAACCTTATATACCAAGGTCAAGTCTCCGAGCCCTTCCTACAACCCCGCAACATAGCCTTATAGCCCTTCGCAGCTGGGCTATACTGGCTATTAAAGTCCCTCTCCCTTGTTAAACGCTGGAGAGGGCCTTTAATAGCCGGTATAGCCCTCTACGGCGGGCTATAAGGCTGTATTCGACCTGGCAAAATAAACCTTATGCAGGCTTTTACCTTCCTTTTTAATACATATAAGTTACCTGTATGGTAGGCCCTAAACAGCCCATATGGCAGGGTGCGTTGTATTTAAAAAGTTGGACATGCGTTTTAAGTTTTATATGTACTAGTTCTGAAAAACTCCTAAATTATTTTTTAATTTCTTTAAGGCCCACCTCTCTTATAGGATAACATTGACTAACATTAGTGCACTTACTAAGTGCTAACTTTTGATTGGGATTGCTGGTGGACACAATTGAATTGTAATTTGACATCTTCTTTAATGATAAAGTTGGATTTTAGATTACAATTTTGAATATGGCATTTTTTATTAAGTTAATATTTTCCTGCCCTAAACTTTCTGAGGCCTTGTAGGAGTTTGGAGCTGCCAGGACCAGGACCTGTAAATTGCTCCCCTATCAGGAATGCGTATTAAGCCCACACAACGAACAGTAGGACCAAGGTGCAGTTCGGAGGGGACCATCCTTCCAGGATTGGAGGGGTGGAGCTGTTCCCTGCCTTACTTTCATGTCAAAGATGTGTGTGTACTTGAAGTTTCCCCCACTTCAATATTGGACCTCCTGAGCCACTCATGAGTACAGTTCTGCCCCTGTGGACATTACAGAAGAAGGAGTGCCTTGTTCACCAGAGGACTGTCCTGCTGCTTGAGGACTGCCTTGTTCTTCATAGGATTGCTCTGCTGCTACCAGAGGCCTGCCCTGCTGCTTGAGGCATGCCCTGCTCTCTGAGAAGGAAGACTGGATCTGCTCCCTTCATCTCAGGCTCACCTGAGTGACTCCAGGGGTCAGCTGGCTGACTTCCTGTTCTGAGCTACATGGACACACCAAGCTTCAGAGGCCTCCCTGCAACTTCCCTTGCCTGGACCTGGAACTGGATCTGAACTGTCTGAGCCCTGCTGGCATCTGCTGGAGTAAGTTCCTGATCCCCAAGAGGTTCCTCCCCAGGTCCTGGACCCTTGGCTGCCATCAGTTGAGCTCCTCCTGTGAAATCCTGAAGTTTTGAACTCTGCATGCCAGACTTTGAGAAGATAATTTTTTCAACTGGACTAACCTGTTCTCTGTATCTAGCTCACACCCCATCGTGGTCAGTTACAAAGTGTGATTTTACCCAGAACTCGTGTGACTAGATATCTCTAGTTGGCACATTCTGCTCTGTGGTGCTATTTTAGTTGAAGCTTTAAAATTACATATCTCCAGTTATGCTGATCTTACTTAACTTGCTTTTGTGTTATTTTATTTATTACATTTTACTCTACTTTTGCAAATTGGCATGGGATTTTTCTTTTGTTGTGTTTTCACTTTATTAATGTTTGAGTGTTGCATACATTTATTTCGTGTCTTATAAAGCACCTGAATCACTCCCAGAGGGGTATCTCTTGGATGCGGGAGAGCTATAGTAAGGAAAAGAAAAAGATTTCAGAAAAGCTCAATTTTGAGTAGCTTACGGAAAAGTAGGTTGCCCGGGCATTTCCGGAGGTGACTGGAGAGTTGATTCCAATAGGAGGGTGCTAGGTAGTAAAAAGCTTTCCCACCTATGCAGGATTTCTTAACACGGGGCACCAGTAGTAGCGATTTAGGGGTCACCGGAGTGTTCTAGAGAGCTGATATCGGATGAGTCTGTCTGCTGAGTAGCTAGGGCCATTGCCGTGTAGTACTATGTAGCAGATCTAAAATTGGATCCGCTTGCGGATTGGTAGCCAATGTAGTCCGTGAAGTAGAGGCAGAGAGGCGGTCTGGGCAGGAGAGTTTGAAACTAAACGGGCTGCAGTGTTTTGGACCACCTGAAGTCTATTAGGGAGGATTCATCAGCTGAGATCAGGAGGGCGGTACAATAGTCTAGGTGACTTATGACTAATGCCTGAAGGAGAAATTTACGAACTGTCATGGGGAGAAAAGGGAAAACCCTCCTTAGAGGCTTGGGGTGTGGAAGCAGAATCCTATGGTGGAAGTGACTTCCTCATTCAATGTAATTTACTTTACACTCTTGCCTCTTGAGCTAAGCCTGACTGATTCGTTCCAAGCTATCAGAGGATTTGCAGCCTGATTCATCATTCTCCCGTTTTGCGAGCCCCTAATAGCGATTCATAAGGAATCGCTATTAAGGACTTGCAAAACGGGATTCATGTAGAAATTGCATAAAGAAATGCGATTCCTACACATTCCTTATTTGCGATTAGCAAATTGCTAATCGCAAATAAGGAATAACTCCCCATTCATTCCTATGGGCCTAAAGGCTCATAGGAATGAATGGGGAGTTATTCCTTATTTGCGAATAGCAATTTGCTAATCGCAAATAAGATAGCGATTTCAAGGGTGCCAGGGGTGTCCAAAGGACACCCTGTAGCACCCCTGAAATGTAATCCACATTGGTGTTGCGCACACACATGTCCAAAGGACATGTGTGTGTGTAACATGCAACTTAGTAAAATGCATTTAAATGCATTTTTCTAAGTTTTCGCTATTTACCACGAGGTTTGACCTCGCGGTAAATAGCGGCCCAAAATTGCGATTTCGGTATTTTAAAATGGTTCATGAATTGCATTTAAGGAATCTCAAATAGAGATTCCTTAAATGCAATGCCTCGCAAATATGCGAATTCTTTAATAGCGAATTTTGCATTTGGGATGATGAATCCCAAATGCAAAAATTGCACTCGCAAAGGGCCAGATTCTCAGAATCTGGCCCTTTGCGAGCGCAATTAAGCTTGATGAATCAGGCTGTTAGTCACAATTAAGTGACTTTTGTGGTTCACTCCCACAAGAATTGAGGTTGTTACCTGAGCCTTCCACCCCTCAACCATTAACCAAATTTCTTACAACTGCCATTGAAATGAAACGAAATGGGCCTGAGCTTGAATGCCTATTTGTCGGTGGTCCTTAGCGCCGGGACACTCTGTGGAGTAGCCGTGCGCTTTATAAGTACCCATTTTCATTTCATTTCATAAGGGGGCCTTTAGCTAAGACGATGTGCATGGCTTCTATATTCTCCTGGGCACCAGCCTTCTCTGTGCCACAATAAGATAACTAGTTACTGTCCTGTGCATGCCTATGTACATGAAGTGTGGTCATCCCCAGACATCCCGTGCACAACAGGTAATTAACATCCTCATCTCTGCCTCTGTCAACTGGGAGCTCAAGCTTGCTTCTGCCTGGCTCTTTCTGCCCTTTCACCTCTGGGGAATGTGTGGCTCTTTCTTGTATGATGAGGACTGACCTGTGTCTTCCCTTTAAAGCTTGGCTTGCATCTGGATGATGTGGGAGTTGGAGGAATAGTATGGTCACCAGTACCACTCTCTAGCAGTCCCGTGTATGTGCCGGCTTTGTCCCAACATTGCTCTACCCAATGGTAAAACCAATTGCCATGGGGCGACCTGGATGATGGGGGTCAGAGCTCCAGTGGCAAAGGCATCGTGCCGGGCGGTGGACATTTCAACTCTTGGCTCTGTCTGGTTGATCCTACACACATGGCCTGTATTCTACTCCACAGATGAGCTCACTGGCCTTCAAGCAATGGACAGAGTGATACAAGGAAGCTCGGATGGAGGTCTTAGACCTGTGTGTGCTTCACCTGGAGAAGAACAGAGATAATCCCAGGATAAGGCAACCTGAAGCTTGGCTGATCCAATGAACTTCACTGTGCCCCAATAACTGACCATGAAACAGGTTCAACATGGACCAGGAGATAAGACCCTTTAATCTCAAAAACAGAACAACAAAACATACATTATATGAGAGTCTGGGAGGAAGATGGTGGTGGATTCCTGGGGGTGAGACCACCTGACCCTCCAGGGACAGTCGCAGTGAAGACAGAAAGACACGGATAATGAGAAGGGATGTGAGAGCTTCTAAAGTCATCTTTGAGCATCCTGAACTAGAGTCATCTGAGCATCTTGGCCTCCAAGTATCAACCACCCCTTGTGCTCCATTCCACTGATAGGTTCACAAAACATGCAGTATATGTGCCTGTGATGGGCAGCCTTGGAGACCAGGCTGAGTTTAGACGATGTCTTGAGGCGATACGTAGGGGTGATGACCCGACCTTGAGAAGCAGCTGTGCTCAGATGCTGGTGGCATGCGACAGGCAAGGTATGATGGACGGACCTGAAGAACAGGCAATAGTGTGGGTGATCAGCTCAGCAGATATGCCAGGGGTAATGGATAGGAAGTGATGGGTGAACGTGAGGAATGCAATGATTGGAAATGGGCAGGGGAGTGATGGCGCTGTGGAACATGTGGAGTGGTGCACTACCCCAGTCGACTGTTTCAGTAACAACGCGGAGGGCGTTATCTTTTTTGAAAAATGTTCTTTATTAGGTAATCCAAAAATATAGGTGCAATGAGCCTCAGCCAACGCGTTTCGTTCAAAAAGGTTGAACTTCGTCAGGGCAATCCGAAGTGGAGATAGATCATGTCCAAGTAGCAGGGAGGTCATGTGCGATTAGCGACTTGAAGCAAAGCAGGAGCCTTCTTGATAAGGGCCCATTCTTCCTCGTACCGCCTCTGGATAGATGTGTTCACATCTATCCAAATGCGGTACGAGGAAGAAGCACCGGATGCACATGACTACTGACAATACGAATGGGCCCTTATCAAGAAGGCTCCTGCTTTGCTTGAAGTCGCTAATCGCACATGACCTCCCCGCTACTCGGACATGATCCATCTCCACTTCGGATTGCCACGACAATCTTTTGATACAAATACACGCCCTGATCAAGTTCAACCTTTTTGAACGAAATGCGTTGCCTGAGGCTCATTGCACCTATATTTTCGGATAACCTAATAAAGAACATTTCTCAAAAAAGAAAACATACTACGCGTTGTTACTAAAATAGTCGATTGGGGTAGTGCACCACTCCATTTGTTCACAATTCCCATATATCTGCTTGGCAGTGTGCACTCCTCAACAGCGGGTGCAGGAGTAGTTTGTGCACACCAAATTGCATCTTCAACAATACTAATAGCAGGAACGCAGCCAAGAGGTGCGCCCACTGGAGTCTGCTGTTGACCCACGCCCTTCCTGGAGCTGTGGAACATGTTAAGCAGGTGATAGAGTTGGAGAATGTCCAGGAGGGGGTTTGTGATATCTGGAGGACACACTGTTGAGATGATAGAGTATGTAGTTGGGCTGGCAGCAGACCCGTGATGTCTTGAGGACAGCCGGTGCAGAACACTTGGAGTTCTACAATGGGATGCAAGCAAAAGATCATGTTTAGACGACAACTGGTTAGCTGTTTGTTGCCCTAGCTGATGGGCCGGAAGGTGAGCAGTGGAGGTTTTTCTGGCATGAGGATGAATCTGAACACCGTCTTCACATCTTCTTTGGAAACGGTATCAATCTGAAAGTTTCTCAGAACCTGGAAAGAAGCAGGAAACAAGATGAGGAAATATGTAAAAACATGGTAGGAAAAGCACACCCCTAAAAGACACATGCCACAGCAAGCACCACCCATGTCTGCCCTTCCCATTCATTCTCCACCATGTGGTGATCACAGATACCACAACATCAGTGAGGGGCTCTTCATCCCTCCTACAACTTACATGGACAAGGAACAGCATCATCTCCATTTCTGCAATCCGACGCCCGATGCACTGCCGCGAGCCAAACCCAAAAGCCAGCGCCTTGAAGCCGTTGTCCTCCTTATTCAGCCATCGCTCAGGGTCGTAGCGCCCAGGTTTTGTGAAAACCTCTGAGCTTCTGCCCATGGCGTACAGCCCTACCTGCACCAGCGTCTAGAGGAATAGAAGTGACAGTGAAGAAATGATTTGAAAAACATGGTGTCTTGTGCGGAGCACTGCTGGACTGTCAATCACATCAAGAACATTGAGTCCTACAGCGGGCACAGCTCCACCCTCAATGACCTCAAGCATACTATGCACTACATTGTCTGCTGTGCCTTGCACTGTTTTTCTCTCACTCATCTCAAGAACAAGGGACAAGAGACAAAATCCTAACTTTATGACTTTCAGTATTCACAAAAGCCATTTAGGAGTAGTAAAGTTAGGGTTTTATCTTAGGACAAAATCCTAACTTAAGTTAAACTTAAGTTAGGATTTTGTCTTAAGTTTGTCTTAAGTTTTGGCCTTAAGACAAACATAAGACAAAATCCTAACTTAAGTTTAACTTGAGTTAGGATTTTGTCTTTGGACCAAAACATAAGACAAAACCCTAAAGTTGGTATTTTGTCTCAGATTACTTTTGTGAATCGGGCCCATTGTGTCTTGCGCTCTGGACTGCTGAATTATCAACCATCTCAAGAACATTGCGTCCTATAGCATGTACTACTCAACGCTCATTTATATTAAGTATATATTGTACTACACCGTGTACTGTCCCTTGTACTGCTCAAGTCAGTAATTTCAGTGACATTGTGTCTTTCATTGTGTACTGCTCAACTCTCAAAACCAAGAAAAGTATGTCCTATGCCATGTACCTCTCCACATTTATTCTCAAAACCATTGTGTCCTACAACGTGTTCTGTCAACCATCTTGAAAACAGTGTTCAGCCCAACTCTCAATCTGAAGAACCTTGTATCCTACACGTCTATTCATTCACTCTCAATCTCAAAAACATTGTGCCTCACACCTAGTGCTTCTCCACTCTTCATCTCAAGAGCATTGTGTCCTACACTGTGTCTTGCGCTATGTACCACTCAAGTCTCAATCATCTCAAAAACCTTATCCTACTCTGTGTATATCTTGTACTGCTCCACGCTCCATGCTAATAACATTGTGTTGTGCGCTGTGTACCAGCATCTCAAGAACATTATGTCGTCCACCTGGTAACACAAACTGTTTTCAGGAACATTGTGTCCTTGGGCATGCACTACTCAATTCTTAATCTTCATTGTGTACTTCAGTGTGTCCCATCCCTGGTACAACTCAGCTCTCAGTAATCTCAAGAACATCTTGTCCCACACCAGGTACTGCTCACCTCTCAATCTCAAGAACATTATGTCCTACACCGTACCACAGTCATCTCAAGAACATTGTATAGTATGTGGTGTCCCACCCCTGGTACTGCTCGGTTGTCAATTATCTCAAGAACATTGTGCTCCACACCTACAGCAGCTCCATTCTCAATCTCAAGACCATTATGTCCTACACCATGAACCACTCAACACTCAATCATCTCAAGAACATTCTATCCTACTCTTTGTAATGCTCGGCTCTCAATCACCGCTAGGTGTTGTGTCCTCCTCTGCTCTCAACATCACACCCATTGCAGTTATAGTCAGGCCTTAGCAATCCAACTGGGAAACTTTGTCATGGTTCCCAGTGGAAATTTGTGATTTGGGCAGCTGTATATTGAAATTTAATTTAACTGTTCCTACAGGTCCAAAAGATTTGGAAAACAATCTGTTGAAATATTCTTCCCTCCCTGAAACCTGTTAAGAGATGGCACAGGCACATTTCAATGAATTTGCAAATCCCCAGAGTTCTTAAAGGCCATGAAACTAGCCTCTGTTTTGAACATGCTGTTTCCAGTGAGAACTACGATGCTCCATTTTCAGTAGCACAATACCGTAAGACTTGCATTGGTATTGACAGGGCAGGAACAAGGTTCTTGTACTAGAAGAGATGGGCCAGGAATCAGATACGCACCACAGGTGGCACATTTAGTAAGCATAAAGTACTCACCCTGGTAGGGACCCAGTACTCACAGCGGTATGGACATGTTAGGACTCAAGCGCTCACACGCTAAGGACATGGTAGGAAGGGAGTGAACACTTACCAACGCACTGGGGCTACACGCTGGTAGGATAAGTAGTGAGCGACCCACTGGACTTACTTACCCCATCTGACTCCATAGATTTTAAGTACTCCCACCAGTATGGACACAGTAGGAACCAGTTATACTCCCTAGTAAAGACATGGCATGGAGGGAACGGGTAATCATCCCGTATGGACATGGTAGGACAGGTACTCACAGGAAACGGGCATGGTATGGATGGAACAGGTACTACTATAGTATGGACAAGGTAGAACCAGTGCTTACGTGAAAGGGCATGGTAGGGAGTAAGTGCTATTCATTTTGTATGGACATGCTAGGACATGCATTCACATAAAAATGGCATGGTAGGGAGGCAGTAGGTACTCACCCCAGCTGGGACGCGGTAGTTGTGGAGAGTCACATCCTTGGTGGGGTACCGCTGCACTGTTATCCCGACAGGGTACAACCTAGAGACAGACAGACAGACAGCTGTATGTTCAGTGTGTCTTTGTTCGCACCAACTTCTTTTCTGAGACTAACTTACTCCCTCAATGTCTCTTTTCTTTAAAGTCTCTCCCTTCTCCATGTTCGGTCTCAAGCTCCCTGTCCTGCACCTCTGTCTGTCTCTGATGCTCAGATCTCACTGACTTGTCTCTTCTAGCTCTCTCTGGCAGTCTCTACTCACTCTCTCCATCCTGCTTGTCTCTCTGGCAGTCACTTGCCATTGTCTCCGTCAGTATGTCTCTCTGACTGTCTCTTAGGATTCTTAGCATCCCTCTCTGTAAGTCTATTCCTATCCTCTCAGCCCGCATGTCTCTTTCTGGCAGTCTCTTCCAACTGCCTCAGTCCTCATGCCTCTCCAAAATACTCATCACACTCCATCTAGCATGTATGTCTCTAGCAGTCTTGTTCCACTCTCCATTCCCTCATGTGTCTCTCTCTCTCTCTCTGGCATTCGCCCCTGCTCTCCCTCCCACACGTCTAACTCTGTCAATCTACCTGCATCAGTCTCTCTCATCCCTGTGTGTTTCTCTGACCGTGTCCTCCTACTTTCTCTCTCCTCGCGTCTCTATCAGTACCTCTCTTCCCTCTATCAGTCTCTTCCTTCTCTCTCATTCTTCATGTTCCTCCCTAACAGTTCTAGTTTTGTGTGAGCAGGTAATCGCGGAACCATTGTGTCTCCTGATGGACTCCATAGAACTGTGACGTAAGCGTTCGAGCGTAGTGAAGTGAATGCAGGTTTACAATGTTGAGTTCCCGGTTACATGCAGAAAAATAAAGTCGTGTTATACCAAGCTCCCTGTGGTGTAATCGTTGTCGAGTTCCCAGGCTGGGGAGGAAGCTACAACAGTCATCACACTACTCCTTACATCTCTCGACTACAGTCTTTTCTGACTCTCTCTCATCCCTAATGCCATTATCTGAGTCATCACTCTTTTCCTCTCCCAGGTCTCTTTCCAGCAGTCTCTCTTCCTACTCTTTCATCCCTCAGGCCTCTCTCTCGACAGTTCCCTCTCGCCCTCTGTATCTCTTGCCTTACTGTTCCCTTCACAATATGTGTGGGAGAAAATCCCCCCAATGTAGTCTCTGCCAGATGTAATGGTATATAGGCAGAGGTCGAAGTGCATTAAAAAACAAGCCTTTGCAATGCAATAGGTCTCGCATTAGGAAAGTGTGAGCCCCCGAGTGATGTGGTGGTGTCCCAGAGTGATGTGGTGGTGTCCCAGAGTGATGTGGCGGTGTCCCAGAGTGATGTGGTGGTGTCCCAGAGTGATGTGGCGGTGTCCCAGAGTGATGTGATGGTGTCCCCGAGTAATTAGGTTAGAGAAAGTTAAGAATATTGCATGGGAGAAAGAAACACATACTGTATGGGAAATAGGGAGGTATAGTGTATGGGAGATAGGACAGCTCAAGAAATGAGGCATCATGTATGAGGCAAATACTGGGAGACTGTAAAAAACTGGAAGGCTGCGCATATAGGAGAAAGAAAGTATGGTTGAATGTGAGAAGACTACAGACTGTATGGGAGTAAGGAAGGTAGGTTGTATGGGATAATGTATGATAGAGTGCATGTGTTAAAGGGGTATACAGTGTATGCAAAATAAAATATTTGTATGGAAGACAAATAGACTAATGGAGAAAGGAGAGCAGATTCTGGGAGAAGTTATGACAGAAGGCACGACCTAAAAACTGTTTATGGGAGAACAGAAGGCAGAGACTAAGGGGAAAGTTACACCTTACTGCATGAAAGAAAGGATGAGAGACCATGAAAGAAGCAACAGTAGACCTTGAGACAGAACAAAAGGCAGTGGGTATCGGGGAACAGGAAATAGAAAGGAGGGGTTATGGGAGAAAGGGAGGCAGCGAGCAAGGGTAAAAGTAAGACAGAGAGCATGAGAGAAAGAAAAGGTCTCATGGTCTCACGGTTGATGCACTGTTCAAAGCGCCGGGATGCCTTAGGGTAGCTGTGCGCTATATAAGTTTAATAATAATAATAATAATAATAAAAGCCGACATGGGAAAAAGGAAAGCAGAGAGCAAGGAAGAAGGGAAGGCAGAGTTCATGGGAGAGAGTAAGGCAGACAGAATGGAAAAAAGGGAAGGCTGACAGTATGGGAGAAAGGGAAAAAGAAGCTAGAAAACATGGGAGAAAGGAAGGCTGAGATCGTGTGTGACAGCAAGGCAGAGATGGGAAAAGGAAGGTGAAGGGCATGGGGAAAGGGAAGCAGAGAGGGAAAAACGAAGGCAGAGTGCATGGGAAAAATGAACACGGACAGCAAGGGGGAAAGGATGGGAGAGTGCATGGGAGAAAGGAAGGCAGAGATCATGGGAGAAGAAAAGCAGAGTGCATGAGAACCTTGGAACACAGTGCACAGGAAAGAATGTAAGGTAGAATAGGAGAAAGTAAGCAAACGTATCACATAAAGCAAAGAGCATATGTAAAAAAGAAGGCAGCTTATGTGACAAAAGGGAAGGCAAAGAATGGCAGTAAGTAAGACGGCGTGTGGGAGGAAACAAAGGAGAACATAGGAGAAAAGAAAGCAGAGAGTGCCAAAAAAAGAAAGAAAAGTACAGAGCTTAGCAGAATGGAAAACAGAGAGCACGGAAAAAGGAAAGTGAATTAAGAATGTGGGAAAGGAAAAGCAGAGAGCTGTGAGAGAAAGGAAAGCAGGTATTGGGAGGGGAAAAATTAGAGTGAATGGGGAAAGGAAAGTAACCTATGGAAACAAGGTTGAAAGCGAGAGAGAGGGGAAGAAACAGAGGTAAGGAGAGAGAGCTGGATGAAGAACAGACCATGAAAACAAATAAATAAAAGCTCACGAGAGCGAGGCCAGCAAGTTTGGGAGCGCATTCCTTTGAAGACTGATGGGGGCGGGGGAGCGGCTTCCTTTGAAGTCTGATGCCGAGGCTCAGACAAATGGTGGTGTGCGAGCGGCTTCCTTTCAAGTCTGACGGGGGAGCAGGGGAGCAAATGGCGAGCGCGCGCCCGGCGCACATGCACTGGCCATAATCCGCATTCCAAAGCCCTCTTGACAGGATTTTCTGGTGCCCCTCTATATCTCTCGCATAGCGATTGCTTATGCAATAGCTAGGCTTGACCTAAACATATGGGAACTGTGATGCTGCATGCAATAGGGGGGGGTCAGTGGGCGTGGGGGCGGAGTCAAAGGTGTGGCTAAAACAACAAACAAGATGATGGACGGAATGTTGCACAATGGCAAAACATTCACCCCCAGTCACAGATCTGGGTTTAATCCATCGTTATTTTGCTCACCAAGCCACCCCAGGGTATGCTCAGACGTGAGTCCCTTGCTCACTTTGCCACTGGATTCAAGATAGCCTGGCTGATGAGGATTATGAATCCGAAACCGGTCCCAGGATGCTTGTTTCCGGTCCAGGGAAGACATGGCTTGGCAGTTCGGGCTAGACTGTTCCCAGTGGAAATTTGTGATTTTGGCAGCTGTAGATTGAAATTTAATTTAACTGTTCCTACAGGTCCAAATGTTTTGGAAAACAATCTGTTGAAATATTCGCCCCTCCCTGAAACCTGTAAAGAGGTGGCACAGGTACATTTCAATGAATTTGCAAATCTCCAGAGTTCTGAGGACTTGAAATTAGCCTCTGCTCCTAATGTGCTGTTTCCAGTGGGAACTCCAAAGCTCCATTTTCAATAGCACGATAAGGTGAGACTTGCATTGAAATTGGCATGGTAGGAACGAGGTTCTGGTACTACAAGAGATGGGACAGGAATCAGATACTCACTCCAGGGATGTAGTAAACGTAAAGTACTCACCTTTGTAAGGACCCAGTACTCACAGCGGTATGAACATGCTAGGACTTAAGCGCTCACACGAAAAGGACATGGTAGGAAGTGAGTGGACACTTGCCACTACCAGACGCCATAGGTATGAACTACTCCCACCAGTATCAGTACAGTTGGAATCAGTTATGCTCTCTAGTAAAGGCATAGCATGGAGGGAACAGGTAATCATCCCGTATGGACATGATAGGACAGGTACTCATGCAAAAGGGCATGGGATGGAGGTTACAGGTCCCCGAGTGATGTGGTGGTGTCCCCGAGTGATGTGGTGGTGTCCCAGAGTGATGTGGTGGTGTCCCAGAGTGATGTGATGGTGTCCCCGAGTAATTAGGTTAGAGAAAGTTAAGAATATTGCATGGGAGAAAGGAACACATACTGTATGGGAAATAGGGAGGTATAGTGTATGGGAGATAGGACAGCTCAAGAAATGAGGCATCATGTATGAGGCAAATACTGGGAGACTGTAAAAAACTGGAAGGCTGCGCATATAGGAGAAAGAAAGTATGGTTGAATGTGAGAAGACTACAGACTGTATGGGAGTAAGGAAGGTAGGTTGTATGGGATAATGTATGATAGAGTGCATGTGTTAAAGGGGTATACAGTGTATGCAAAATAAAATATTTGTATGGAAGACAAATAGACGAATGGAGAAAGGAGAGGAGAATCTGGGAGAAGTTATGACAGAAGGCACGACCTAAAAACTGTTTATGGGAGAACAGAAGGCAGAGACTAAGGGGAAAGGTACACCCTACTGCATGGAAGAAAGGATGAGAGACCATGAAAGAAGCAACAGTAGACCTTGAGACAGAACAAAAGGCAGTGGGTATCGGGGAACAGGAAATAGAAAGGAGGGGTTATGGGAGAAAGGGAGGCAGCGAGCAAGGGTAAAAGTAAGACAGAGAGCATGAGAGAAAGAAAAGCCGACATAGGAAAAAGGAAAATAGAGAGCAAGGAAGAAGGGAAGGCAGAGTTCATGGGAGAGAGTAAGGCAGACAGAATAGAAAAAAGGGAAGACTGACAGTATGGGAGAAAGGGAAAAAGAAGCTAGAAAGCATGGGAGAAAGGAAGGCTGAGATCGTGTGTGACAGCAAGGCAGACATGGGAAAAGGAAGGTGAAGGGCATGGGGAAAGGGAAGCAGAGAGGGAAAAACGAAGGCAGAGTGCATGGGAAAAATGAACACGGACAGCAAGGGGGAAAGGATGGGAGAGTGCATGGGAGAAAGGAAGGCAGAGATCATGGGAGAAGAAAAGCAGAGTGCATGAGAACTGTGGAACACAGTGCACAGGAAAGAATGTAAGGTAGAATAGGAGAAAGTAAGCAAACGTATCACATAAAGCAAAGAGCATATGTGAAAAAAGAAGGCAGCTTATGTGACAAAAGGGAAGGCAAAGAATGGCAGTAAGTAAAACGGCGTGTGGGAGGAAACAAAGGAGAACATAGGAGAAAAGAAAGCAGAGAGTGCCAAAAAAAGAAAGAAAAGTACAGAGCTTAGCAGAATGGAAAACAGAGAGCACGGAAAAAGGAAAGTGAATTAAGAATGTGGGAAAGGAAAAGCAGAGAGCTGTGAGAGAAAGGAAAGCAGGTATTGGGAGGGGAAAAATTAGAGTGAATGGGGAAAGGAAAGTAACCTATGGAAACAAGGTTGAAAGCGAGAGAGAGGGGAAGAAACAGAGGTAAGGAGAGAGAGCTGGATGAAGAACAGACCATGAAAACAAATAAATAAAAGCTCACGAGAGCGAGGCCAGCAAGTTTGGGAGCGCATTCCTTTGAAGATTGATGGGGGTGGGGGGCGGGGGAGCGGCTTCCTTTGAAGTCTGATGCCGAGGCTCAGACAAATGGTGGTGTACGAGCGGCTTCCTTTCAAGTCTGACGGGGGGGGCAGGGGAGCAAATGGCGAGCACGCGCCCGGCGCACATGCACTGGCCATAATCCGCATTCCAAAGCCCTCTTGACAGGATTTTCTGGTGCCCCTCTATGTCTCTCGCATAGCGATTGCTTACGCAATAGCTAGGCTTCACCTAAACATATGGGAACTGTGATGCTGCATGCAATAGGGGTGGGGGGTCAGTGGGCGTGAGGGCGGAGTCAAAGGTGTGGCTAAAAAAACTATATAGTTTCGTTTGTCTTTCACCGCCAGGTAGCTGCATATTCAATAACGTGCAACCTAAATGAAAAATCCAATAAAAAAAGCTGTTAGTGGAAAATGATTATAGTACAATATGAAACCTCTATTAGTCAGACCCCCCAGGATGGATTAGCAAATTTAGCGGCACAAAAATGGAAATTTAGCGGCACAAATATGGAAATTTAGCGGCAATTTTGCGGCATTTTATGTGGCCATTTTTCCTAGGGACTTAGCCAGATGACCACTCAACACAAGACCTGTAGGGCCAATCCCATAAAGGGAAATGCATAAGTCCAAGTCTCCTTAGTGCTGTTGCTTGAAAATACCAAGGGGTCTAAAAGTTGACAGGTAATTTTTTCCAACATTCCTATATCTGCTCCGGCTCCACCTACTCAGTGGTATGATCTCTTCCGAAGTGCCGTACTGTCATAAAGGGGAGTGTTTTCCTGTAGCAAGGTGGGGTCTGGTGCAGGGGGCGGTAGTTGCAGAGGGGTGTGGTCTGGTGCAGGTGGTGTAGTCTCCTGAAGGATGACAGTCCTTACCTTAGGGTCTCTTTGATGGCCCCCTTGAGCAGCGGCAGTGAGTTGAGCATCTTGGGGATGTCCTGGTGCCCCTGGGAGTCGGCAGCCTTGATTTCCTCTCGAAGGAGCGTCTGCACATGTTGGTTTCGCGCCAGTTCGAAGAGGGTAAACAGCAGGGGCATGGCCGTCTGGAATAGAGAACAAGAGGGGGTGGCCATTAATGAAGAGGATGAGAGAGGAAGAGAGACACACAGTTGCATCATATTGAATACATCAGTTATAGCCAAGCAATAATTTTCCTTGGTGTTGGTCCTGTTTTGATCCCTGATGAGGTCTGAGCATTACTAGCATATATAACACAGTCCCATTGAACCAGTCTCTTTGTTCATCACATTCAGGATGGTTGTTTTTACTTCATCACTGTCAACATTGCTTGTATAAGAGGGTTCTCAATGTGTCAAAATGTAATATGACAGGTGGAAATTTTACTTTTGTGGCTGGATAAGGTTCTGCATAACATGTAAAGCAATTTGTTATCAGTACATTTTCAGTATTTGGTCTGTAAAACATCAATGGACACGAAATCCAAGGGCACATTGCTCTATGTTTGGGGGAGCCTTTCTTGGCACAGTATCTCCAGAAATGCACTGGGTACCGATCTTACTGTGGTTTTCACCATTAGTTACCTGGTTATTGTTCGAATCCCAAAAGACCATTGTGAAAATGCAAAAAATGTGAGGACCAGCGCCCTATTATTCTTCAGCTAGAACCAGTTGTTGATTCCAGTTGTTGACATGACAGTAGCTGTGGTTCTTTGGCTTCTCCCCAAAGAACTCCTCTGTTTTTAGCTTATCTCTGTTCCTCACAGAATACAGGTTTCAGGGAGGACGCACCCTGCCATGAGACTGGCTAATTTCTCCTCTCTTCATGATGCCCTGTAGCAATTCTGGATTGTCTTTTCAACTTACTGTGGTTTCTCACAGAGCATCCTTGTGAAAGGCGTGTGATACAGACCTGAGATGTTTATCTGGACCGCGCCTAGCACCTGGAACTCTGACCTTCATACCACCCACAGGTACTCCATCGCAGAGCTCTTAGCCCTGGACCCTACATGATGCAACAACAACTGCTGCATCTCATGTCCTCGATCAACAGAAGGGCCTTTTTCCTGCTGCCTCTGCCTCTTCACCTTCAACTCAGGACCTCCCATCCTCAAGGAAACACTCAACACACCCACCTCACCTACCAAGAACACCCAAGAACTACTCCACTTCCTCCTGCTCAATGCCTGATTACTCTGCAAACACGCCACTGAAATCTGGGACACCATTTCCATCCTCACCCCTGATGTTATCTTCATAACAGAGATCTGACTCCAACCATGACATCTTCACCGGGACGCACTACTGCTACTACATGATGCACCAGGACAGCACCAACAAACACAGAGGCTGCATTGCCATCATCCACAAGGAGACCATCCTTTTCACCACCAGGGAAGACGACCCCACACTGATCATGGACCACCTCAACTTGCAATTCCAAACCGATGACAGAACAACCATCAGCGGCAACCTCGCCTACAGACACCATGACCACACCTCGGCTTCTGCAATGCCAATGCAATGCTTTTTGCATCACCCCACTCGCAATTGACTCCAAGCACTACATCTTCCTCAGTGACCTCAACTTCCACCTCGATGATCCCAAAGATGCAAACACCACCAACCTCCTGGAAAGCATGAGCAACATTGGCCTCACCCAACTGATCACTGACCCACATACAGCAAAGGACACACGCTTGACCCAATCATCACTGTCAGTGACAGTCAAGTGCAGCCATGTCACAGAATTCACTAGGGCCAACCATGCCAACATCCACTTCAACATTACAGGATCCCCATGCACCACCACCAAGCCTCCCAGCCCCCCATCACAGCTGGAACAAAGTGACAGAGACCCAATAGACAGACGCCTTCAACACCACCTGTTCTGACTCTGCAACCAACCTTGATGAAGTCATCAAAAATTTTTCCACCTAGATAACCAACTAAGCTGACAGAGTCCCATTGATCAAGCATAGCCCAAACCGGCAGATCCACTAAACAAGCCAGTTGGTACACACCGGAACTCAGGACAATGAAACACAACTGCAAATAGCTAGACAGAAGATGGCACACCTGCAAAGAACCCACAGATCGAACAACCTTCAAGCCAGTCCTCAACAAATACCACCAATGCCTAAAAGACACAAAAAGAGGCACCCTGGCAGAAGCATCAAAGCCTGCTTCAACCAAAGCAAGCAACTCTTCAGTAGTGTCAGGTTGTTCTCCTGCCTGTCAGCCACCGAGAGCATGATCTCCCCGTCCCAGGAAATCTACAACACCCTGGTGCACTACTTCCACGACAAGAGATCCACTATCTGTAGAAACTATGAACTCCACCCACCAACCTCTACAACCTCCTCACACCAATGGATGCCACCCACAACCATCCGCTCACCGCATGGGAACAGCTCACCATACAGAGCACCACAGCCATCATAAACTCCATCCACTCTGGAGCACCCACGGACCCTTGCCACCACCACTTCTTCAACATCTGGAACAAGGAAATCAGCTGCTAACCCACCTCCATTCTCAACGTGTCCATCACCTTGGCCACCTTCTCTGATTGATGGAAAAACACAGAGGTCAGACCCTTCCTCAAAAAACCCTCCGTTGACCCCAGCGAAATCAAGAACTACCACCCATCTCTCTACACCAGTTCCCTGCCAAAGTCCTCAAGAAGGCCTTCAATCACCAACTCACCGAACACCTGGAGAGAAACAACCTGCTGGACAACTCCCAATTCGGTTTCTGCACCAATCCCAGCACCGAGACCACCCTGATTGCTGCCACTGACGACATAGGAGCCCTCCTTGAATGGGGAGAAACAGCAGCCCTCCTCCTTCTCGACCTCTCAGCAGCATTTGATACTATTTTACCAGACCCTCATCAAAGGACTCCACCAAATTGGGATCCAGGTAGACAAGCTCAGATGGATCTTTCCGCACAGGACAAACCCAGAGAATCCACCGACCACCCTTCACCTCGGTACCCAACAGCATCATCTGAGGTGTCCCTCAAGGTTCATTCCTCAGCCTCGCCCTGTTCAACACTTACATGACACCTCTGGCCAACATCATCCAAACCCATGACCTCAACACCATAGCCTACGCAGACGACAGCAAGCTCATCCTCTCGCTCTCAGAAGACCCCTCCACCACTAGGACAAACTTCCACAACTGCGTGATGAGTGTCACCGACTGGATGAAGACCAACTGCCTGAAACTCAACACGGACAAGACGGAATTGCTGATCTTTGGATACAACACCTCCCCATGGAGTGACACCTGCTGACAGCCATAAATAGTGCACACATGAGTCCAGCGACTCTTGCCGCATTCATGCTGACAGCCATAGATAGTGCGCCCATGCCTCCAGTGACTCTTACCGTGTCCACGCTGACAGCCATGCGTAGTGCACCTATGCCTCCCACGACTCTTACCGCATTCACGCTGCCACCATGCAAAGTGCACCCATGCCTCCAGTGACTCTTACCGTGTCCACGCCACCCGCCATCAGCTCTGTGATGTTGGCCTTGATGGAGTCCAGCGACAGCTCTCCCTGCAGCAGCAGCTCGGCCATGATGCCGCAGTACTTCCGCTCCTGGCCCAGGACGAACTCTTGGTAAATGTTCTGGATGCACTTTTCAGCTGGAACAAGAGAACACAAGCAGTCAGCTCACCATCTGCACTGTCCATCCTCTTTCTACAATTGGCAGCTCTCGGAGAGTGCGTGAATAGGAGCAGGTGACCGCAGGCCCTGGCATGTACTGTAAAATCCTAGCTAGATGGAAGTCCCAAGTTAAAAGCAACTTATCCTGAAAGATTGGAGAGAACCACCCCTGATATCACCTTCAATGTTGAGCTTGTGCTGTTTCAGGGAGTAGAGGCACGCCAGATCCCAACCATTTCTGTCTCCTCCTCTTGCACATCTGCCCGTGGACTGCTGCCTGATTCCTGTCTGCTGATCTCAGATTCACTATATGATTTTTTTCCATCCACCCTGAGAGGATGAATGACTGTGAGAACCTAACGGCATTCAAATAGGATCAGTTGGCCTAACGGCTAGGGCGGTCGAACTCGAATCAAGGGAACTGGGGTCGAGTCTCGGCAATGACACTGAACATCCTGTGATTCTGGGCAAATCACTTAATCTCCCCGTGCCTAACAAAAATGAATGTATCCTCATGTAATGCAACTGGTGAAATGTAAAGCGCTCTGATACCCGATTCGGGTCAAGTTTGCACTATACAACACTCTGTAAAAAAAATAAACTTAAAAAAACATAGACATCTCCAGCAGATGCATGATCCCACAGACCCATCGGGCCCATCTTGTGAACATACTCTTGTTAGGCTGCTGCTATTTTCATGATCACTCTTGCATCTCTGTAACCCTGTGCTGCAATCTTGATTTTATCATTCTAAAATTTCCTTTGGCTACTACTGTTCATCCCCTGGGGCAGTGTTGGTGGCATGAAGAGCAGTGGCTGCATACTCAGGTTAAGAAGGAGTTGGGCAGAATGGATCCTGGAGGGCACCCGGTTTCCAGAGTTCTGATCTAGACAGTGGTAAAGTTCACCTTTTGGCCTCTCCCTTTGAAACCATTTTTGGATGCTGTAGGAAAGTGGATTATAATTTGGAGTGGACAAGTGTCCACCTCAGAGGATAAGACCACCAGCTGCTAGATGCCACTTAAGTGAAATAAAATAAGGATGTATGACATTACAACGCATGCTTTTACCATGCATGTCTTTACAACGCGTTTTTTACAATGCATGCCTTTACAACGCGTAGCGCTTTGGGGTGCTGGATAGTGAATAGTTTAATTTACTATTCCAACTCCAGTCCCCGTGGGTAGTAGGGAAGGTGTTGGATAGTAAATTAAATCTATTCCCTATCCTAGAGCGCCCCCCAGCGCAATGCGTTGTAATGGTTTGCGTTGTAAAAGTTGCGTCGTAAAGGCACTGCGTGGAAAAAGTTGCGTTGTAAAGGATGTTTCCCATAAAATAAACCTGCGCTAAATCCCTTGTTACATGGCACACAGCATTCAGGCTTAAATCAAAGGTGTAAAGTATACTAGCAGTGCTAACACAGTAGAAAAAGCACACAAAACACAGAAAAGTTCCACAACCAATTTAAATTAAAGAGAAACACTTGCCAATGATAGTCCATGGAAGCAGTAGACTGGGATCTACGTGCAGTTTGAGGCTGACTACGATTGAAGTCCTGGTCAGATACAAGTGGGTTGGTCCCGGTGAAAGTCTGTGTTAGATTTGGGGGTCTCTAGTTGGTAGAGGCAGGTACCTTTGACCAAATAGGGACCCTTGCGTCTAGTCAGGGTAAGGGGATACACTTCTAAAATAACCCCTGCTCACCCCCTTGGTAGCTTGGCACGAGCAGACAGGCTTATCTCAGAGGCAGTGTGTAAAGCATTTGTGATCACATACAGTAACCCAGTGACAACACTACAGATGGATAGCACACAAGTTGTAGTATAAAAATACGTATTTTTATATAGACTTAACACAAGACCACATACAACAAAAATCCACAATACTGTACTTTAAAAATGGTAGAAATAGCTTAGCTCTCTTTAGATGGTAAATGCGACACTTTAAGTTCAATGCACCTTTGGATGCGTAACTCATACAGTGAAAGTGTTGTAGGGAAGGTGATGCATCAGTTCCCTACTGCTGCGTAGGGGACGGTGATGCTTCAGTTCTTCTCTGCATGGGGAGGTGATGCATCGGTTTCTTACTGCGCTTCCGTGGCGATGCGGCCCGCAACGCCATGATGCGATTAAGATCTGGTGCAATGAAACAAAATGGCGTATTCTTCTTGATGCGACAATGATTCGTGCACACCCGACGGCCGTGCGGCGACTCAATGATTTTTCTGAGCCGCGACAGGCCCTGCGACACGCTTCTCCGGTGATGCGATGGCGTCTGCTGTGACGGCGACACTCTTCTCCAGTGACGCGAGGCGCTTTGGTGATGCGATGCAACAGCGGCGGTGGCGGGACACGCTTCTCAGGTGATGCGACGGCGTCTGCTGCAACGGCGACACTTTTCTCCGGTGATGCAAGGTGCTTCTGCGATGGCATCACGCTTCTTCTACGTGAGTCGCGCTTCCAGCTCCCTGCAAGATGCAGTTCCTCAGAACGCCCAGCACAACAGCAGGCACTTCAAAAGACCTCTGGGGAGCTGGTTGTTGAAGTCTGTTATCCCTGAGACTTCAGCAGGAGGCAAGCTAAATTTCCAAGCCCTTGGAGATCCTTTACAAGTTGATGAAAGTAGCACAAAGTTCCTTTCTCCTTTCTTTGGCAGTCATGCAACCACTGCAGGCCAATCCCCCAAACAGCACTCAGCTTAGGGATAGTCTCCTCCTCAGTTTCTCTGGTTCTTCTCCTCAGCAAAGGTTCTTCTTGTTTCCCAAAAGTAATCTAATGTTCTGGGGTCTGGGTCCCCATATTTATACTAGAAAATCCTTTGTCTTCTGGAGGCAGAGGGTCATGTACCCAGTCCAAACCAGATCTGCGCAGTCCTGAGCACTTTGTTGACAAGACTCCTTTGACAGTGTGGGCCAGGGACATCAGACACACCACAGGAGGTGGATCCAGCACTGTGGGGGCAGGCACAGCCCTATTCAGGTCCCAGGTGCAACTCCTCTCACCCATCTACATGCAGATCTCTATATTCAGCCCTGTGCTGACTCACCCTGTCTCTTGGAATCCCCCAGCCCCTGTCACTCAAACTCCAGACAAGGAATACACAACCTAGCAGAGGCAGGCTTGGATAGTTAGGCAAGAAAATACCTACTTTCTAAAAGTGGTATTTTCAAACACAGAATGTTAAAACCAACTTCACTAAAAGATGAATTTTATCATTCTGAGTTCAGGCATCCTAAACGTAAATTTCTACCTTAGTCAGTTAGGATTATAAGATGTTATAATCAAACTGCTCATTCTGGCCCATGGGGAACAGGTAGCCTTGCAACAGTGAAAAACGAAAATGGCTGTAATTCACTATTAGGACATGCCACACACATCAGGGCTTATCCTACCTTTACCTACAATGCACCCTGCCCTTGGACCTACTTTAGGGGTGACTAATATGCAGAAAAAGGGAAGGTTTAGGGGCTGGCAAGTGGGTGCACTTGCCAGTCAACATGGCAGTACCAGACTGACCACAGGCTCTGCAATGGCAGACCTGAGACACACTTTACAGGCTGCTTCTGTGGGTGGCACAACCAGTGCTGCAAGCCCACCAGCAGCATTTGGTTTACAAGCCCTGGGCACACAGTGCACTGTACTGGGGTCTGACAAGTAAACCAAACCAGCCAATCATGGAATCACTAATCCATACATCAATTTACCATAGGGAGTACTTGGGCTGTGGCACTGAATACCACTGGCACAGTTCCCAAAGCATCTATAACCAGCAAAAACACATGAGGCAACAACAAAAAAATGGAAGGGAGACCCACACCAACAGTGCCAGGTCTAACAGTCCAAAAGTCAACAAGTTTGAAAAAGTTTCGAACTCATAAACCAGAAAGGGGATTTGTCACTTTTTGAGAAGAAAAATTCTCTCTCGAGTGGGCTGCCGCTGAAATTGTGGCTGCTGCCATGAAATCGAAAGCCGGATACTTGGAGCAGGCTGGTGTCACTGGAACCCTGGAGCTTTGGAGGTTCCTCTCAGAAAGTTTTCTAAGCCCCAACGCACAATGGGACTTAGTTGGTTTTTGTTGCTGCTTCGAGCCTTGTCCAGGATGAAGCAGAAATTCAATCCGACTCCGTGGAACTGTGTCTCGCAGGTCCCCATGACGCTCTGGAGTAAAAGCTGTACAAAGTTTCCAGACTTTCTTTTGGTGCTCAAACAACCACAGTAGAACACTTCTAAGGACCCTAGGATCTTGGAGGAGGGCACTTAGAGACTCTCAGGGTGTCCGGCATAGCCTACAGAAAAGACCAGCCCAGGGCCAGGTGCTCCCGGTCGGCTGCCATTTCCAGGAAAAGCCCTCTTACAGCTTGTTGTGCCCCCAGTATCCACACAGGAGACAACTGACTCTTGGAGACCACACACAGGGTTCAAGCTCCTGCTGTCAGGCTACACAGGCACAGGCGAAGGCTTGAAAGCCGTAGTTTTACTGCTGCTATAGTGGGTGACACAGTTAGGGAGAGGTGTGGCACAGTGGCCAGAGCGGCTGACTCTGGAGCATGGGGCTCACGGTTTTTTCCCAGCGGTAGCTCAGCTCACCATAATGTGACTTGGGCAATAGCTCACTTAGGGCCAGATGTAGGTAAATAGCATTTACCGTTTCGAAAATACCGAATTTTACAGATTCGGTATTTTCGAATCGGTAAATGCTATGTAGCAAACCATTCGGTAAAAATTACCGAATCGTTAAGAATCGGCATTTACCGAATCGGTATTTACCGATTCGGTAATTGCTATTCATTCCTATGGGCCTTAAGGCCCATAGGAATGAATGTCAATTACCGAATCGGTAAATACCGATTCAGTAAAAGGGGGAAAACATTGAAGGGTGGCAGGGTGTCACTTTGACACCCTGTTGCACCCCTCAATTGTGTATGGGTGCCCATGTTGTAGACATACATGCCCTAAGGGCATGTACGTCTGCAACATGGCACTGAAGCAATTTGCATAAAATAGCTTTTTGGGGTGTTTTCGTTATTTACCACCAACTTGTAGTTGGTGGTAAATAACGAATCCTAACATGGGATAAGCACTCATTTAAGTGCTCCCTACATTAGGAATTCGGTAATTTACCGAATCGGTATTTAAGAAATCGGTAATTTACCGATTCCTTAAATTACCAATTCGATAAATTACCGAATCGTTAATTTCGGCCCCTACATCAGAAAAGCCTATTACCGGTCGATAACAGCCGAAATTAGTTAATTACAATTTGGCCGTTACCGACCGGTAATAGCCTTCCTACATCTGGCCCATAATCTCTCTAATGCCCCCCCCCCAGCATCTGGATGCCCCTAGGGGTGATACGTTTGCGCTCTACAAATGTGGAATTATTATTTATTATTATAGGTGCTGCAGGCCACATGTGACATTTAACTTTCCATGCTATAGGTATATATCTGCACTATATACTATACCCTTACAGGAAAGTTAAATGTGCCGATCAGGCTTTGAGTACATTTTGACCACATACACTGGGCATTAGATAGCAATGT